>NC_044990.1:86386333-86756996 GCF_008728515.1 Papio anubis | reverse complement strand
GCCTTTTTCTTTAGTCTTAGGGTGCTAGCCCTGAGCGCCTGACAATCAGCTTTTTGGCCGTACCTTTCTCTATTCCTTCCAGCCCCAGCTGATTTGATATTAGACATTATCTTGTAGGCCCTCAGTTGATGAGACTTGAAAGGGTCTGGCTAGAAGGATTTAAACTCTGTGGCATATCCATTCACCTGCTGGAAATGAGGTTGGAATCTTTCTGCAACACCTGCACTTCCTAAGGTATTATTAGCCTTTCTGGGTACAGGGCTGGGAAAGACAGAATTAACCAGAGCGTAGGCACCACACCATGTCCAGAAACACTGAGCAAAGAAAAGAAATTATACGTGGGCGGACAGGGGACCATTTCATGCATTTGTAACCAAAGTGAAAGCAGAATACCAATAACTGGTAAAACTCACATCAAAAGGACATAGGGTGGTATTGGCAAGGGAGAGGACATTTCAGAAGAGAGTTCATTAGGAGAAAACCACTAGTGTGCTATGGGTCTGTGCCTCTCTCCCCCAAGGGAGAAGGGTTCAAAGGGCTTTTGTGGGACTGAGAGCTTGTTGTATTTCACATAGTTAACGGGTGCTGGGGCTCAGGCTTGGCTTTTCCTTTAGCCATCTAGAGTGCAGAAAAGGACTAGCTGTCCCTTTGGCAGCAGAGCAAGGGCCTGAGGTCTGCAACACTGAGACCTGTCAGCCTCCCTAGAGCTTGTGCAGGCAAAGGCTGTATGAGGTCATCCTAGGACCCATACAGGTCAAGAAGGAGACATAGCTGGCGAGTTGGTCATCTTGGATCCCATCCATTCTCTGTGCAGTATGGAGAGATGTATGAGCTCTAAGCAGATGAAAAGCTGGGACTGGAATCACCAGATTCTTGGGGCTGCAGAAGCGAAGAACCCAGGAATAGAGGCTGCTCAATATGTCTAAGGATTCAAAGGTGATTGTAGCATAGAGGGTATCTGATAAACCCATGAATACTTGAGGTGTGACAGGGTTAGCTCTACACACTGGAGTGTGCAAGTACACCTTATACTAGAACTAGCCACACTGGAGTGTGTGTGTATACCTTATAATAGAACTATTCAAGTGAGAACTTCCCCATCTAGTTTTCCTTTTTTTCCTAACCTAATTTTGACCCTGTTGTGATTAACGACTGTGTTTAACAAACTGAGGGAGAGGAAATGCTTGGTAGGAAAAGAAAGAATCTCTTATTCTCTCACTCACACACATACAAATACACACAAGCACACACACACACACACACACACAATTTGTTATTGGTAGGGTCCCTACTGTAGAAAGGGAGAAGATTTTAACTTTATCCTCATATTAGAAACATTGAGGATTTTCAGACACTGAACATTTTAAGTTATTGAGTTGAAGCTTTATTGAGAATTAAAGAGATAAGAGTTCTTCCTGGTACATAAAAGTTAGCACTGTCTTCACTGAGCATGTTTAATGGGATCCATGAGAGATAAAGTTTATTTTAAAATTTATTTCATGGGTTCCTATCACGAAACCCATATACCAATAGACTCCCCATACCACAGGTATGCTTGGCTCTTGCAACTAGAAAAAGCTCATTGAAAGGACAGTTAATAGATCTTTATCCCACTTCCTTGCTTCATATAACCATGGAGCTTTCAGACAGTTTCCTGACTTTCCCCTAGGACTACAGAAACCTGGATGCCAACAAGAGACACAAGCCATGAAGGATGTCATTAGCAAGCCCAGCCAGCTGACGTATTCAGGACAAATCCAAGCAAGAGAAGCTTGACCAGTTCGGCTGGGTGTAGTGGCTCATGCCTGTAATCACAGCACTTTAGGAGGCTGAGGCAGGAGGATGACTTGAGCCCAGGAGTTTGAGACCAGTCTGGGTAACATAGGGAGACCCTGTCTTTACAAAAAAAATAAAAAATTAAAAAATTAACCGGGTGTGCTGGCATGTGCCTGTGGTGCCAGCTACTTGGGAGGCTGAGGTGGGAGGATCGCTTGAGCCCAGGAGGTCCAGGCTGCAGTGAGTCATGATTGTGCCAGTGGACTCCAGCCTGGGCAATGGAGTGAGACCCTGCCTTAAACATACATACAAACACACATAAGAAATCCAACCGTCAGGGCTCATGAAAAATACTGAACCTGACCTTCTAAGATTGTAAATAACTGTATTTATTAGTTTGCTTTTTAAATAGGAAAACAGTGCATCTGGATGAGGAGCAAAATATGAAAGTCTGAGAGGCTGCTACACTATCTCTGAACCTGTGAAGTCAGGTGAGGATATCAAACTGCTCAGTGTCATCTCTGACCTCCCCCGACTCCCAGACCACAACGGAGACAACTGACCTCCTTATGCTACTTTATTTCTTGTTCAGAATCTATCACCAGTCTATCCCTGGTCTCTCTGATTCCCATTTTCTACAATGATAATTTCACTCTGCAGTTAATAATTCAGTTAATAAGCTAGAAGTATCAAAACAGTATAAATGTTGTATATGCAAATTATACATCGATTTTTAAATACACAGATATTTGAGTTTAAGAAGCATTTTTAAAAGTCCTACATTTTTAAAATTTTATTTTTAAAAAAATGATATTATATTCCAACTTCTAAAGTAACCTATATTTATTGCAAAAATGTTAATAAAACTGAAAAGTAAGAAAAGAAAAATCACCTATAATCTGCATCTAAGATAACCACTGCACTGAGTGAAAGCACACAACCATCGCTCCCCCTTGTCGCTGGTTTCTGCATCTGCATCTTCTCTCTTGTACCTCTGCTTCAACAAGTACAGGCGTTTTACACTTGGCCGTGTCATTTGCTTTGACTCATGGAATGTGGGTGGGACGAACAGCGTGCCAGTTACAGCCAGAGAATGGAGGAGGCATTGAGAGATTCTGCGTGTTGGCTAAGCTTCTGTCTCATCCCGTAGGAGTGGCCCCAGATAGTAGCTCCTCCCTCTGCCTGGGTCCCAGAATGAAAGACCCATGAGGCTGAAGCAGTTTATCTGCAGTAGACACCCACAGTCCTCACGCAAGGTCATCAAGCAATTAGCACTTGTTATGGTTGGACAGAAGATTCTTTTGTGGCCTGTTGCTATAGCAAAAACTGGTTTACCAAACCACTATTAACATGCTCCCCTCCCCATTTAATTTAACAGTATTTTCAAATATACCTATAGATCTGGTGTTCAAAGCATACCGTTAAGTAGAGGTCACGAAATTCAAATCTTGAGGAATATAATCAGAATAGTAACACTTTCAGTAACCTATGTCACAAAAAAAAACGATAAAGGAACTTGGTGTTTTTAAAATGGAGAGGGAAGGACCTAAAGCAAGGCAACAGTTAGGGCTGCAAAAATATAGAATGCGCTGTCTTCCTAGATTGTGATCTACCAAAATAAAACACATTCACCTGGGGACTAGATGACCACTTTTTATTACAAGAATTCATTTCATGGTTGGGAAGCCTGGAGCAGATAATCTTGATGGTCCTCCACATCCCAGGTTTCCATGCTTTACTTATTATAATAACTTGAAAACTAAAAATTGTATTTTTTTTCCAAATAAAACAAGTACCACTTGTATTTTAAGTTATTTAAATGATATAGATTATACCCAATGGCTAGTGGGAGAAGGCAATAGACAATAGGCCTTAGTAAAACTTCAGTATTTGTAAAACTCAATGCCAGCATTAAGAAAACAATAGTAAAATAAACGGACGGGGCCAGATGTGATGGCTCACACCAGTAATCCCAGCGCTTTGGGAGGCCAAGGCAGGATGGTCACTTGCAGGCAGGAGTTTGAGAGTAGCCTGGGCAACATAGCCAGATCCCATCTCTGCAATTTTTTTTTTCTATTTTTAATAATCAGCTGGGCATGGTCCATGCACCTGTAGTCCCAGCTACTCAGGAGGCTGAGGCAGGAAGATTGCTTGAGCCTGGGAGGTCAAGGTTGCAGTGAGGGTGACTGCACCTCTGAACTCCAGCCTGGGCAATAGAGTAAGACCCTGTTTAAAAATGAAAAAAAGAAAAAGCAACAACAAAACTTGATGCGGGGATTGTGTCGTGATTGCTTTCATGGAAACTTTTCTCCAGTCAATTCCAGGAAGACTTACATGCAAAACACACATGGGAACTCACAGTCAGCCAAGTTTTTTTTTTTTTTTTTCAAATATAGAAAAGCCCTTGAACCATTACTTGGTTTTGTTTTGAATTATCCAGACACACACACACATATATGCAAGGTCATGCACATGCAGGTGCAAGGCCAGCACCCTGCAACGCCATTTGCAGCCAGAGAACCATGAGACCTGCAGACCTCCTGCTCACATTTCACTCAGAGTGGCTCCAGGTAGCAGCGGCTGCACTCTTGTTTCTTCTTCCATATTTGGCACATTTAACATTTTAAAAAATACATTTTAATCTTGGTATACAACTAACAAAAACCTTACATTGGAATTCTCTCCAATACTCATGATTAGCCTCTTATTATTTTAGAAATTTCTGAAATCAGTTATCAACATCATGACATAAACACTTGTAGTCCTTGCCAACTTCAGCACCACTTGCATTATTTTTTCTATTCTCAAAGGACCACAAATCTTGACAATTTTGTCTTTTTTTCATCCCAGGGCTAATCCTCAGTCCTGAGCCATCCTCTGATCCCTTACTTTTATCTTCACTGTATCCTCTTATCCTTAACCAGTGAACCAATGCCTAAGTTTCCACAGCTCACAGAGATTCAGTCATCAAAAAGGTATTTTCTTAGAGTCTGAAGAAAAAAATAATAATGGTAACTGCAGAACAAACTGGTTGACTTGTGTTATCTTTTTTTTTCTTTTCCCTCTGCAAAATCAAAACCTAAAATAATCTGATCTATATTTACTCAAACTTACCTATACCAAAAACCCAAAATTACAATAACCTGTGAGTCTTACTTTAGACTTCCTTAGGATGTTTTTGATAAATACTTGTCCCTAAAGCTAACTTTCAGTAAGTGCCTAATAGACCCAAGAGATGTTTTAATTCAAAATAATGGCCATCCCAAAGGAAAACATTAATCTCTCTACAGAACCACTAAACAGGCATAGCTCAAAAACAGAATAATAGTATTGCTGGCCAGCAAAGAGACAAGGCTTTTGGCTACCACCATGGCATTTATAATCATGAACTGGTTTTCTCAATCTCAATGTAGTCTTTTAAATTTGTATAAAGTTCTGAATAAAAGATTTCCTGAATTATTATCTCAGAAATATTCATAGGTTTAGTAGAAAGTACAAGATATTTCAGAAACGTGTACCCAGAGTAAGCAAACAGGTAAGAAATGCTACATTTAAATGTTTACTTCTCAGTCCCAGATGGATTCATTGGTGTGTTACCACAGACATTTAAGAAATAGACTGAACCTGATGGCTTACATCTATAATTTCAGCACTTTGAGAGGCAAAGGTGGGAGGAATGCTTGAGGCCAGGAGTTTGAGATCAGGCTGGGCAAAATAGTAGGAACCCCATCTCTACGAAAACTTTAAAAATTAGCCAGATATGGTGGTGCACACCTGTAGTCTCAGCTACCAGGGAGGCTGAGGCAGGAGGATCACTTGAGCCCAGGGGTTTGAGTCTGCAGTGAGCTATGATTATACCACTGTACTCCAGCCTGGGTGATAGAACAAATAAAAAAAAAAGGATAAAGAGAGACAGAAAAAAGGAAAAGGAAGAAGAGAAGGAAGGAAGGAAAGAAAAAAGCAAGCAAGCAAGAAAGACCAGCCCTTTACAAACACTTCCGAAGCGTAGAATAAAATAAAACACACCCTAAGTAATTATTTGAGGACCGTATGTCCAAAACCAGGCAGACATCATAATAATATTATATATAGATAATGTTCATGACTAGAAAAGCAAAAATCTTCAATAAAATACAAGGATATGAAATCCAGGAACATTTCAGAAGTATTATACACCATGACCAATTAGGATTTATCCGAGGAATGCAAAATTGGTTTAATATGTGAAAATCAATCAACAATTAATTTATGAAAATCAAACACACCATATTTATAGTCTTGAGAACAGAAAACGCACAATTATTTCAATAGACAATAATAGTCCATGTTAAAAACACCCAACAAACTGGAAAGAGAACTTTCTCAACCCAATAAAGGACATCTACACAAAACCCAGAGCTAATATAATACTTAATAGTGAAAGCCTAAAAATATTATCGTTAAAATCAGAACAAGATAAGGACATCTGCTTTTGCCACATCTATTCAACATTTGAAAGGAGGTTCTAGCCAGGAAAATTAGCTAATATAAAGAATAAAGGGTATCTAGAGGAAACGGAGAAGTAAAATTATCTCTATTGAAGGAAGACATAACCTTGTACATAGAAAATTCTAGAAATTTATACACCATAAATCTATTAGAACTAATAATTGAGTTTAGCAAGTTTGTAAATTATCAGATCAATATTAAAAAATCAATTGTATTTTTATGCTAACAATGAATAAATGAAAAGTAGAATTAAGAAAGCAATTCCACTGGCAACAGCATCAAAACTAATGAAACATTAAAGAATGAATTTAACAAAAGAAGTAGAAGATTTGTATCCTAAAACCAATAAGACATTGTTAAAAGAAATTGAATATCAAAATAAATAAAAGACATTACACATTCATGGACTGGAAGCCTCAAAAGTGTGAAGAAGGCAATACTCTTCACATTGATTTACAGACGTAATACAAATCCTATCAAAATTCCAGCTGACTTTTGTGATAAATTTGGCAAGCTGATCATAAAATGCAAAGAACCAAAACTAGCCAAAATAATCTTGAAAGTAACAACAATGTTGGAGAACAGCTGACATTTTAATTTCAAAACTTACTGCACAGCTACAATAATCAAAACAGTGAGATGCTGGCATAAAATCAGACATATAGATCAAAAGAATATAATTTAAATTCCAAAAATGAACACTCACATTTATGGTCAATTGAATTTGAAAAAAAAGTATAACTAGGAAAATAATAGGTTTTCAGGAATTAGTGCTAGAACAACTGGATATCCATCTGCACAAGGAGAAAGCTGGACAGAAAAATTATGTCAAAATAGATCCCAGACCCAATTCTAAAGGATAAAACCACAAAACTCTTTGAAGAAAATGTAGGAGTGAATCTCTGTGGCCTTGGATTAGGTAATGGTTTTTTAGATATGACATCAAAAGCACAAGTAGCAATAATAATAATAATAATAAAGTAGATAAACTGAACTATATCCAAATTTAAAACTTTTGTCATGGAGTCGATAACACTAATAAAGTGAAAAGACAACTCACACCATGGAAGAAAACATTTTCAAAACATTTCTTTTAAGGGTCTGCTATCCAGGATATATGAAGAACTTTCACCACTCAACAGTTAGACAACCCAAGTAAATAATGGTCAAGGAATTTGAATAGATCATTCTCCAAAGAAGGTATACAAACAGCCAACAAGCACATAAAAAGATGCTGAATATATAGTTATTAGGAAAATGCAAAGTACAACCACAATGAGATACTTTACATTCACTAGGAGGGCTATAATTAAAACTCAGACAATTACAAGTGTTGATGAAGATAAGAAGAAAGTGGAACCCTTACGCATTGCTGGTGGAATTTAAAATATCACTGTCACTCAGCAAAGTTTGATAGCTTCTCAAAATGCTAAAACTGGAGTTATCATATGACCCAGCAATTGCACTCATAGATGCAAAATAAATGAAAACCTACATTTATAAAACCTTATACATAAATGCTCACGGCAACATTATTCATTATAACCAAAAAGTAGAAACAACACAAATGTCCATCAAATGATAAATAGAAAATAAAATATGGTATATCTCTACAATGGAATACTGAATACAGTGTTAAAAAGAAAACCAGTGTTAAAAAGAAGTACTGATCCATGCTACAACATGGATGAACGTTGAAAACATTATAGTAAGTGAACAAAGCCAGACACAAAAGGACACACATGTATAATTCTATTTATATGAAATGTTCAGTATAGGCAAGGAAATCAAAAGAGACAGAAAATGTATTAACGGTTGCCAGGAGCTGGTGGAGCAGGTGAGTTGAAATAGGAAGTAACTGTTAATGAGCACAGAGAGTTCTTTTAGGGGAGTGGGTAGGGGGTGATGATTGTTACACAACTCCGAATATACTAAAAATTAATGAATTGTATGCTTTAATAAGGTGAATTTTATAGTTTGTGAATTATATCTCAATAAAGATGTTAAAACAGAAGTTGACTTTGCCGTGCTCATTCACATTTTAATGTGCTGCGTGACATCATTTCAAAAGCATCATTCCATCACCAAGTTTTCTTCATTTTATTACACAAAGCAAAGAGATGCCATGAGTATCCTCCTTGTGGTTCTCTTAGTAATTTTCAGGTAATCACAATGTATCTTTGAATTCTTTCTCCACTCCCATATTTCCTCATGTTTTGAACTGTCTGTTGGTCATTTTTATTTGCTGTATCTCAATTCGGGTATTAATGAAATCTTATCACCTGGGCTAACAAAGTCATTCTCCCTTATCAACGTCGATGATCAGTCAAGAAATCCTCTTTTCTCCAAGGGTCTGCGCTCCAAGCTCTAAAGTTAGTATCTGTATTTCTCTCTCCCTTCATAGCCAGTCATCAGGTTTTCACACTTTCACATAAGTTTTCATTCTTTTCACACTTCCCTTAAATGCTCTTCCCTTCTTTTGTTATCTCCAGGCTGAACTACTTCAATATTCTCCAAACCTTTTATCCTGACTACAGTTCTTCCAACTTATATGGCAAACAAATTCCTACAGTTTATTGGTTTTTGTGGAATGTTTCAGCTCAAAGATGTTCAATAGATCTTCACCTCCCACAAGACTATATTCAATCTTTTGACATTTAAAAATCTCCATCTACTGGCCACATTCCCACATTTGTCCATGTTACTTTCAAGTACTCCGCATTCATTACGCTTCTATCCTAGTCAAATTTTTCTAATTATCAACCCAAAACACAGCTGATAGCCTGTAGAAAACATTTTGCTTCCACTTGGAAGTTTATTTTTCCTTGTTATCACCTACTTACTTAACACAAGTTAAACACCCACTCAATTAAGTACCTCTTTTCTTTTCTCTTTTTTCTTTTCTTTTCTTCACAGTCTCACTCTATTACCCAGGCTGGAGTGCAATGGCATGATCTCGGCTCACTGCAACCTCTATCTCCTGGGCTTAAGCAATTCTCATGCCTCAGTCTCCCGAGTAGCTGGGATTATAGGCACCCACCACCATGCCTGGCTAAAAAAAAGTTGGCTATTTGAAAAGATAAATAAAATTGATAAACCCTTAGCCAAACTAAGAAAAAAAAAAAGAGAAAAAACTCAAGTAAAGAAAATCAGAGATTAAAACAGAGACATTACAACTGATACTGCAGAAATTCAAACGAACATTAGTGGCTCCTATCAGAAACTATATACCAATAGACTAGAACATTTAGAAGAAATAAATAAATTTCTAGATACATACAATCTTCCAATATTGAACCATGAAGAAATCTGTCACCTGAACATACCAATGACAAGCAATGAGATTGAAGCCATAATAAAACTTCTCCAAGTAAAGAAAAGCCCAGAACCTGATGGCTTCACTGCTGAATTCTAGCAAGTATTTAAAGAATTAATATTAACCCTACTTAAACTTTCTGAAAAGATAGAGGAGGAGGGAATACTTCCAAACTCATTTTATGAAGCCAGTATTACTCTGAAAACAAAACTAGTCAAAGACATATTTAAAAAAAAAAAAAAAAAAGCTACAGGCCAATATCTCTGACAAATATTGATGCAAAAATCCTCAACAAAGCATTAGCAAACCAAATTCGACAGTACATTTGATAAAGTTCCACATCCCTTCATGATAAAAACCATCAAAAATTGGGTATAGAAGGAACATAACCTCAACGTAATAAAAGCTGTACATGACAGACCCACAGCTAATATTATACTGAATGGGGGAAAACTTAAAGCCTTTTCTCTTGAATCTGAAACATAACAGGATGCCAACTGTCACCACTGTTATTCAATTTAATGCTGAAAGGTCTAGCTAGAGCAATCAGACATGAGAAAAGAAACAAAGGGTATCAAAATTGAAAAGGAAAAATTCAAGTTACCCTTGTTTGCAGATGATATGATCTGATATTTGGAAACACCTGAATAACTCCACCAAAAAGAAATACCACTAGTACTGATAAACAAATTCAATAAAGTTGCAGTATTCAAAATCAACATTCAAAAATCAGTAACATTTCTATATGCCAAGAGTGAGAAATTTGAAAAAGAAATAAAAAAGTAATCTCATTTGCAATAACCACAAATAGAATTAAATACCCAGGAATAAACTTAACCAGTGAAATGAAATATCTCTGCAGTGAAAACTATAAAACACTGATGAAAACACTGAAGAGGACACAAAACATTAAAAGATATTCCATGTTCATGGATTGCAATAATTAATATTGTTAAAATGTCCCTACTATGGAAAGTAACCAATAGATTCAATGTAATATTTGTCAAAATGTCAATGACATTCTTCAAAGAAAAATTAGAATCTAAATAAAAGATCCTTTGAAGAATTAGAAGATTCTAAAACTTATATGGAATAACAAAATATACAGAGTAGCCAAGAGTATCCTGAGCAAAAAGAACAAAACTGGAGTAATCACATGATGTGACTTCAAATTATACTACAATGCCATCATAACCAAAACAGCATGGTAGTGGCATAAAAACAGACACATAGACCAATGGAAGAGCACAGAGAATGCAGAAACAAATCTAGACAACTACAGTGAACTCATTTTCAAGAAAGGTGCAAAGAACGTACATTGGGGAAAAGACAGTCTCTTCAAAAGCGGTGCTAGGAAAACTGGATATCCATATGAATGAAGAAGGAAATTTGAACCCCATCTTTTGCCTTATACAAAAATCAAATCAAAACAGATTAAATACTTAAATATAAGACCTCAAACAATGAAACTATTAAAATAAAATATTGGGGAAACTCTCTAGGACATTGGTGTGGGCAAAAATTTCTTAAGTAATATTCCACAAGCATAAGCAACCAAAGTAAAAATGGGCAAATAGGATCAAATCAAGTTAAAAAGCCTTCTGCACAGCAAAGAAAACAATCAATGAAGTAAAGAGACAACCCATAGAATGAGAAAAAAATATTTTCACACTACCCATCTGACAAGAGATAAATAACCAGAATACATAAAGAGCTCAAACAACTCTATAGAAAAACAAATCTAATCATCTGATTTTAAAATGGGCAATAGGGACCAGGTGCAGTGGCTCACACCTGTAATCCCAGAACTTTAGGAGGCCGAGGTGGGCAGACCACAAGGTCAGGAGTTCAAAACCTTCCTGACCAGCATGGTGAAACCCCATCTCTACTAAAAATACAAAAATTAGCCAGGCATGGTGGCGGGTGCCTTTATTCCCAGCCACTTGGGATGCTGAGGCAGGAGAATCTCTTGAACCTGGGAGATGGAGATTGTGGTGAGCCGAGATGGCGCCACTGCACTGCAGCCTGGGCAACAAAGCGAGACTCTGTCTAAATAACTAAATAAATAACTAAATAAATAAAGCAATAGATTTGAATAAACATTTCTGAAAAGAAGACAGACAAATGACAAACAGGCATATGAAAAATTGCTCAACATTATTGATCATTAGAGATGTAAGTGAAAACTACATTAAGATATTGAGATATCATCTCACCCCAGTTAAAATGGCTTTTATCCAAAAGACGGGCAATAACAAATGCTGGCAAGAATGTGGAGAAAAGAGAACCCTAGTACACTGTTGGTGGGAACGTAAATTAGTAGAACCACTATGGAGAGCAGTCTGGAGCTTCTTCAGAAAACTAAAAATAGAACTACCATATGATTCCGGAATCCCACTGCTGGGTATATACCCCAAAAGAAAGGAAATCAGTATATTGAAAAGATATTTGCACTCCCATGTTTGTTACAGCACTGCTGATAATAGCCAGAATTTGGAAGCAACCCGAGTGTCCGTCAACAGATGAATGGGTAAAGAAAATGTGGTACTTATAAACAATGGAGTACTCTTCAAGCCATAAAAAAAAAATGAAATCTTGTCATTTGCAACAACATGGATGGAACTGGAGATCATTATGTTAAGTGAAATAAACCAGATACAAAGAGACAAACATCAAATGTTCTAACTGATTTGTGGAATCTAAAAATCAAAACCATTGAACTCATGGACATAGAGATTAGCAGGATGGTTACCAGAGGCTGGTAAGGGTGGTGAGAGAGTGTGTGTGTGGGAGATAGTGATAGTTAGTGGGTGCAAAAAATAGTTAGAAAGAATGAATAAGACATAGTATTTAATTGCCTAATAGAGGGACTATAGTCAAGAATAATTTCATTGTGCATTTTAAAATAACTAAAAGAGTAGAATTGGATCATTTGGAACACAAAGGATAAGTGCTTGAGGGGATGGAGACCTAGCTTTCCACGATATGATTATTACGCATTGCACGCCTGTATCAAAATCCCATAAATACACACACCTACTGTGTACCCACAACAATTAAAAATAAACCATTTTAAAAATACTTATATTGTTATAAAATATTTCACGGTAAAAAATTAAGATTTTTTAAAACTCCAATAACAAAACACAGAAAACATTTCCCTTATCTGGTCCATGCCAATGAAATGAGTTTCCTAGTCAGGCAGTTGGATGTTACAGCAATGTCAGATTGGTCTAAATACTTCTAGATACATCCCGTCAATGCCTGTACTCATTAGAGATTAATAACAAAATTTCGCAAACACTGGTTCATATACATATTTATACATATGTATACTTACGGATATCACAAACACAGTCACGTGTCTGTTAACAATGAGGATACATTCTGAAAAAAGTGTCATTAAACACTTACGGAAACCTAAATGTGACAGCCTCATACATACCCAAGCCATATGGTCTAGCTTATTGCTCCGAAGTTACAAACCTGTACAATATATACTATTCTAAATACTTAAGGCAACTGTAACACAATGAAAAGTGTTTGTGTTTCTAAACATATGAAAGGTACAGTAAAAATATGGTATTATAATCTTATGGGAACCACCATTGTTGACCAGAATATCATTATGTGGCATGTGACTGTATCTATGCCAAAATAATATCACAATTGTGTATAAAGCCGTTTTAAATGCAAATACCCTAAGCAGTTTCCATAGTAAGTTTCCCAGAAGTGGGACTCTGTTATGTAAATATGTCATCCTTAAAACCTGCATCCAATGGTGTACCAGTGTGCATGTTACAGTGATTCTAAAATGAATCATCCCTTTTTCTACTCTTCCTACATTTTCTTATACTCTCTGACAGCTGGGATTCTGCAAAGGACTAAATGTTTTACCCCCTAAAAATTCATATGTTGAAATACTAACCCCCAATGTGATGGTATTTGGAGGTGGAGCCTTAGGGAAGTGATTAAGTCATGAGGGTAGAACCCTCACAAATGGGATTAGGGCCCTTATAAAAAGAGACTCCAGAATGCTTTATTTCTGTCATGTGAGATGACATTGAGGAGGTTGGCTGCAGCCTTGAAGAGGGCCCTCACCAGAAATGGACTATGCTGGCATCTGATCTCAGATTCCAATCTCCAGAACCATGAGAAATGAATTTTTATTTTGTATTGACTATAAACAAAATCTACGATACATTGTTGAGTAGTCCAAGCTGAGACAGACACATTCTGTGATAAAGCTTACTTGGGAAAGTAAAATTCGAAGGTCTAATTGATTACAGAGTGCAGGCTTACAAATGCCTAAATGTATTGATGGAATGATGTCCTTATAAACATTCTCCTTGTCTCCTGAGTTTCCATTTTGGATAGGCTTACTAACATCATACAATATACCATTACTTCTAAAAAGACTTTGTAGCAAGAGGATTTATTTGATTTACTCACTTGAGAAGCTCATCTTATTTATTGTTTTGAATATACATTTTTCTCCCTTAAGAATGGTTTACAAATCAGAAATAATGGGCTTACAAATAAGAATACATAATAGCATTTGCTACAAATAGATATCTGTGTGATTGAATAGAAAGTCTGATTTAATCTATAGCATCAGTTTAATGTACTAGTGCCTTAAAATACACATTAACATAAAACCACAGTATTAGGTTAAGACACAAAATGGAACACACTTTATAATACCCAACCTCAGTTTCAGTTAAAAACATTTGTATCTTTTTATAAGAAAAAAATCAAGGTTTTCACATGTAACTGTTAGAAAGTTATAAAAATATTCAAGCAGCATTGCTTCAGTTTAGAGGGTTCCATTTAATTACCCAAGAAGAAATGCATTGTCAGCAAGAGTTTTGCCAGGATCTGGCAAACGTTGCCCTTGGAAGTCCATGCCAAGAGAATAAAAGAGAGTAAATATTGGTTTCTGTTACGTAAACAAGTCATGCTCTTCTGTTCTACAAGTTGAACTAATGGGAAAGAGACAGCCCTTAGTATGTGAGGATCTCCTGAGATTAGTCATCTTCTAATTTCAAACTGATTATGCCTGATCAATGTATTTTGTTAATATAAACTGCATTTAATATCTGAGAGAGGCATTTCAGTAATTGACGCATCACAGACAGACTCGTCCCTGTTCTTCAGTGTTTTCAGCAACCTTATGGGATGGACAAAGCCTTGTATATATATCATGAGTAAGAAAAGACAGGAAGCAAATAACATCTATTTTATCAGGTAGCTCAAAATAAAAATTTATCATAAAAGATTATGGTGACCAAGTTCAAGACTTATTTAATATCTAATAACTCTATAACAATGGAGTGCTAAAAGTAGGTTCTGAAAACAATAAAATATCATATGAATACATTACTTTTGTAAAGCTGAACCACAAGGCTCCTTAAGTACTAAAATATTAAAACTTGGTTATTTTTGTCTGATTTGAACTACTTATAATATTTATACTATAATTATGTAATGCAAAATGTAATTTATAAATGTTATCTAAAAATAAATGTATATACATAACAACTTTGGTTTGTATTTCCTAAAAAGTCATTTCCCTAAGCGCATTAATATAAAATAAGCAAATAACACCAGTTTAACTTCAAAGACACATAACTTAAAATATTAATGTAAAGTGTAAAATTCTTCTCTAGCTATCCAAATTTAAATGAGTGGGAAGAAAATCAGTGTTATCTGAAATAAGTACAAAGTAGTCAATACGTTGAAAAGCATAAAATTAGCATAATACACTTAATTTTCAAGTACCGTTTTACTGGAATATCCAAAGCAAATATTTAACATCATATTCATAATGTCTATTTTAAAATGCAGTTTCCTACCAGAAATTTTAACTTGACAAATTTGGCTTGAGCATATCCCTGTGTACAACTGAATCAATTTCACACTTACTCACCACCCTGTCTCTGGGAGGTGGTCCATTCATTGGTTTGATATTGCCATGGCAACTCTGCAACATGGTAACAGGCCAGCTAAGCTCTGCTGCTCAAGTCCCAGTGTATGGTGAACTGCATCATATGAATAGACAGCGGTGTGCCTTCGTAGATAGGAGTTCTTTTATCTTAGCTTACTCTTAGCCTGAAACATTAATTGCAAGCAATGATAATTCAACATTAGAAAAGAAAATCTCTGGTTAATTCTTGTTGTTGAAGAGAACACTGCAGGTGCATATTTAACATCTTCTAAAAGCCCTAAAGAAAAGAACATGAGCCCACTTGCAGTACCATTAGGAAGGGTGTTAGAGGGGCTTTAGTTTACCATAACAATTTTTAAGTAACTAATTTCCAGGTTGAATATCTGGTCACAATGCTATACTTTCAAATACAGGGAAGTTGTCTAAAATTAAAGCTTTTGATTTCTAGGTATGGAAAATTTAGTGGTCCTGCACCTTGTTTTTCTTATAGAATCTTTACTGGCACAGTGATTGTGCACTTGCATGAGTTTTTAGGGCTGCTATAAAGCACCTCAAGGCCGGGCGCGGTGGCTCAGGCCTGTAATCCCAGCACTTTGGGAGGCCGAGGCGGGCGGATCATGAGGTCAGGAGATCGAGATCATCCTGGCTAACAGGGTGAAACCCCGTCTCTACTAAAAATACAAAAAATTAGCCGGGCGTGGTGGTGGCGCCTGTAGTCCCAGCTACTCGGGAGGCTGAGGCAGGAGAACGGCGTGAACCCGGGAGGCAGAGCTTGCAGTGAGCTGAGATCACGCCACTGCACTCCAAATCCAGCCTGGGCGACAGAGCGAGACTCCGTCTCAGAAAAGAAAAAGAAAGAGAAAGAAAAGCACCTCAAACTGGGTCGCTCAAAAAACACAGAAATATAATCTTGCACAGTTCTGGGGTTCGGAAATCCAAGTCAAGGTGCTGGCAGGGCGTGCTCTCTCTGCAGACTCAAAGGGAAAACTTGCTCCATGCATTTGTTGCCGGTGGCTCCCAACAATCCTTGGCATATAGATATGTCACTCTAGTCTCTGCCTCTGTGGTCACGCAGAGTGCTCCCTATGTGCCTTCACACACACTTCCCTCTCTGTGTACATCTCTGTGTCTCTTCTTGTAGGGACAACGGTCACATGGGATTAGGGCTCACCCTAATGAACTCAACTTGATTACACCTGTAAAGGTCTAATTTCAAATAAAGTCACATTCACAGGTCCAGGGGTTAGGACTTCAACATTTTCCAGAGACAAAATTCAACCCATTACAGTGCTATTGAGGAAATGTATATACAATTTAAAAAAAAAAAAAAATCAACAGCTCATCAGTTCACCGCTTCATTCGTCTGTGTGAAGAAGCAGCCACAAATACTGAACTGTGCTCACCGACACATGAGCAAGTAACAAAAATGGTGGGTGTTTGAAATGAATTGTGAAGTGAAAATAATACAAAAGATCAATGACACATGTCTCTCCACACAGATACCCAAGGATGGGATATTACACCTGCCTAGAGTTTGAACTGTTCTCTTGCAGATCCTTGTACCCAAGGTCATAACCCTGGACTTTCTGTGGCAGGTGCTCACGTGTAAGTTACAGTGGGTGGCAGGATCAAGAGCAGAAAGCTCTGCCAGCTGGTGCTGGAAAAACTTCCAAGGTGTACCTGGGTTTATAATCCATTCGTGGGAGCTGAGGTGAGTGGAGGAGGTTTCTGCTGCGAGACAGCCAAGGCCTCATCCTCTCCTCACTTCCCTCAGGGAGATTTCATCTTCAAACACCTGCTAGAGCCCTACACTGTATGCTCATTGCCACAGTTGCAGATCTTCTGTGAAAAGACCAAGTCGAGGTGCCCACACTCAGGACACTCAACAGTCAGTCATCAATGTCTTACCCCCCTTTGATTCAAAGCAGACCTAAGGAAGCATGGCAAAGATGGTTCCTCTTGATGTGCCAAGCCCTCTTGGAAACATGAGAGGCAAAAGGACAAGGAGACATTTCCCAAGGCAAAAATTCAGTGGAAGTGGGGAAGCCAGCAGGACTCACCAAAGCCAATTCGACTTCCATGTAAAGCAGGCCCTGCTTCGGCACAGTGAATACCTCGTATAAAAAAGGGAGGAATCTGCATGTGTCTGAAGCTCTGGCATCTTTATCTTTGCTAGCAGAAAAATTCAAGCACTGTTTGTAGAAAATTGATATTTAATTTTGTTTTTCATTTTACTGTACGGCTCCTTAAATTTTTCATTTTTCTTTAAGAAAATTGAAAATAAAATTTTAATAAAGGATTACCTTAATTATTCTCAGGGCTGCTTGATAATGGTTGCTTGATTACCATTTCCTAGGTTGAGGAAAGAAATAAATGCCAATTGTCTTCAACTTCAAGTAAACCACAGCAGTTCTGTTCAAATTGTGGCTCAAGGACCCAGTTCAGAGGATAACAACTAGCATTTTTTTTAGGCTTGAAAGTATCAGAGTCTATCTCATACAATAAGATAAATATTGTTTTGTGAAAACTTTTGTTTCAGTTATATGTTATACTGTTTTTTCAGTTACAAGTGTGTGTGTGTTTATATGGTTTGTGCACACCAACAAAATGTTTGATGCCCTGTTAAATGTATTACTTAATGTGCATGATGATCTAAAAACCTAAAATTTAACCAAATAGATAAAAGATCTGTGCATTGAAAATGTAAAATTTTTATAAAAGAAACTGAAAAAGACACAAATAAATAAAAAGAATCCAGTGTTTGTAGATTGGAAAAATTAATACAACCCCTATCAAAATTCCAATATTTTTCATAAAAACAGAAAATACAATCCTAAAATTTTTGTGAAACCACAGAAGATCCCAAATTGCCAAAGCAATCCTGGTCAAATAAAACAAAGCTGGAGGCATCACACTACTTGACTTCACAGTATAATAGAAGCCTATGGTATTAAAATACCATGGTACCAGCATAAAAACAGATGCATAGGCCAGTGGAACAAAATAAAGAACCCAGAAATAAATTCACACAATAACAGTCATTGATTATTGACAAAGGCGCCAACAACACACAATGGAGAAAGAACAATCCCGTCAATAGGTGGTGCTGGGACAACTGAATATCCACGTGCAGAAGAATGAAGCTATTATCTTTACTGAACACCACATACAAGAAAAAAAAAACCTCAACATGGATGGGGTAATTCAACTCAAGATCTGAAACTGTAAAACAACTAGAAGAAAACATAGAGGAAAGCACCATGACATTGGTATGGGCAATGATTTTTAAATATGAACCCAAAAGCAGAGGCCAAAAAGGCAAAACTAGACAAATGGGATTGTGTCAAATTAAAAAGCTTCTTCATAGAAAAGGAAACAATCAACAGAGTGAAGAGATGGGAGAATATATTAGCAACCCATATATCTGATGAGAGATTATTATGCAAAATACGTAAGGAACTCAAACAATTCAATAGCAAGAAAACAAATAACCTGGGTTAAAATGGGCAAAGGATCTGAATAGACATTTCTCAAAAGAATTCATACAAATGGCCAATGGTATACAAAAAAAGGCTCAAACTCACTAATCATCAGGTTCAAATTAAAACCATAATGAGATATTATCTCATACCCGTTAAAATGGCTATTATCAAAAGAGTGACGGAAAAGTGTTGGCAAGGATGTGGAGAAAAAGGAAGTCTTGCACACTGTTGGTGGGAATACAAATTAGTACACCCATTATGGAGAACAGTGTGAAAGTTCCTGAAAAAATTATAAATAGAACCACCATATGATCTGGCAATCTTACTACTGGATATATAGCCAAAGGAAATAAAGTCAATGTGTTAAACAGAGATCTGCACTAACACATTCATTGCATCATTATTCATAATAGCCAAGATATATTATCAACCTAAGTATCCATTAGCATTATTCACAATAGCCAGAATATAGATCAACCTAAGTGTCCATCAACAGATGAATGGATACAAGAAAATATGATATATCTATACAATGGGATACTATTCAACAACAAGGAAGCAAATTCTGTCATTTGCAACAACACGAATGAACTTGGACCACATTATGGTAAGTGAAATATACCAGGAACAAAAAGACAAATACCACATGATCTCACTTATATGTGGAATCAAAAAAAGTTGAATTTACTGAAGTAGAGAGTAGAATAATAACCAGTGGAAGACGTGGTAAGGGGAGAAGGAGGAGGGAGTTGGAAGGATGTCAATCAAAAGATATGAAACTTCAGTTAGATAGAAAGAATATATTCGACAGATCTATTATACAATATGGTGACTGCAGTTAATGACAAATTATTGTATTCTTGAAAATTGCTAAGACAGTAGACTTAGTGTTCTCAACGCACAAAAAAGATAACTATGTGAGGCAATGCTTATATTAATTAGCTCGGGTTAGCCATTCCACAATGCGTCTTTTTCTTGTGCTTTTCTCATCAACGAAGAACAGAAACCCAAGGTCAGCACTGGCCTCTCAATCTTTTCTATAAATACCTGTTTGAGAGTGTTCACACATTCATTTCCCTTGAATTACTACCTTTATGATGTTAGCTTCAAATTCTATTTTGAAACATCATATTGTCCACAATGAACACATTCAATTTTTATTTGTCAATTTAGAAAATAAATTTTTTAAAAATGTTTTAAAAATCAGAAAGCCAGTGGCCTTTAGGGATCTATTGCATCTCACATGTACACTGGCAGATGTCATCGGAGTTCAGCTTACCTGTGTGCTTGTGACTCTTTACTTTCAGTTCTTTGCCCAGCTCACAAAGAGCACCTAATAAAATCTTGTTAACTGATTAGATAAAATGATAAATAATTGCTTTAAAGAAGACACACAGCCCCAAATATTTAATACTTCTCTTTTGAGACTAGCTGATTAATGATTACTTATTAAATACCTGCTAGATTTCCAATGCTAGCAGGTAAAATAGAATCAATCAATCAATCAATCAGGTTTCTGTATAATCTGAGAAGTTTACATTTGTTAGAAAATATCCAGATCTCTTCCAAGTTTACGGAAGACCACTACCAAAAGATGGGTGGAGACAGATGATTTGCAAATAAAATATGATTAAATATGGATTTGAGACATTCATGGAACCAGGCAAACATCAAAACTTCTGTGCATAAGTGGACAAGACTAAGAACATAGCTAGTGCTTGAATGAGATGGCAAAGCTAAAGGTTTAGCATTTGGAGCCAACGTCATAAAGGTAGTAATTCAAGGGAAATGAATGTATGAACACTGTAAAACAGGTATTTATAGAAAAGATTGGGAGGCCAGTGCTGACCTTGGGTTTCTGTTCTTCGTTGATGAGAAAAGCACAAGAAAAAGACCCAGGGAAGGAAGTCAAAAATTTTTTTTAAGGCAGAGTAACATAGAATTCAGACTAGAAAAATTTCAGGAAGAAAAGCAGTTCCACAGTGTATAATTTCTGTAATTTGTTGTCAAGTTAAGGCAGAATTAACTTGGTCCATGAAACAGAGTATAAAATAAAGACAGAGTATTTGCCGAAAATATCAGAGAACCCGCGGTGTATCACAGTGTATTGGTGAGGATGCATCCCGACTTCAGAAGCAGCACAGGCAGACGGGCTACAGAACAGGCACATACTTCTAACACACTTTTCTCTTCTCACTTGGGGCACTCGCATCGACAGTAGCAGATTACATGAGGAGGTAAGGGAAGAGAAGAAGTTCAATGACTGACTCCAGGTGGGAGCTGAGAAGGTTGTGTTAAGAACACCCATGAAACAACCACTTGAGATTTCTTAAAATATTAGGGGAAGACACAGTCTTGAAGTGGCACCAGAATATTTGCAATTCAAAGTGAAGGCAAAACTGGAAATATACTATTTGTTGTCAACATCATAACCTCATATTCTAACCGTGGGAATAACTCAGCCTGGGATAACTAAGAGTAACAACACATAGAAGATTCTACCAACATTTCTACTCAAAGCTGTTCCCAGTGTAATGTGAGAGAATGAAACGGTAAACATGAAGTTACAGTAAAGTATGATTAAATACCATGACAGATGTAGACAAAATAAACATTATCTTTGGGGCTTCTCATCCAGACTGGTAAGGTCAAAGAAGTTTCCCAGGGATGCGAGAATTGAGTCTTGAAGGGTAAATATAAAAGACCCTATCAAAGGGAAGGCTGATAGATGCTGCTTTGGTTTGAATGTTTGTCCCCTGTAAAACTCACATTGAAGCTTAATTGTCATTGTAAGAGTATTAATGCCAGGTGTGGTGGCTCACGCCTGTAATCCCCGCACTTTGGGAGGCCGAGGCAGGTGGATCATGAGGTCAGGAGTTCAAGACCAACATGGTGAAACCACATCTCTACTAAAAATACAAAAATTAGCTGGGCGTGGTGGCGGGTGCCTGTAATCCCAGCTACTCAGGAGGCTGAGGCAGGAGAATCGCTTGAACCCAGGAGGCAGAGGTTGCAGTGGGCTGAGATCGGGCCACTGCACTCCAGCCTGGGTGACAGAGTGAGACTCCATCTCAAAAAAAAAAAAAAAAAAGTATTAAAGAGTACTAAGAGGTGGGACCTTTAAGAGATGATTAGACCAAGGGCTCCACCCTCATAAGTGGGATTTGTGCTTCTCTGAAAGGGGCAAGTTCAGTCCCCTGCAGCTCTCTCTCATCCTCTTTTATTCTACCATGTGATGGTAGAACAAGAAGGCCCTCCACAGAAGCATCACCTTGACCTTGGGCTTCCTAACCCCCAGAAATGTGATCCAGTAAATTTCTGGGGCAGCGTACCCAATCTCAGGTAGTCTGTTACAGTTACACAGAACAGACTGAGACCAGTACAACAGGAGGAAGGAGTGAAGTCATGGGGTATATCACAGCACATAAATGTAACACATTTACGTATTTGATGATACTCATCTGAGAATGTATTTGATAATATTTAATTCTGCTTAAAGGCAAGATACACAAACAGGTTGGATGCACTCATAAAAAGTGTTGAACATAAGCTGTAGGTAAGCTGGTAGTTTGCAAGATGTAGGGAAAATGTTCAGTGTGGATGACATGTAAAGAGGGAGCTCCTGCACTGCAGGCAGAGCCGAGAAGAGAGTGAGTGAGATGTAAGACATGCCAAGGAGAGATGGAATAAATAAAATGAAACACATTTCAACAAAAAGAGAAATGTTTATAGACAGAAAGGACATAAGCACCACATCATGATAATGCCACCTCCAGGCTGACAGTTCTGTCACCCAAATTCAGCCACCCACTGGTAACACTCAGCATATTCTCATTCTGGTCCCACGTATGCTCGATCCAAGAAAAGTACATGAAAACCATGGCTCTCGAGGAGGCTAAGGTGCAAGGGACACCTGTAGCCAGATGACCTTGCTCTCCCATAGAGGAAGCATGTATCGTTGGCCCAGGACACCTTCTATCCATGGGCCCCTCACTCGAACCTCAGCCAGGGTTCTCATAACCATATCATCATCATCAGTGTCCCTAGACTCAGGGAGATATGGTCCCTCCGCCTGCCTGAAGCCTGTTCTGTAGAGGTTAACTTGCCCATTTCTTTCCCATTGCTTCTTCCTATGTGTTTAAGTCAGTGGATAGAGTGACTCATTCGTTTTAATTTGGTGTGTGATATTTTCTGTCTTTCAACCTCTGAAACAGCCTGACTGGAGTGTACTTGGAAACTACCATTGCCTCAGTATTACTTTCCAGACAACAGTTACCATGAGAAAACCACAGGAACTTTAGTATGCTGGGAATATTAGATGTTAGTTGTGAAGTGACAAGAGACAAGTTGAGAGGAATACATACGGACTAAATCATGAAAGGCCTTTCCTACAAATCTTTGGGGTGAAAAATTTATCCCCTGGGCAATGCAGAATCCTTGTAAGATTTTTGTGGAGAAAAAAAAAAAAAGACAATATTTGGAATACTTCTAGAATTACTGCAATAATGAATTGGAGAGGAAGCATTCTAGAGATACATAGACAGGACACTTACGAGAGGACTGCACAATTCAAGTAAGAAATAAAAGAAGGCTAAACCAGACTCTTCACTATAGGACTGGTGAGATGGAAACAGGTTCAAGAAATGGCAAGTGGACAAGTCAAGCTAATGTGAGAAATAAAAATGAGGCTTAGAGAGATAGCCAGGCAGGACCAATCACTTGTGTGCAGACTGAAGAAGCAGCCTCAGTTTCGGGGGCCAGTTCAATTTTAGACTTAGGGAGCAAGCTACAGGAAGAGGGGCTCTTCAGTTGTGTTGATACATCTGAAACTTGGAAGAAAGACCTGGGCCGAAGGTGTAAATAAGGAAGTTACCAGGTGTACTTGAAAGATGTAGCCAAGGGCACAAGAAGGAATTACTAAGGGAGACTGTATATTATGAAAACAAATGGAGATAGAACACATGGAGTTTTTTTAGAACCCCCCTATTTAACAAAAGTATAGATTAAAATGTGCATGTGAAGGAAAGCAAGGAAGACATGCTATATCAGAGGCAACAATATTGTTTCGGTATCATGAAAACAAAGGAAGAAGTTTCTATAAAAAGGCACGAGGCGTAACACCAAATGCTGCACAACTTGGATTTCCTGACCTTAACATTTATCAAATGTGTAAAATATTAGGTGCATTTTTAATCATGCATTATGCCTGTGGATATTTCTTTGTAAGACTCAACTGTCAAAGAGCAAGTTACCATTGCAGGCAAAGAAGAAAAAATAAAATAATATGATGCTTTTCTCCCAAATGCAATAATTCAGTTCCAAAATATTAGCAGGGATTCAATACAGGTTTTTTTTCCCCCAAAAACAGAGGGATAGCTTTGGTAAGTATAATAAAATAAAAAAACAAATGATAATCATTACTTCCCTTTTTCAATTTAGTTTATTTCTATTACAGATCCACAGACATTATAACTTAAATCAATCTCAAAGTGCTATAAATGATTCCATATTATTTGCCTTAGTTAAAAATCAGCAAGGAATACAAACCGGAATACAAACCTCACCAGCTTGCTTCTCTATTTTAAATTTTGTTTGTACTCCAGCAGGTGAAAGAGAAACTATTATCATACTTTCTTTAAGGAACAAAAGACTCTAGGTTCAAGTCCAAGGTGTTAAATCTAAGTAAATCATCAACGTTACTTGGAGGCTGAGTTTCTGACATGACTTGAGCATGCTTGTCCTTTGTTTTACCCACAAGTGATATTCAAATTAAAAGCTCAGGGGTACAGCATGGCTAGGACTACCAGGAAATTGCAAAGGTCGCCGTTCTTTCCAAGACTCTGTGCTCAGCTGCCAAATGGCTGATGCTGTGGCAGTATCACGCCAGCAGCTGTGTCAAAGAGCAGATGGGTGAGGAATCATGTCGCCAGTGGCCGAAGTGTCTCCGAGGCCCAGTGTCTCTCTGCATTGCCCAGATGCTTCACTTCTTGCCCATCTGCAATCCAGGCCATGGATCCACAAAGCCAGTTGTGTGGTCTGCCAGCCAGCTGGCCTTCCAACATGACGGAGATGAAATAGAGCTGGATTCAGTGCCAGCCGCATGGCAGATCACGGAAGACAGAAATCCAAAGTATCTTGCCCATGCAGGGGCCAGAAAGTCTGCACCAAAGTTTGGTGGAGACAATTTGAATTCATTATGACTCCTTCTGCTTTGCATCATTGCCAAAATTAGCTTCCATTTTAAGTGAAACATATTAGGGTCTTTTAAACTTTTAATCACTTTTTAATGAGTTCTAGTGCAGGAGGAGCTGGGGTTTTTTTTCTCTTTCTCATTATTTATATTATTACCATAATCTTAAAATTGTCCATCTCAAATAGCTACCAGGACCACTCTCCCCACTCCCACTAACCCACCAAATATAAACTGTCTTTCCATCCCCAAAGGACTGACTTTCACCTATGCATTTAACATAAAACCTAATAAGCTTCATTCGACCTTTCATTTACTTACACATTAGATATTTATTAACTCCTTCCTCTATTAATGTTGCATTGGTTTTCCATTGTTACTGTAACAAATTATCACAAACAGTGCCTTAAGACAACACAAATTTATTATTTTACAGTTACAGTGGTCAGAAGTCCAAAATAGGTGCTGCTGAAAAAAAAATACAGAAACAGGGTGTCAGCAGGACTGTGCTCCTTTGAGAGGATCCAGAGGAAACTCTGTTCCCTAACCTTCTCCAGCTTCTGGAGGTGCCTGCATTTCTAGGCTTGTAGCCCCTTTTTCCATCTTCAAAACCAGCTGTGTAGGACCTTACAATCTCTCTCTCTCATAGGATCATATGGGATCACACAGATAACTCAAAATAATCTCCCCATCTCAAGACTCCTAACTTATCTCACTTGCAAAGTCACCTTTGCAATGTGAAGTAATGTACTCAAAGTTTCTGGGGATCAAGACATGGACATCTTCAAGAAGCATTATTCTGCCTATGAAGTATGGGAGTCTAACGATCAGCAAGACTGTTTCCAAATCCCGGCCCTCATGTATGTTCAGAGCAATCAAAACACAGTGCTGTGGGATTCTCTCTTCTCTTTATCGATCTGTGTATCTACAGATATATCTATCCATTAGATATAGATATTTCTATCCATCCTTCCCAAAATGGAGAATAAGAACTCATTAATTGTGCACAAGGAGAAATGCCTGTGTTGGCATTCATTGACTTTTCTCATTTTACTGATTCTTACTAGTACGGCTAGTTACAATAATTAATGAATTCTTAGCAAACCCTATTTGTGAATCTTGAACGTAGAATACTGAAGTGGGCAGCTGAAGTGAGTGTATTTACTGATATATCTATCATCATCACCATTCATCATCATAATCATCATTACCACTATCAAGACTGCCTTCATCAACACCACCACACCATCACATTCACATAATTATCACCTTATCATCATCATCCACACGTGTTTTATTTATTACTTATTTTATTTACTTATTTATTTATTTTCATTTATTATTCTCTTCTCTTTACTTTACTATTAGTTTACATTATTCTATTTATTGAAAGTCTCTTTCTTTGCGACATTTATGAGACTACGATTATTCTTTAGATACTTAAATTATTATTCATTTACTTTATTAAATTATTCTACGATTATTTCTTCTTTCCTTTTACTATTTATGACTACGACATTATCTCTGACATTTATTTATTGGTTTCGATTATTCTTACTATTGATTCTTCTTCTTTACTTATTTTTATTTTAATTACGATTATCCTTTTATTTTATTTTACTTTATTATCTTTATTTTATTAGATTTCATTATTCCATTTATCGATTTCCTTTACGATGATAATTTCATTATCTCATTTACTTTACTTTATTTTATCTTTATTACTTACTTTATTATTATTATTATTCATTTACTAATTATTCTACTTTACTTACTTACTTACTTTACGCATCTTTGCATTATTTGCTTATCATTTTACTTCACGACATTCTTTAATTTTGAGACACATTTATTACTATTTGATTATTATTGTTTTACGACAGACTTTACTCCACGATTATTCCCCTCACCATCACCATCATCATCCTCCTCACCACCACCACCATCCTCACCATTATTTCCACCACCACTACCACCATCATCGTCAGCATCATCATTCTCATCACCACCACAACAACCATCATCACCATTTTGATCATCCTAACCACCACCAGCATCATCATCCTTACCCTCATTCCCACCAGCACCACCACCATCATCATCACCATCATATGCAGCAGCAGTAATACACCATGGTACACTTGTAAACTAATATTTACCTTTGGAATACATCATTTATCCGCAAACAAACTAGCTAAGTAGATCAAAAGATTTTGAAGGATTACCTCATATATTTCATAGAAGAAGAAAACATGGACTCAGATATGTAGGGGCATTTAGGAGACTTTCCTGACACCTTGTGTTAGAAGGTAACACATTGGCTCTTAAACGTAGAACTTTTTGATGAATCATTGCTTTTTCCACCAAACCACACTGTCTTTTGGAAAGGATACATAATGTTGTATCTTAACTGGAGGGAAGAGATGACAAATTCAAAAGAATGATCCGTATTAGAATAAGAGGATAGGGACTGCCTTCATTAATCAGTATGCAAATAGAAGATTTCCTTTAATTACATACTATTAGCTAAAGCCCTACTCATCCAGTCTTAGGTGATCTTACCCACCTGGCATGTCTATGGCAATTGTTATACCACCAATGCCTAACAGCATCTCATCCAACATTTTTATTTGTAAGCTCTTAGGTAAATGGCCTACAGCATATTTCTTTATAATTGCCATAGTGCATTTGTTGCACTTAGAAATGCCTAATAATGATCCAATAAATTTTAACTAAATACCCAAGAAAGTGTGCTTAATAGTATACAGAGTGGTGTGCACCAGCTGTCAAAACCCAATGGTACACATCTCTCCTAACTTTGTTCAGTTACATCCTGTTGGTAGCTTGAAATCAGCCATGATGGGCATGTTCACACTGTAGACACCAGGAAATGTTACAATCAAGGGACCCACACCCAACCTCATGAAAGCCAATGTTAAACATTACTTGTGCACACTGCTTGTGGGTACCAATAAATTGACAGTGGGCTCAGTGTTCAACAGTCCTGGGTTTTATTCTCAGCGCTGATACAAGCTGATTCTGAGACAGCTTTGATTCTGTTTGATGCCTTTTTCCTGGAGGAAGGATAATGGTTACCACTCACCACTTATCAACCTCATATGATTTTCTCCGCAGTGATTTGAAGATCTGTTCTGAAATATGTAGTGCAAGTACAAAATGTTATTATTTTGACTACACTGACAAACAAGAATGAAGCGAGAAGAGGAAACACAAGGTTTCCATGCCCCAGTGGGGGGGTTCTGTGTTGCATCCATGCTGTGATGGGAAGAGTGAGGACCATGGCATTCTGTATAATGATGTACTCTGGACTTCATGTATCCATCAAATGCTATTGTAGTGAGTATTTTCTCTGCAAAAAAATATTCAGAAATTGAATGAGGACAATAAACATTCAGAGAGCAATTGTGTAAATTAAACATAAAGTGCCAGCCAAGCTTTGTCATATATATATATATTTGTGTGTGCTTGGAGGGTGTGTGTCACGGGGAGAGAGAAAGAGATTCTCTAAAGATAAATCTCTTCTCCAGAGACATTGCACTGCCACATTACACACTTTAAACTTACAAGATGCACCTTCAGGGTCCTCTTGATCTTGTTTCAACACCCTTAAAACCAACTGCCCTAGAAGAGCCTGTTTTCAGAAAATCTCCCTAGCTTCAGTTCACTTATAACAAAATGGATAGCAGCCTTCTGGGAATGATGTGCTCAGAATGCAACCCCAAGGGCCTCTGGCAGAAACAGCTATTGATGTCTCTGGAAATCCCAATTATCCAAGGCCACTGCTAGGCTGTGCTACATAGTCCCTGACCTCACTTTTGTCTTTCTCTCCTGTATCATAGACTGTCAAAGCACACTGAGAACTGAGGGCCTTATATTCGTGAGGGTCCGCACTTATGCAGAACAGTGCAGCACAGGCCAGCTAGAACGGAAGGTGGACCACATGGCCAAAGGTCACTGACCCAACATGATGGCACATTTACCACCAAGTCACTAGTGTAGACTGAGAGACTGTGATGTGGCAGACCCTAACCACAATTTTCAAATGTGGTTCTCACAGATACTATGAGTTAGTTATCTCCATTCCACTAAAGCTAGGAGAGGTTGTCCAAGCACACAGTAAGTATCAAAAGCAGAAACTGAGCCTTGTTCTGACTCCAACATGCCAAGCTCTTCATTGCTACCAACTCCCTCAAGGTATAAGTCGAACTCCATCCCTCTTCCCTGCTCCTTTGATTTAATATCAAGCCCACAACGATATGCCGTCTCACACCAGCCAGAATGGTTATTATTAAAAAGTAAAAAAATAACAGATGCTGGTGACGTTGTGAAGAAAAGAAAACGCATATACACTGCTGGTGGGAATGCAAATAAGTTCAACCATTGTGGAAAGCAGTTTGGCAATTTCTGAAAGAACTTCAAATAGAAGTACCATTTAAGTCAGCAATCCAATTACTGGGTATATACTGAAAGAAATATAAATCATTCTACTATAAAGGCACGTGTACTCATATGTTCATCACAGCACTATTCACAATAGCAAAGACATGGAATCAACCTAAATCCCCATCAATGGTAGCCTGGATAAACAAAATGTAGTACATATACACCATGGAATACTATGCAACCATGAAAAAACAAGATTATGTCCTATGCAGCAACATGGATGGAACTGAAGGCGATTATCATAGGCAAACTAACATGGGAACAGAAAACAAAATACTTTCCATTTTCACTTATAAATGGAAGCTAAACATCCAGTACATATGGACACAAAGAAGGGAACAATAGACACGGGGGCCTCCCTGAGGGTAGAGCATGGGAGCAGGTGAAGATTGGAAAAACAGGAATCAGGTAGTAGGCGTGTTACCTGGGGGACGAAATAATCTGCACACCAAACCCTCGCGACACATAATTTACCTATATCAGAAACCTGTACATGTACCCCTGAACCTACAATAAAAGGTAAAATTAAAAATAAAAATAAAAGAAAATGTGGTACTTATACACAATGGAGTACTATTCAGCCATTAAAAATACGTGAGATTCTATCATTTGCAGCAGCACAGACGGAACTGGAGGTCATTATGTTAAGTGGAATAAGCCAGGCACAGAAAGACAAACATTGCAGGGCATGTTCTCTCTTAACTGTGAAATCTAAAAATCGTAACAATTGAACCCATGAAGACAGAGAGCAGAAAGATGGCTCCCAGAGTCTGGGAAGCACGCTGGTGGGGTAGGTGGGAGTTAGGAAAGGTTAATGGGTATCAAAAATGTTAAAGAATAAGTAAGTCCTAGTAACTGATAGCATAGTGGGTGTCTAAAATCAATAATAATTTACCTGTATATTTTAAGCTCTTTAGATAGGTATAAAAAGTTATATAGGTATAACTATATATCCTCTTATAACTATATAATTCTTTTAATAACTAAAAGAGTATAATTGGATGTTTGTGACACAAAGGATAAATGCTTGAAATGATAAATACCCCACTTTCCATGGTGTCATTATTAATGCATTGCATACCTGACCAAAATATCTCACATAGCCCATAAACATATACACCTAAGATGTGCACACAAAAGTGAAACATTTAAAAAGTTAAACAAATTAGTGAATAAAAATATAATGCTCAAATAATTCTTTCACTTTTCATCTCATATCTAAGGTTTTATGTGATTGGGTAAAAATCTGGTGATTGTTCCTGATTAAAGGAAGATCAATTGAGAGTGAGAACTGATGGCTACATTCCACCTAGAATAAATTAGCTCACAACTTGGAATATTAATGTAAACATATTAATACACGAGGGCTTAAAAGCATTAAATAGCTAACATTGTATAGTATGGGATATATATAAAAAACAAAATAAATTATCATGCTCTTTTTTTTTTTTTCTTTTGAGATGGATTTTCACTCTTGTTGTCCAGACTGGAGTGCAATGGCGTGATCTCGGCTCACCACAACCTCCGCCTCCAGAGTTCAAGCGATTCTCCTGCCTCAGCCTCTGATATAGCTGGAATTACAGGCATGCACCACCACGCCCGGCTACTTTTGTATTTTTAGTGGAGAGGGGGTTTCTCATGTTGGTCAGGCTGGTCTCAAACTCCTGACTTCTGGTGATCCACCCGCCCCGGCCTCCCAAAGTGCTGGGATTACAAGTGTGAGCCACCACACTCACCCTTATCGTGCTCTTTAACTAAGTGTGTGATTAAAAAAAAAAGAAAAAAATTAAGTGAAAGTAATTGATTTCCCTAGTACCTTAACTTTGGTCAAATAAGAGAATCTGAGATTCTATTTTACCAAAATAAAATCTTGTTTCATAAAGGTATATTACCCTTAAAATGTGTGAAATTACCTATTGGATATTATTGTGCATTTTACAATCATAGTAAACATAAATTATTGTAATTAAACTTTAATACTTGGAAGTACCTCTTTTTCAAACAAACCATAAAAGAATTATTCTTTATTTTACTCACATAAAAATTACATTCCTTATCCCTCCCTAATATTTATTTGATACTTTCTTTAGAGAAAAACTTGTTGTATTTGATACTGAAAATGTATTTTATTAAAATAAGCAGAATATTGTGAGATGAAATCAAATACCTAATTTCTGTGGAATACAAAACAATGTTTTATCTGTTTGTATTTAACTTCAGGTTGATGTCGACATATTCATTTAAAAAACCATTACTGTAGCATAATAATAAAATCATACAATTATAAGTAATCAAATTATTATAAAATAATTATAAATAAATATAAATAAACCATAAATGAACATGGTTTATTTAAAATTAATAATAGAATAAAATGCAGGTGGGCTTTCTCACATTTTCCCTGATTCATGGCTTTATTCCAGTTACAGAAAACTCTGTTTATCCAGAACCCTCTTCAAAACTACAGGGAAAATCAATTTTCTTCTGTCATTATGGAAAATCCTCCAATACCTAGTCCATCTATCAATAACTACATTTATATAAATGCCAGTGCATTTATTACTTCCTGAGAATTTGTATGTAAGATTTCAAAATAAAGGCTAAATTTGCATATTTAACTCATTTCATTAAATACCATAGGATTTGAGACACCAAAGAAAGTCACAAAACCAAAAACCCCAGTAACTATTTCTTTTTAAAAATATTTTAACTCTTAATTTAGGTTCAGGGGTACAGATGCAGGTTTGTTATAAAGATAAACTTGTGACGGGGGTAGGGGGTTGGTGTACAGATTATTTCATCATGCAGATACTAAGCATATTACCTGATAGGTTTTTTTTTTCTAAACTTCTCTCTCCTTCCAACTTCCTCCCTTAAGTAGGCCCGAGTTTCTTCTGTTACCCTCTTTCTGTCCCCGTGTTCTCATTATTTAGTTCCCACTTGTGAGATCATGAGATAATTTTTTGTTTGTTTCTGTGTTAGTTTGCTAAGGATGATGGCCTCCAGTTCCATCCACATTCCTGCAAAGGGCATGGTCTCATTCTTTCTTATGGCTATATAGTATTCCACGGTCCCCGGTGTACACGTACCACATTTTCTTTATCCAGTCTAGTGTTGATGGGAATTTAGGTTGATTCCATGTTTTTGCTATTGTCAGTAGTGCTGCAATGAACAACAGCATGCATGTGTCTTTATAATAAAATGATTTGTATTCCTTTGAGTAAATACCCAGTAGTGGGATTGCCGAGTCAAATGGTAGCTCTATTTTTTGTCCTTTGAGGAATCACTACACTGCTTTCCACAATGGCTTAACTAATTTACATTCCTACCAGCAATGTATAAGGGTTCTCATTTCTCCACAAGCTCGCCAGCATCTGTTATTTTTGGACTTTTTAATAATAGCCATTTGACTGCTGAGAGATGGCATCTCATTGTGGTTTTGATTTGCATTCCTCTAGTGATTAGTGATATTGAACATTTTTATATGCTTGTTGGCCACATGTAGGTCTTCTTTTGAATAAATATTGTTGAATCTAGAGTATCTGAAGGTTTACCCTGCTATTATATTAAATTTTCAGTATAATGAAACTTTTTATGGTAAAATGTTTAAAAGAAAGATGAAAAGAAATGCTGGACCCATAATCTTTAAAGCACAAAAACTGAAGTGTGAAATAAAATAGTCTGTAAGTTAAAATCAATTATCTATTGAATATTATAGTGCATCAAAAAGTGTGTTTCTTAGAGAATATTGTGAATACATATTTTTATAATATTTATAAAATACAAAATTAATGTATGTATAAAACAAATATATACATTAATAGATGCATAATTATACATATATCTATAAATTAATACGTGCATCTATATAATATAGATGTTATATATACACATTTATACAAAATTTAGATGTTTAATGTAATATATAAATTATATGTCTCTAAAGTCACTTACAGAAAATATGTACATTTTTACTTCAATTTCCCAATTCTGATTTGAAAAAATATTGTGACAAATAGCCAATATTAAGGGGTCCTCCAGGGCTACTGAGGCATATGGAGTAATAAGCATTCAGTAACAGCCAGCTGCCCTGTGGAACTGTTGTGGTCTTCCTACAAGGAAAGTCTCAGGTCACGTCAAACGAAAACAACGTTCATTCTGTCCCAATATTTATGTCACCTAAGAGTATTTCCTAATCTTTAATTCAATGCTTAGCATGTGCATTCTGATCAATATAATAAAGTTTTATAATTTTTAACATCTTAGGAATTAAAATTTTGCTATATATTTGTGAGTAAGATAGGACTTTCGAGTAAGATAGGACTTTCTCTTTCTTGACTGACATTGAGGTTACTGTCTCAAAATAGTTCTGCCTATAGAAAAACATGAAGCTTTGCACTTCTGATCCAACTAACCTCTTCAAACTGCGCCTTGTAAGAGTAGTTCTTCAGAAATGGGTTCTTTGCAGCACTCATGTTACGGTGAATATGGAAGCAGTTGAAGAAATTGGTGTGCTGTATTCCTACCTAAGGAACTTATACTCCAACATAAAATTATTCATATTATTTGTTTATTTTCTGTGAGTGGCAAAGGGATCTCTAATGTTCCAGGCTTTAATAGACTGAGCCTTTGAAAACTGCTATGTATAATCATACAAGTTCTAAATAATTTCTTGTGAAAAGGCAGTATCAGTTACACCATACAATCATTCAGTGTGTTCCTCAGTCATACCAGATTCACTTCTTTTGGATGGCATCTTTAAGTGCCACTGTAAGTAAAACAAAGGCTTGATCCATATGGGCTAAAAAAAGTTTTTCCAATATTCTCATTTTACACAAGAACCACTGTTCTTTTATAGTTCTACAAAATACAACCTTCGTGACAAAGTAAAACCCGTAACGATAAGTCATTTAAAATTCATATGGCGTAGCCTTTGATATTTCTACCATTTACATTGCTCATGGCATGAATATGCATATATGACTATAATAACAAATATTTTCCCACCAGTGTCCTTCATTACAGTATAGTTTGTCCAGACTCTCATTCAATAGTTGCATAAGAAAAGTGATAAGCTAGTCGTATAATTACAGAAATCAAGCTAATCATCCCTAAAAATCTTGAATCATTCTCTTAAGGTTTGTTGATAACATACTTCTCCTATTACATTATTAATTTTAATTTTAGTGACAAAAATTGGTTGCATAACCTTGGCATGTAACCATCACTTGCAATGATACTAATAATTTAATACTCTTTTTCCACCTCACATTTCTGAGCTCCTTGTGCAAGCGTAGAGCCAAGGAAACAGTAGGGAAAAGATAAGTGCATTTCCTCCCATTAGATGACCAGTAACAATGACAAAATGAAATATTGGTCTACTCTTTTGGCTGAGCTTTTCAGGTTTGCAACCATCTTCTTCTCAGCTGTGGACAGAGCAAAATCAAAAATTGATTATCTCTCACTTCTAGACCTAAGCTTCATGGATCTTCAGTGGTTGACTAGTTAATTAAATACGGTAACAGAATCGCAGATTGGAGCTTTCTCCATAAGCATGCCATTAATCAACCCATTTTTCAATTCAAGAAAGAACTGCACACAACTACTGTAATATTACGTCTTAGGCATAGCCTTCTATCTACTATCTGGCAGAGCATAAGTTATTTGTTCCACAGGGAGGTTCATCATCAATTCACAGCTTCTTTTCCTCATTTCCTAGACAAACTATGAAGGTTAATAGATGTTTTAGATCTTTCATCATTCATTTGCTCAAAGAATGAAATGCCAGCTCTCTAAGAACTGAAAACTGAATGGAGAGGGTGTCCATGCAGATTGATGTTTGACCAATGCCAGTGAAATGTGGACCCTGCCCTGCTTTGCAATGTACAGTGGTGAGGAGTTCTTGGGTTTATAAAAACAGCTTACTCTTCTGCAAAGCAGATATTGAACATTATGTGTCTGAGCATTAAATTATTAACGTTAAAAAGGATATTTCCTTAGAAATAATTTTTGGCAAACACTGATAAAAACCATCCCTCTTAACTTGGGTACAGGACATGAAACACTGGAAAGCAATTTTTCTGATAAATAACAACTCAGGCAGTCTATTTTTTAAATCTGGTGTTGTAGCAAGAAAGCTACAGGTGATACATCTCACAGGGAAAAGCACCAGGTGAAGGCAGAGGTGAACAGGGTGGAGAAAAATGCAATAGACAAGACTGAGTGGTACACACTATTCAGTTGGGATAACTCAAAAAGGGAAGATTTAAAACTTCTGTTGCTTCTTTTCAAATCTAAGTTGAATATTCTTACAGACACCAGGGGCCAGATCCAAGTTTGCAACTGGTGCCTGGCATGGTACAAAAACTAACTTTATGTTAGAGTGCCATGTGAGAATTTTGTATTCATTCCACAAATAGATTTTGAGTTTTCAAGCCATAGTGCTAAACACTAGGGACACAGAAATAAATAAAAAGAGCACCTGTTGTCTCATATTTCAGAGTGAAGTTGGAGGGAGGCAAGGATACTATACCAGTAGGGATTAATCTTAGCAGCTATCTCTCCAGAATGATAAGTCTCCCTGAAAAAATCACCCACAGGCTCCTCTACCTCTTGACTTTCATTCCATTCAGAGCTAAGCTTTAGTGAGGAATAATCAGTATTTGCTGTCTTCACTTTGTCACCCTAACATTCACTCTCAGACCCACTATGTTCTGAATTTGATCCCTCTATCCCATACCCACACAACCACCAGTGGAATTTCTGTTGATGAAGTCACTGACAATCAATTAATTTCGAAAGTGAAAAATCTTGCTCACTTACCTTGTTTAACATTAGTTTTCCTTCTCACGATATTATACTTCCTCGGTGATCTTTCTAGTCTCTGATTACTTCTCCTATCTGCATAGTTTTCCTACTCTCTGTACCCTTTAAATATTCTTAGCTGTTCTGATCCTAACTTGAATCTTTCTTTCTGTGACATTCTCTTTATTAGTCTATCTACTTTCATGGATTAAATTATCTCCCATATATAAATATATTTTGTGCTAATAGAAAAAGAAAGTGCTCATTCTAGAAGAAAACCTAGAAAAAACTCTTCTGGACATTGGCCTCAGCAAAGAATTTACTACTAAGATCTCAAAAGCAAAGGCAACAAAAACAAAAATAGACAAATGGGCTTAAACTAAAGTGCTTCTGCACAGCAAAAGAAACAAGCAACAGAATGAATAGACAGACTACAGAATGGGAGAAAATATTTGCAAACTATACATCTGACTAAGGATTAATACCCAGAATCTACTAGGAATTTAAACAACTCAACAAGATAAATAAATAAAAAACCCCATTAAAAAGTGGGCAAAGGACATGAACAGACATTTTTCAAAAGAAGACATACAAGTGGAAAATACATGAAAAAATTATCAACATCACTAATCATCAAAGAAATACAAATTAAAATCACGATGAGATACTATCTCACACCAGTCACAATGGCTATTATTAAACATCAAAAAAAAAAAAAAAAAGATGTTGGAGAGGATGCAGAGAAAAGGAAATGCTTGCCCACTGTTAGTGTTAATGTAAATTAGTACAACCTCTATGGAAAACAGTATGGAGATTTCTCAAGAAACTAAACATAAAACTACTTCTCAACCCAGTAATCCTTCCATTGGATGTCTACTCAAAGGAAAAAATTGTTATATCAAAAAGACACCTGTAGTCATACATTTATCACAGCATTATCCACAATAGCAAAGTCATGGAATCAACCTAAGTGTCCATCAACTGATGATTGAATAAAGAAACTGTGGAAAATATACATCATGGAAAACTATGCAGTCATAAAAAGGAAATAAAATCATGTCATTTGCAGCAACATGAGTGGAGCTGGAGGCCATTATCCTAAGTGAAATAACTCAGAAACAAAAAATCAAATACCACGTTTTCACTTGTAAGTGGGAGCTAAATGATGGGTACATGTGGACATAAAGATGGAAATAATAGATACTGGAAGCAAAATGCAGAGGTGGGTTAGGGTTGAAAAGTTACCTATTCTGTTCATTATTAGGTACATTATTCATTATTCAACTGGTACACTATTCATTATTCAGTTGATGGGTACACTGGAAGTCCAAACCTCACCATTTTCCAATGTATCCATGTAAGAAACCTGCACATGTGCCCTCCTTCATCTATAAAAATAAAAAGGGAAACAGCAGACATCAGAAACTACAGACATTAGTTCCAGGAACCTCAACAACACTATTTGTGATGATGGACTTAATGTTGTATTTATTTGGTCTCCTGTTCAGTCTCCTTAGTAAAATTACAGGTTTAGATTTTAAATATTTCTTACTCCCTCCATTTTTATAATGAAACATTAAGACATTCAACTATTGAATATCTCATTGTGTAGACATACCTTATTTCTCACACAGAAAAGGTGAGAAATAAGAAAAGTACTCAAATGCAGTTTATACTAAAAGTTTTAGATTTTTCTTCATTAACACTTCCAAAGTTATTGCCAAGTCATTAAATTGACTGATTCACTTCTGAGAGTTGCATTATTAAGTGATGAATGAACAATACATTCATTCTCCCTATATGTGGATGAGAAAACTAAGATATAGACAGGTTATGTCACTTGTCCAAGGTTACAGAGCTTGTTCCTGTTATTGTTAAGATTCAACCCCCACTCCCAATCTGACTCCTGAATACATGAAATACAGCTTCAAGAAACAAGGATGCCGGGCGCGGTGGCTCAAGCCTGTAATCCCTGCACTTTGGGAGGCCGAGACGGGCGGATCACAAGGTCAGGAGATCGAGACCATCCTGGCTAACCCGGTGAAACCCCGTCTCTACTAAAAAATACAAAAAACTAGCCGGGCGAGGTGGCGGGCGCCTGTAGTCCCAGCTACTCTGGAGGCTGAGGCAGGAGAATGGCGTGAACCCGGGAGGCGGAGCTTGCAGTGAGCTGAGATCCGGCCACTGCACTCCAGCCCGGGCGACAGAGCGAGACTCCGTCTCAAAAAAAAAAAAAAAAAAAAAAAAAAAAAAGAAACAAGGATTCCATGTATTTAACATCTTAAGCCGTTTGCTCTCTCTTGCAACATTATTTCCAACTTGCTTCCTCCCCAGCTTTAATAATTTGATAAACGTATTCCACTGCGAATGTCCAGGGTGGTCACTGCAAAACTAAATCCCTGAGAAGGAGTCAGTTGTGAATCTGTAGCTCTTTGACTACTGGTCCTAAAGAGATTACATCAAAACTGAAATTGTTTCTCTCTTCTCCAAGTGACTCGGTTAAGGCTGAGCTGAAGCAGATCACTAGGGAATTAATCAATACTCTCACTCAGCCTACACTATATATTCTAATGGCACTGATTTTTAAAAATTGCCGAATCTAGCAATGTTCCTGTATCCAACCAAAGTAAGCACACTCGCACAGGTGCACACCCACACACACACACACACACACGTATGCATATATACACACAGACATAAAACACAGAAAGGCTAAACATGTGGAGTTCCACAAAAGTGACGTTTTCTTTTATCAGCTGGACATCTCCTAAAATATCCCCACTCCAAATTTTCAGAAGAAAGGGTATTAGGGCAAATAAAATGATCAACATTAAGTAATTGAAAAGTACTTAGTATTTTGGAAGCAGCTGGGTCTATAGTGAAAGTACAAGGCATGTTTCTAGCCTATGGAAACTACAGTGAAGTAATACCACTCTTGAATTCCGATTTGACATGATGACACCTAAGAAAAAAGACTACATATTCCACTCTTTGTTGTAGCTAAGTAAAGCCATAGAGTAAATTCCATTCTACGAGGTTCAAGGGAAAGTGATGAATGAAATTTTCAACAGATTCCCTGAAAGGGAATTAGTTTATTCAACACTATTCCCTGAAAGAGAAATGGCATATTCTGTTAATTTTCAAGTAATAGTGTTTAATAGTGTTAATAGTGTTAACCTTGAAAGTTAAAATGTGAGAATGTTCATTGGAGCTGCAGCTACCATATTGAACTCTGGGAAGTCACCAGATAGAAGGATTCTGGTCCAGAATGATCATGGGACCACCATGCCAGCCCTGGGCATGTCAGTCAATAGATAGGAAAGAAAAATAAGCATCTATATATTGAGAAAATTTATATTTTAGATTTTTTTTTTTTTTGCCACGTTATCCAAGCCTGTACTTAAGTAATACAAGTGAATGGAACTGAGATCTGTTGATGTTTGGCAGATTATTTCCCCACTCAAAGAGTTTCCTCTTTGCTAAAAATAATTTAAAAAGGAGAAGAGCAAAAAAAGAACAAGAGGAAGAAGAAGAAGAAAAAGGAGAAGGAGAGGAGGAGAGGAGGAGAAGGAGGGAAGGAAGAGGAGGAGGGGAAGATGAGGAAGAAGAGCCAGAGGAGGAAGAAGAAGAGGAAGGAGGAGAAGGAGAGGAGGAGGAGGAAGAGGAAAGAAGAAGAGGAAGGAAAAAAGGAAGGAAGGAAGGAAAGCAGAAGAAGATAAGAAAGAAGGAAAGTAGAAGAAGATAAGAAAGAAGAAGAGAAGAAAGAAGGAAGAGAGAAGAAGAAAAAAGAAGGAAGAGAGAAGAAGAAAAAAGAAGGAAGAAGAAAGAAGAGAGGAAGAAGGAACAGAGGAAGCGAGGAAGGAGAAGGAGGAGGAGGAAGAGGTGGAGAAGGAGAAGAAGAGGAAGAGAAAGAAGAAGAAGGAGGAGGAGGGAAGGAAGGAAAGAGGAAGGAGGAAGAAGGAAGAAGGAGGAGGAGGAGAAGAAGAAGGAGGAGGAGGAGGAGGAAGAGGAGGGAAGAGAAAGAAGAAGAGAAGAGAAGAGGAAGAGGATGAAGAAGGAAGAGGAGGAGGAGGAAGGAGGAAGGAAGAAGCAGCAGCAGCGGAGGAGAAAGAGGAGAAGGAGGAGGAGGAGGAGGAGGAGGAGTCGTAGTAGCAGTAATAACAAACTGTCAGGTATTACTTTTCACCTATAGAAATTAGAGATTAGTTGGCTACAGAGTCAACAAAATGAACCAATGAAGAGCAGAGATTCCTCTTTGAATGTTTTTTTAATGTAGAAACAGAATAAATAGAGACTCCATGTTTCCCACTTTCACCCTTCCTGGGTGGAACTGGAAAAAGGACTGCAATTTTTTCATAAAAGTTTTAGTATCTTACATGTGGACATTCAGGAAAAGCACCAGGAGCCAGATACTTTGACAGCAGCTTGACTCATTTTTCTTGCTGTGTCTTGTTGCCATTACAAATCATCACCAGACACCAAACCTAAGAACAATCAGGTAAGTTTGGGATACTCTGAGCACTGGGTTTCTTCTGGGGCTAATGAATATTATGTCAAAACTAAAGATAACTTTCCCTAGAAGCTTCAGGAAAGTCAAGATGAAACTTTCCACTTTCAATAACAATATGTAGAAATGGTGGTCCAAGGGAGAGAAATTGTTTCTAAGAATGATCCTAAAAGATGACTAAAATAATATTCCTTTTTGAAGGCTTTCTTCTGAATTTCCCATTAATGTAGCTGATGCAATAAAAACAATTTTTAGACACAAGTACAATTAAAGGATAAACAAAATGTTAAACCAGAACTTGAAAGCAAGAAAATAACCTCTTAGAACCAGAACAAGCACCGTTTCAATTCTTGCATAATGATTATAGTAATTAGCTTGAGTTGTAACCCTTCCAGTAATATTCAGCTTATCTGAGCAAACATAAAAAAAATCTGCTTTCACAACTCTGCAAAAATAAGGGGGCAGAGGATGGTGATATAAAATTTCCAGTAAGGAAAAATGTTCCAGTATTAAAATCAGAGAACCATTTGCAGGGTGCTATATATGTTCAATTGAATATATGCAGATGAAATCACTAAAAAAAAAATCTGCATTTTTTTATTCAAGGCCATTTTAATTCATTAATAATTTATTTATATGGGAAATAGAATGTCATCCCAAATGGAAATCTTTGTTTTTTCTGACTAAATACATATTTGCTGTGCTTACTTCAAGGAAAGCATACAAATTAGAACCAGAAAAAGTGATAAATATATATAACAGAGTCTGGGAGAATTCCAATGCAGAGCTTCTATTGTCCTCAAAGACACTGCATTCCCAGAATCAATGTGTAGCATACACACACAGATCACTGCCAATCCAGAAAGTTCACCCAAGCTTCAGTGTCCAGAGTTTCTGTTGAGGCTTCACTGAAAAAGCATGATTGATGATGCATTGCCCACATGGCTGAACTCGGTCTTTAGGTCAAATTATACCATGTAACCTAATCATATGATGGTCATTCTGGCATGGACAACTCCCAACCCTAGATTATATGGTTGGGCCAGCCCCACCCTGAGTCATCTCATTAGCCTTAAACTATCAGGTGTGGTCCCAGAGGCATACCATGCACAACGAAGAAACTTCTATCACTTCAGAAAGTCCGACGCTTAAATAGTTACCTCTCAGGAGGTAACTTCTCTTCGGATGAGGCCAAATCCTTGACTACACAGGTTGCTAATACCTATGTAAACCCCCTTAGCCTGACATGAATGTTCCTCTCTATGACACAGTGTGGTCTCCCCTCACCACCACTCCAAGTCAGTTTCACCAGTAACCATGCTTCATAATTTGAAAGGAAAACAGAAGTCATCAGACGGAATCCACTCATCTTTCCATCAATGAACCGTACCTTTTCTTCCTTCCATCTAAATGAAGCAGGTGTCTCTTCTCACAGTGGAGACCAGGTGGCTTTTGCTGTTCTGGGTGCCATGTTGTTAGGGGCCTCGCTTTCTAAGGTAGGGGCCTCTTTCTCTTGCATTATCAGGCAATCTTTCACATTGGATGTGTCTTCTCATATCCAAACCTTCTCTAAAATATTTTATTTTGTAATATTTATTTATTTTGATACAGGGCCTTGCTCCATCATCCAGTCCGGAGTGCAGTGATGCAATCATAGTTCACTGCCATCTTGACCTCCCAGTTTTAAGTGATGCTCCTGCCCCAGCTACTTAGGAAGTAGCTGGAACCACAGACACAGGCCACCATGCCCAGATAATTTTTTAATTGTGTAGAGATGCGGTATCACCATGTTGCCCAAGCTGGTTTTCTTTTCTTTTCTTTTTCTTTTTTTCTTTTTTTTTGAGACGGAGTCTTGCTCTGTTGCGCAGGCTGGAGCGCAGTGGCATGATCTCGGCTCACTGCAAGCTCTGCCTCCTGGGTTCATGCCATTCTCCTGCCTCAGCCTCCCGAGTAGCTGGAACTACAGGTGCCCACCACCACACCCGGCTAATTTTTCTGTATTTTTAGTAGAGACGGGGTTTCACCGTGTTAGCCAGGATGGTCTTGATCTCCTGACCTCGTGATCCGCCTGCCTCGGCCTCCCAAAGTGCTGGGATTACAGGCATGAGCCACCAAGCTGGTTTTCAACTCCTGGGCTCAAGCAATCCTCCCACCTCAGCCTCCCAAAGTACTGGGATTACAGCCATGAGCCACGACTCATTTCCCCCATCTCTTTCAGTTACCACACTCTCTCTTCTCAAGAACAAGCAGAAGATGGTTATTTTCTCACTCCTCATCCCTCTTTTTCTCCTGATATCACTACTCTGTTCAAACAGCTCCTTTGAAGATCACCAATAAATTCCATGTTGTTAATACTGTTCCCCATTTGACTTGACCACATAGTGGGATCTTCCACAGCTTATTACCCCTCTTCTTGAAGTAGTTGCTTCTTCTGCTCTTATGTTTCATTTATTTATTTTTATTTTTATGTATTTGTATTTTATTTATTTATTATTTTTTTAAGACAGAGTCTCACTCTGTCACCCAGACTGGAGTGCACTGGCACAGTCTTGGCTCACTGCAACCTCTGTCTCCTGGGTTCAAGCGATTCTCCTGCCTCAACCTCCCTAGTAGCTGGGATTACAGGTGTGCACCACTGCGCCTGGCTAATTTTTGTATTTTCAGTAAGACAGGGTTTCACCATGTTGACCAGGCTGGTCTCAAACTCCTAACCTCGAGTGATCTGCCCTTCTTGGCCTCCCAAAGTGCTAGGATTACAGGCGTGAGCCACGGGGCCTGGCCTTCTGCTTTTAATGACCCCATACTCTTTTACATATCCCTTGATTCTTCTGGCCTAACTGTGCTGTTAGTTTGATCTTTAAATGCAGGGGTTCTTCAATGTCTAGAACCAGTCTTTCTCTTCTATCCCTAAGTGAGCCCATCCATATTTATTTTCATTAATTGTTAGCCAGTGACTTCTAATATTTTATTTCCAGGCCCTGTCTCTTATGTGAGCTTTGTGAAGCGTATGTTAACTGTCTGACTCACATTTCATTTGAATATCTCATAGTTTTCTCAAATAAATAAATAAATAAGAAAGCATGTTCTAGGCTCAGTTGTATCTTCTTTCATGTTTCCTGTCTCAGTAACAGGTAACCCCACCCATCAGCTGCTCATATCAGAAACACTGTCATCCTCCTTCCTATCTTCCTCTTCTCCCAAAGCCCACTTTAAACCTATCTCAAGTCTAAATCTACCTCTAAAACAGATCTCCAAAATGCATCCCCTTCTCTCCATTTCTGCCGCCTGGTCCGCAAAGCACTCAACTTCCATAGAAACTGCTAAGACCGTCCTCATTTCACACTGTCCTTGTTCTGCTTCCTCCCGACGTCCTTCCTCCTCCTCCAGAGTGGTCTTTACATTGCTCTTACTGTCTTCTGTGTAAAACCCTTCAAGGGCTACACATTTCTCTAAGGACAAAGACACTAATCCTTAATACAGCATCAAAGCCCTGCATCCTCTAACCTCGGACTACCCTTTCCAGCCTCACCTTAAACCATCCTCTTCTCCACTGTGAATTTCAGTCTCACTGACTTTCTTTTACTTCCTGGAAACCACCTCACCAGGCCAACTCTAGGTTTGCACAAATACTATTCTCTCTACAAGCAAGGTTGATTTTTGTATGGCTGAGTACTTTCTAAACCTAAATGCAGTGAAAAAAGTCATGATATAAAAGATCCATAACTATGAAGGTAATATAATTAAATTGTCTCTGTTTGAAAAAAAAAAAACCATAAACAAAAGCAACAAAAACTTAGAAAACATTGACAAGATTTCTCACGATAGAGTTGATAGCATCATGTGAATCAATAAAAAAATTTTAAGACCCAACTAATAAATGGGTAAATATAATTCTCTAAAATAGAAAATATAGTGAATAATTGTCATTAATAATATCAAACCTCAATAGTAATTAAAAGTATAACATAACATTATTTTGTATATATGACACATTTTGTTAGATTTTGAAGATAAACACAAGTAAAACTCAAATTTTTACCGTAAGCTAGGCACTTTGCTAAATGTGAATACGGCAGTGATCAAAATAGACATATTCTGTTTCCACAGAGCCTATACTTTAGCAAAGCAAGATCCATTAACCAAATAATTACATGGAATTAATATGTTAGTAACATAATGAAACTAAAGAGCTGGTTTTTTAATTGCAGTGCCATTATTAAAGGAAGAAACATAGGTGAATGTTTGATCTATTCAAATCTATCTTCTCTGAAAGAAATAACGCTAGAAATCAACAACTGGTGTTATTATCCTGTCACACCAAACATTGAAATAATCATTGTCCCATTCTTCCTTGCAGCTTTTAGTCCTGTTTATCCTTTTAGTCTCTCATTTTTTCAGCATCCTTAATGCTACATCTCCTCTTTTGCTTTTGGTTCCCAGCAATTTTTCCTTCGACTGACTCTGATACGTGGTGGTTGGTAGAGTGGACTCTCACCCTCCCAGTTCTTCTCTCTCTAGATTTCCCCCATAGAATTTAGAAGTGACTTGGAAGTAGCAGAAATGGAAGGATCTACAGAAGTGTCTAGAAAGTCTGAGCAGCAGGAAATGCAAAGAGACATCAGCACTGAGATCACTTGGGAGCAGAAGGAATTGGGAATGCACACAGACCCACCTGGCCAGGTGGGAGGCTTACTGTGGGGATGGCAGGAAATTGTTGGGAACCATTTGGGGTTCTAGAAAACCGTAGTGAGAGAGAAATCAAATGAATGTTCTTCAGTCATATCCCCCACTCTGCCCCTGTGCTCTAACAGAGTGGATCAAAGGCAATGGCAGTGGCACCCAAGAGGGTTACCAGAACGCTCAACTTAGCTGAAGTCACAATAAAATTGGATTGCACCAAGGATGATCATAAGAGGTGTTCAGTATTCCCAAGGATTTGTAAATGAGAACCCTTGTGGTTAATCAAATCAGCATTAATTAAAGAAACACTCTTCAAGATGAGGCTGTAATTTTGGGAAAAATCATTGTAACTTACTCTGCCATCCAGTTATGCACGTCACAATTAATCGTCAGGTTCAAGGGGAATTCATCCTGATGATAACCCAGACTCGGGTCTCCAGTCTGCCTATGATTACATTTTTCATTTTATGTTACCCAACATTTTTAGTTCATGTGCCCGGGAACATCGGCAGCTCTAGTGAAGCTCGCCCTGGCGGGGTTTTCATAGAGAAAACGCAAATCCAAAACACTGGAAGACCTGTGTGCTTTCAAAAGAGACCACTTTAGTAAGATTAAAAAAAAATAGCTTTAAAGTATGAATACATGATATCCAGATTGGCAGTTCAGCAAATGAAGAAGTGAAGTGTTCAATGAAGAGTATACTCTCTTTTAGGCTCGCGCTAGGTTCTGGAGTGAGGAAAGCATGCAGGTAGCTCTACCCACTCTGAATGCCCTAGTGAACCTCATGCTCCGGTACAGAGATGAGAATCAAAGATCAGAAAAAACTACATAAGAAAATATTTATGCTAACAATAACAAATATAAGGAAATAGTTAAACCATAAGGACAATTGGTGGTTAGTGCTGGTGTTTGGAAGGTGGGAGATCATTCCAAGTTGGAGTGAATTAGTAAGAAAGTCTTTCTGAAGGAAATGATATTTAGGTTACGTTCTGAAAGATTTAGAAATGTAAAGAGAGAGATGAAAGGGAATTGTAAAAGGAATATGCAGTTTTCTGGGACCTGAAATATTGCTATCAAGTCATCACTTCCAACCTGGGGAAAGTTAAACCCTACGCTGGTCTAAACCTTTATCTTGTTTCCTTCCCACCCCTTCATTTGTCTAAGTTATTATCAGTTTCCCTTCTTCTCACATTGTCAAAAGCTGAAAACTTCATTTTTAGAAAAAGAGAGACAGAAGAGGGAAGATGGAGGAGAGAGGAGGGGAGAGGGGAGGGGAGAGGGGAGGCAAAAGGGACGTAAGGGGAAGTGAGGGGAGGTGAGGGGAAGGGAGGGGAGGTGAGAGGAGAGGAGAGACAAAATAAAATGAAGCTACTCTCATTTTTCAAGTACAATTTAGGGAACTAATATTTTCTAGTTAATACAAGAACTTGCACTTTAAATCATGCTGTATTTATTTAGAACAGATAGCTCCACGTCTCCTCACTCTGTTAGTTTCCTGTCCTATTCTTGGCATCAGACCTAACGTTTGTCATCCCAAATTCTATCCTCACAGCCAGATGAATAGCCCTAAGTTATGCCATCTGGCCAAAAGGTAAACCGTTGATGGGGTCTGCCCCTTTTTGAGATTTTGTCCTTCAGCTCATTCACAATGCTTTGGCTTAAAATGCCATATAAACAAAAGCTGTCAGATATGGTAAATACAGGTGCTAATCTGTTTTCATGAAGCATTCATCCCACTTAATTGCTTAAAGCTTCACCTCTGTACACGCCTGTCACTATTTTCTGTATCTATCTTATTTTCCGTAATCTTACTTCCTCATATTTGATGCCTAGGGATCCTGCAGTTACCAATTTTCCATGTGTCAAACTGAATGGAATCAGGTTTCAGAGAGTGAGCTGTCACTGAGGTGACATGTTTACACCAGAGATACACAGATACCAGATCATAAAACAAGGGGCACATTTGGGAAGTCCCTGTTAAATAGAAAACTAACAACCTCACTTTAAAGAATCCTTTCATTGGCATACTGCTAACCTAGAAATGTTAGAAAGGCCAATTGGGGCGGGGGCTGAAAATAAAAGCACTTTCAAAAATAAGGTAGACAAAACAAACAGGGTCATTACTGAACAGAAATTCTTACATTAATAATCCTTACAAATTAAATAAATAAGTTGTGAAACTAACCTGTCACTGTCAAAGAATCCTTTTATTGGCATATACCATTACCACAGAGATTTTAGAAAGGCAGCTGTATACGAAATGATCACTTATATTATTCAAATTGCCAAACAATTTTGAGCAGCTACAGGAATCCTTGCAGAATGATTTCTTTAATGAGTATGCACAGAAAGAGAAAATTATAAGCCTCATATTCTTTGACTCAGCCATTACAAAAAACTATAACTGAAGCCAGAGCTTACAACCCTTAATTAACAGTTTAATAAGGAGTCATGCAAATAATTTGGAGACTGTTGATATGGGGAATTTTTTAAATTAAAGTATTCACTTAACTATCACATCTTATTTAAAAACAAGACAAATTTTGGCAATATTTACATAGTAGATATGATCAAACCTGACTCGACAGTTAATCTGCAGCTTATCATCATGAACTTGAGTTTCTAAATGAACTCCCTTTGCTAAGAGAAAAAAAAATCCCCTTCCTATAAATACTGAAAAATCTGTTTTAATAATGTATAAGTTCCAGGGACTGTGTTTACGATTGTTTATTGCAAAAAGCTCCATTTATTAGAGATTTGTCTTAGAAAGCTGTGCTTGTTCACTTAGAGTTATGAACCATTTTGTCATAGAAAGTTGGTTTCATCTACCAACCTCATGATAATTAACTCACCATCTGTGATCACACAGTATTTTGTAACTTCATCCAAATTTAATGGCTTGACCTTATTTGTTAGTGAAAGAAAAAGACAGCAGATTCTATTGCCTTTCCACAAAATCAGCCTATTGCAGAACTAAGATTCAAACCTGGGCAGTTTGTCTAAAAATCTGTGCTTTTAACCCTGACAGTACTCTGCTTCTGCATAAAAAGTAAGTAATAGACTAGACAGAAATATTAGCAGTAATATCAGTAGACCTAGTGACCAACAGAAAAAGGCAGAAATAACAGAATATTCACAGGAAGATACAATGTATCTATTAATGACATACTTTGACAAAAGTTCAAATTTGGTAGGTTGAGGAATAAAGGGAAAGTGAGAATTGGAGAAAATATGTAAATTGTATTTTTGAGTTTATTAAAATTCTTCTTTTTGACTGTAATTTAAATTAAACTGATTTTGTTTGTAAAGATTATAGCACTATTAGTTCAGTAATAATCCTGTTTGTTTTGCCCAAGCATTTCCCGAAAGGCTGTATTTCAATGCACTTAAACCATTAACAAATGAGCATTTGAGGAAAAAAGATGCCCCCACAAAACTGCTGCCATGAAAACAACAAATCTTAAGGATCACTTAAATATTGTTGAGGTCATTATTTTTCAAATACAATATAAAAAATCATTTTTTACCTCTCTGAAAGTTTTCTTCTCTTAAGGAGTATATGGTGACCTCTAAGGTAGCCTTTTTATGAAATGTATTTATTCATTTTTATGTAACAAAAATTCAAGTTCTACCGAAAGTTAGTAAATTAATAAGTTTTATAATTGATTTCAGAGGCAAATGCATGAGTAGTCAAAATTTTTCATCAGATACAGTATCTGTAACAAACCTTCTACTGTTCCAAATTCCCCAAAATTGCAACATATGCTTCCAAGAAAAAGAATGGAATATCTGTCCAGTTACTAGTAATCTTAAAAGGGCAGGAACAGCTGCCAAAGTCATTAGAGGTTGGTCATCCATGTATGTGTTTTTTGAGGGAAACAATCTGTAATTAATTCTGCATTCACCAGCTGGTGTCTTTCCCATCTCTCCTCCCTATCCCCTCCCCAGAAAAAAAAAAAAAACACAAAAAATCAGACCTAGGAAGATGAAGAGCGGCATCTGTTGCCACACATAAAACAAGAAAAAAAAAGGATAATTTGCTCAAGCACACACAGACAATGTGTAAAATGAGTAAAAGGTAATTGATTCTTGATCATTGGAGTTAAGTGCAATACATTCATTAAAGAAATCCAAAATGTATGGGTTTTATTTTTAGGATTCTCATGAAACCCTCTTCAAGCTAATACTCCTACCTGGCATGCTAGACCACCAGACAGTGGTGCCCTGAGGAAGCGTCCACAACGAGTTCGGTCACTCGCTTAAATGAAAAGTAGATTATGGAGTTGGTGCTAATATCAAGATCAGTGGCTTTTAACTTCAGGTGATTTTGCCCCCTAAACATTGTAACGATGTCTGAAGACATTTTTAGGTATCAAAACTGGGGGGTAGTGTGTGTGCTTCTCTCATCTAGGTTAGAGGCCAGATGCACAGGTTAGGTGCAAATAAATGCACGTTCAAGTGAAATAATAAAACACAGCAACCTCCACACATGGCTCGAGGACTGTGAGCAGAGCACGGCATTCACAATGCTTAGTGAATGGTATCCGTCATTTCATTAATTCAATTATTTTCATTAGGTGCCTAACACCTGACATGCACTTCAAACTGGGGAGAGCTAAATAATTTAGCTATGGCTTCTATTGCATCCTAGTGTATACATAAAACAAAATTATTTTTGAGGCAATAATGCACTATTATAAAATGTATTTTTTGAGGCAAGTGAGTTTGGTTTGCCTTGTAAGCACTCATCACATGTTATCTCGTGGTGTCCAAGGTGATTTTGAATGGTCATTCTCGTTGGGAACCAGAGGTAAAGTCTGTGTGTTGAGTGGACTCTAGTCCTCACACTCCCGGACACTTCACTCTCTTATTTCAGTTCTGAATATAAACTACTATTTTACAACAGTTTGATTTTTTAAAAAAAGGTTTAAAAACATATATTATAGGGCAATCATTTTAACTTGAAATCAGAAATAAGATTAAATAAGCACATGATTTTAAAAGCCCAACTTTATATTTTCAAAAATAAGTTTTATGTAAAATATCCAACCCTTCAACACAAACCTGCATATCCAAATTCCATTTGTTTTCTTTGTTCTCTTATTTCTACTAACATCTCACTCTTAATCATTTCTCTCACATACGTCACTACCCCTGTCATCACACACAGTCCCAATCCATGCTCCAGGGAGAATGATGGGGTAATATCCACTGGTGAGGTAAGGCAAAAGTGAAGGTGTTTCAAAGAGGATCATGGCACAAAGAAAGACACAGAAATGGGAAAACACATGCACACACTTGTATGAGACTATTCTCACAGTTCTTACATTGTTATAAAGAACTACCTGAGATTGGATAATTTATTTTTAAAAAGAAGTTTAACTGGCTCACAGTTCTACAGGCTTTACAAGAAGCAAGGTGCTGGCATCTGCTAAACTTCTGGTGAAGCTTCAAGGAGCTTTCAATCACGGTGAAAGGTGAAAGGGAAGCAGGCAGTTCACATGGTGAAAACAGAAGAGAGAGAGAGAGAGTCAGGGGAAATGCCACACACTTTATTTTTTATTTTTAAATTTTTTGGAGATGAAGTTTTGCTCTGTCACTGAGGCTGGAGTGGAGTGCAGTGGCGCAATCTCGGCTAACTGCAACCTCCGCCTCCCGGGTTCAAGCTATTCTGCCTCAGCCTCCCGAGTAGCTGGGACTAAAGGTGCAACGCTGCCACCCCGGGCTAATTTTTTTTTGTATTTTCAGTAGAGTTGGGGTTTCACTGTGTTGCCCAGGCTGGTTTCGAACTCCTGAGCTCAGGCAATCCGCCCACCTCAGCCTCCCAAAGTGCTAGGATTACAGGCGTGAGCCACCGCACCTGACCAGTGCCACACATCTTTAAGTGACCAGGTCTTGCAAGAACTCATTCACTATCATGAGGACAGCACCAAAAGGATGGCACTCAACCATTCATAAGAAATCCACGACTAGGATCCAATTCACCTCCCAACAGGCCTCACCTCTAATACCGGAAATTACAATTCAATGTGAGATTTGGGTGGGGACAGATAGCTACACTATATCAACACTTGAAATGTCATGCACACAGGTCAGCTAGGTAACAAGGCAAAGTTCCTGGGACAGGAGGCAGAAATAAGACACACACACTTGGCTTGGATGTTGAAGGGTTCATGCGTGTGGTGCAGGATTAAACCAGATGACCTCTGAAGTCTTCCGGAGCTGAGACCCTTTAACTTTACTCAATGTTGACATGAGAAAGGGAGGCTCAGGCTAGGTTTTGAAAAGATTTGACTGCTGGGGTAAAGAGCTTGAATAAGATTGAATAAGATGGGAAGGTGGTAGGAAGATATTGGAGGTTTGGGGTCTGCAGAATAATGAACAAACTGTGCTAAGGAGATGACTCAGGTAGTGATGGACAGGAAGGATGATAAAGGGAAGATGTTACCACCAGAAACGTCATGGGAGACTGCGGCCAGGGCACTGGCACCTGAAAGTAAGGCCTGAAGCTGGGCAGCGGCAATGGAAACAGACACGATGGAGGAGGGCAGACTCAGGTTCCGCTGGCCCCAGGGAATTCAGGAAAAGTGCAAGTTTATTCAGAAATCTGAGTTTCCTCAGATTTAAAACCTGAGTTTAGATATGTTGGAGTTGAGCTTCTTGCTCACTAGACCAAGATCCACGTGCTCTTCAACTCTCAAGCTGTCTCCTCCCTGGTAGGTCCCTGGGAACCCTGATTTGCCTCAAGTAGATGCATCTGCTTCATTGTCACCGGGGCCACTGCCCATGAGACCTTCATTCATTTCACTAAGTCCTTGTAACATCTATTTCCATATCTAATGTTATCCTCTATCTAAATCGCTCTATGTAGAAAGGATTAAAGCTTTTCTATGGCATTCTTTGTTATGGGTTACAGTGTGTGCCCCTGCCCCAAGTTCATATATTGAAGACCTAACTCCCAGTACCTCAGAATATGACCCTATTTGGAATTATTTCCAAGTAGGGTCATTGCAGACATACCTCGTTAAGATGAGGTTATGAGAGCAGGCTTGGGTCCTTATGAAATGTGGAAATTTAGACACTAAGACAGACAGACAGACAGACACACACACACACACACACACCCCACATGGTAAGCAGAGATCTACAAGCCGAGGAACAGCAAAGATTGCCAGGCAGTCACCAGAAGATAGGAAAGAGGCATGGGGTAGATTATCCCTCACCAGCCTCAGGAGGACTCAATCTTGCTGACATCTTGATCTTGGACTTCTAGATGCCAAGATTTATGGGAGTCAATAAGTCTCCAAACTTATTGGAGTCAATTTATTGTGAGACAGTACATTCATGTTGTTAAAGCCACCTGGTTTGGGGGATTTTGTCATGCTAGCCTTAGGAAGATGATACATCATGAAAAGTAAGATATTGCTATGTTCTTGAAAAGTATAGGATTCAAGAACTGGACTCTTTGCTGAAATACCATTGTAAATCCATGTGCAAAAAAGGAACATGTTAAATGTAATTTAGTTATATAGTTATTTGTTCATTATTCAGGAAACAAATAGCCATAGACTTGCCAGATTTTCCTTTTAGCATATTAGTTGAATCTTAAAATTCATAGAAGCCATTGCTTTCTGAATAGGAAAGAATTTGGGGGTCTTCAAGATTCTGGGCCAGTTCTGGGCTACATCAAAGCATGGTAAAAAGATTCCTTTCCAAGACATGAACAATAGCTGTGCAAAATAGTCTTTGTACTTAAACTTGTTTTCCTCTTCCCTTCCTGACCTTGATTTTGTTCTCACGTTTGGGAGATAATTAGTAACTATTTATTGGGAAACCTGTGTGCACAATACTAGAAATATTCTATTGAGAAGAAAGACTGGGAAAACTGCAAAGTCAGCAAATTCAGTCTGCAACCAACCAATGTTTAGATAAATTCAAATCATAATTATATCACTGGAGATTAATAATGATGAAACTGTACTTAATGTAAATCTAGAGAAAGTATAAAATGTATACAAAATCGTAACTTTTTCTGAAATATCTAATGCTCCATTTCTTCTGTTGTTTTTTTCCACATTCAGATTTAGTTGACTAGTCACGGGAAAGAAAAGCCATTCTATTTACAAAACAGATCATTAAACATAATTACATTTACAAGCAAAACTACTTAAGGTCCCAAATGTCAGGTTCAGAGGCAGATTATCAGACATAAAGAGCACACTTATCAGTTTGAATAGTGCTATTTACCAGGCAGCTGCACAAAAGGTGACCTCAGTAAGTAGTATGCAGGCACCTAATACATTTATATTATAGGCAATTATGTTTGAGATCAAAAGAATTAAAAAACAAAAATCTTTTCCTCTAACAGATAGCTGTTTTGGAAACAGACTTTGTAGATAATTAAAATAAGTTGGAATTCATTTTGAAAGTTTTCATTGTTTGTTCTCCTTGCTACCCAGTGCTGACTTGCAAAATAATATTTAATAACCATAAAATCTTACATAATCTGTATTGATTACTTATATCACTTAATTGTATCTGTCTTTCAGGCATCCTTTAAGAAGTACATCACCCCCGTGAAGTCTCCTTATCTATTCTAGTCTCACTAATCTGCTTCTTCCTCAATTTCTCTAACACTTTCTGTTGTCTCCCCCTCCTGAGATAGGCTGTCACACATGTTCATTTCCAGCCTCTCCAGTTTGACTGTAGAAGGTTGGAGAATATAGCTTGTGCTGCTTTCATCTCACACCTACCAAAATAGAACCATATACATTTTGGATAAAAGGAAGAAGAAAACAAAGAAAGGAAATTGAGGAAGTGAAGGAAGAAAAGCAAAGGAAGGAAAGAGGGAGAAAGGAAGGAAGGAAAGAAGGAAAAAGAAGGATGGGGATGTGGGAGGAAAGAACACGTGGAAGATGGGAATTACCCATTGCACAGACTTATTTGAGGCCCTTTAGCCCAAATTGTAATTAATGCCAATCCTCTCCTGACTGAGAAGAGAAGCATCGGGAACATCCACTGCGAGTTATCATTGGAAGAGAAAGCTCACTGTCTATACATATGGAATTTAGTTCAATGTGATCACTGCACACTTTAATTCTATTGTAATCTCATTTGTCTTCTATGCATTTAAATTGTATGCATCCATACTACAGGGTGTGTTAAAAGTTTATCGGCTTGGAATGTATCTGACACTGATGAAAATTTCCATGTATCAACTTAATAAATTGTAAAAATGTATCAGATTATCAATAGATTTTTACTAACCAATTTTCTCCTTGACAAATAGCAATTTTGTTCAATGTGCCATATTTTATTAATGCAATGAATCAAGATTAATAATTCCCCAAATGAGTACTTATTTGCAAATTGCTAAAATGAGAGATTAAAATTCACAATGAAGAGATAAAATATTCTCTAATATCTAAAAACCAGATATGGTCTGATTATATCTTTAATCACATATAAATTGGATTTTTTCAAATAAAATGACGTGGGGTTTCATTGCTATTTCAGTTGCATATTTTACCTTCAGAGATATATAATTGTGTATGCATCTATTATAGTGTGCATATTATAGTTTTGTAAATAACTTTCACACGCATCATTTGATTGTCACTAAAACTGAAGCAGACCAGGCAGATCTTATGACATATAATTTATAAATTAGAACACTATGATGGTGATATTAAATGACTTGCCCAAGTCACATAGAAGGAGAGAGAAAAAGGAGAGGAGAGAGGGAAGGAGACAAGAAAGTATAACTAGAGAAAATGAATGTTAAAAGTTTTATCTTCACATTTATTATTTTCTCAGTGAAAATATACTCAAAAGTAATTATAGTAAGTTGCTATCTTGTAAACTGATGGCCCCAGGGTTATAGTCTCAGGGTCAAAAAATAAGCTTCCTCTAGATATGGTATGTTAAAACAATTTTATCAATAAAACATGAACAGTATTGAAATGTACAAGTACTCAACTTTTCAAAACTTATGTTTTCAGTTTTTTTATATAATGTCACTAATTTCAATTCCTTTTCCTAAGGCAAACAAGACATAAAAGAGTCATTCGCTGGTACATTTACTTTGACTCCTACAAATGATCTTCCTGTCGTTATTCTTGCATGATGTTTAGATAGCCTTTGTAAGCTCTTAAGAATGTCTGGACTTAGTGCAAAAGTTTGATTTTTTTCTGGTGCGTGTGTTGTGTGTATGTGTGTGTGTGTGTGTGTGTCTGTTATTTTGCATATTGTTTATTTTGACCAAGCAACTCTTGTGTTTTTTCCCCATTATTTCCAGTGTTCAAATGTATTATGATATCTCTATCAGTTTCCAACTGGCTTGTACATGCAGTACTTTCACAGAATCAAGAGAACAGAACCACTAAATGCAGTCAAATCCACAGATTAGAAAACAGAAGTAGAAAAAAGGAAGAAACAAACAGAGAAAGAAAGAGAAAAACCAGAGGGGTGGGAGTAGAAAGAAAGAGAGAAAAGGGAACATTGATTTCCATCCTGCAGAAGAAGTCAGTAGCCTGTTTTGCTTTCGAAAGCAGATCGTACTCTGTGGAGAGAGCTGGCTTCCCTACACCATCATTGGCATGTTACAAATCGTTGTTGGCCACTGACCTGGAGCCATCCGCAATGCAGGATTAAACTATTCTGTGCTCACCTGTGTGAAATTTGAACTTCTTGCCTCTGGTAACATGACCAAGATGCAGACTCAAGAAATGTGTTTATGCTACTGATCTTTTAAAATTATGGAAATATCCACATAATAAAATTTCTTTTTTTTTTTTTTTCTATTTTCAACACCTTTAAAGCAGCAGCATCTATTCCAAGATGCTTAAAGTCAGAGTCTCTATTCTTTTGAAAAAGTATATTAATTTGAGATCGTATTACTAAATTTGTGTGCATCCTTTGGCACGATAGAGATGTATAATTCCATTAAGTTATCTTAGAAAATTAAAATAATCATGAACTTCTAAGGCATTTTGATTTCTGATATTCTATTTTTCTCAATAAGTACCCCTCCACACTGTATTTCTTTCTACTTATTAAAATTGTTCTAATGAGGTCATCTAGAACTATATAGCAGACCACACTAAGAGTTATTCACTATGACATGTGATTTTACCCAACAGTTTTTTAAATATCTGTCCTTAGAGGTTACTTTTTCCTTTGTTTTGACTTTATCACTTCTTCAAGTAGTAATTATTTGTATGGAAAACTGGTGCAATTGTCTAAGTCACATTACACATGGTGAATGGAAGCTATAATTTAGGACTCAGAAACACCTCTCTGTTCAAAACGTTTAAAAATGCTTCCAGTGGGATATTTTAAAGGTTACCCAGGATTTTGCTGTTTGAGTCTGTAAATTCTTCCTGCCTTCCTGGGAAGGCAGACATATTTAGAAGACCCTGAAAAATCATCAACTAAACTCAGGACATCTTAGACATCTCAGGCAGATGCTATTCCTGTTTCTGTTGGAACATCTTTTTGATGTATCAAAATGTGTTGTAAGATCTCATTTTCCTTTTCTTGGAATTATTAGAATGCAATTTATGTTAAATTATGACATATTAAGGATGCCTTAATGCAACCATCCCCAACCCCACCCATTGGTCAGAGGTCAACTGTATAGATAACAAATTATGCACAATCATTTTTCTATGTAAAAGATTCTACATTTTTCTACCTTTTTACAGGGTAAACCTTCCCAGGATAAACTTTTCACATTATTCTTTCTGGGCTTTAGCCATTCTAGTTTATTTCCTCTGTATATACTTGTCACAGTGTGAATGTGGGTGTCCCCCCAGAATTCATATGTTGGCATCTAATACGCAACAGAATAATATCAGGAGGTGAGGCCTTTGGGACGTGATAAAGTCATGAGGGTTCCACCCTCATGAAGAGGTTTAGTGCCTCATAACAGAGGCTGGAGCGAGCTCCTTTGCCCCTTGTGCTAGTGACCCCATAATGAGGCACCATGTATGAAGCAGAGAGCCCCCATTAGACACCAAATCTCCTGGTGCCTTTTCTTGGGCTTCCCAGCCTCCAGGACTAAAGTTATGTTGTCTATAAATAAGCAAGTCTAAGGTATTCTGGTTACAACAGCCAGCAAACAGACTGAGGCAGTATTCTAGTTTATAAAATTCTTAACTACAGATGGCTCCCTGACATGAATATATTATTCTAAAAGTAAAATCATCAACTTGGGATATTAGACATTGCCTTTCAATTTCAATAGTGTATCTACATTAATTGTGGTGAAGCTGCTCTTGTTATGTTGAATATTAGTTAACTAATACACACATATTTTTCCAAGTGTCTGTTGTAAAGACAGGTGCTTGACATTCTGAACATATGCCATTGATATTTTGAATTCACCGGCAGGGCTTACAGTTCTCCCTAATAAATTTCCAAGGTTTTAGAACCAAGGTTCTAAAAATTTATATGATTTCACCCTCCCCTTCTAGGCACACTCCTTAAAGACATGTGTACACATATGTATCCAGGGGGCATTCCAGGACACCACACAGCAGCATTATTCACAACATGCAGCCAGGTGCCGTGGCTCATGCGTGTAATCCCAGCACTTTCCAAGGCCAAGGTGAGAGAATCACTTGAAGCCAGGAGTTTAAGACCAGCCTGAGAAATATAGTGAAATCTCGTCTTTCCAAAAATATTTTTAAATAACTGGACACAGTGGTGCATGCCTACCATCCCAGCTGCTCAGAAGATGAGGTGAGAGGACCACTTGAACCCACAAGTTTGAGGCTACAATAAGCTACAATTGCACCACTGCACTACAGCCTGGGAAACAGAGTGACACCCTGTCTCTGAAAACAAAACAAAGCAAAACATAATCACTCAAATGGCAGGAAAAAAAAAAACAAAAACCAAAATCCCAGTCACAGAATGACTAAATACCTTCTGGCAGACTCACAAGAATAAATGTACCCAGCAGAAAAACCAAATAACCTGCAGACTATACAGCAAAAATGAATAATTCTCTTCACATAAAGTTCAAAATCACACAAAACAAAATTATAGCACTTAGACATGTGTACTTAGGTGACAAAAGAACAGAGAAAAGCGGCCGGGCGCGGTGGCTCAAGCCTGTAATCCCAGCACTTTGGGAGGCCGAGGCGGGTGGATCACGAGGTCAGGAGATCGAGACCATCCTGGCTAACATGGTGAAACCCCGTCTCTACTAAAAATACAAAAAAAAACTAGCCGGGCGTGGTGGCGGGCGCCTGTAGTCCCAGCTACTCGGAGGCTGAGGCAGGAGAATGGCCTGAACCTGGGAGGCGGAGCTTGCAGTGAGCCGAGATCGCGCCACTGCACTCCAGCCTGGGCGACACAGCGCGAGACTCCGTCTCAAAAAAAAAAAAAAAAAAAAAAAAAAAAAAAAAAAAAAAGAATAGAGAAAAGCAAAATAAATAAATACTATGAAAGTAAGCATGCTGGATGGCGGAATGGTTTATAATAGTCTATTTCTTGATACATGTTTACCTTATACTAATTTCTTATGTGTGCCTGTATATTACATGCATTTTTCTCTGTATGTGTTATAGTTCTCAATCAAAAGACTAAGATCAATTTTTAAAAATTAACTGTCTACCGGGCACGGGGGCTCACGCCTGTAATCCCAGCACTTTGGGAGGCTGTGGCGGGAGGATCACGAGTTCAGGAGATGGAGACCATCGCGGCTAACATGGTGAAACCCTGTCTCTACTAAAAACACAAAAAAATTAGCCAGGCATGGTGGCGGGCGTCTCTAGTCCCAGCTACTCTGGAGGTTGAGGCGGGAGAATGGCGCAAACCCAGGAGAGGAAGCTTGCAGTGAGCCGAGATCGCGCCACTGCACTCCAGCCTGGCTGACAGAGCAAGACTCTGTCTCAAAAAACAAAAAACAAAAGCAAAAACAAACAAATAAAAACAAATAAAAATTAACTATCATGACTATCCTTCTGCAATCCATAAGCATTCTAGGGCATAACTAATATTGGGGATTATTTCAGGTGTTACTTGACCATAGCTTTAGCCCCTTTCTCTTCTCACTCAACGCACTCAACTTCTGCTGTATCTTGTAGCAACGTTAGTAATAAAAGGTCTTCTGGGATGACAGCAACATGACAGTAGCAAAACAATGTTGGGGTTGCGGGGGAAGAGAAAGAGAGAGTCCATGATGCAAGAAAAGTCCGGGGCCACACTCAGTTGGGTCACGTTCTTAAACTTGAAAAATGACCAAAGGTAAAATAAAGTCATCAGAGCAAGCAAGATTATGCTGATCAACGTAAGCCAATGACAGCCCACTTTTAGAGCTCAAGTTGGACCAATCTCATTCAAACCATGTGGTTATTACATTACGGGGAAAGAGTGAAATTAATGCTAACTTGTATATTCTCATATGCACACATACATGTACACACAATCGTACATTCAACATTAGGGGAAAATGTACAGCAAAGTGTAAAGTGTAGCTTTCCATAGAGTAGTAGGACTATGAATTTTTCATTTTTTTCTTCTGAATTATTTGGACTTTGTAATGTTTCTATTAACAACCAAAAACCCTTCCTCTAGTTTCTGTATGAGAGAAATCTCCACTTAAAAATACTCCTTCATGTTGTACAAGTATCATACTGGTCTTGATGTTCATCTGGGATTCCAATTCCGTTTCTGTTGGTCTTTCATTGTTTGACGTTAATCAGTCCTCTGCTTATATTACTCCCTGAAAGTTTCAGATCCCTCTGCCTGTTCTTTTAACTATCTTTTACTAAAATTAATCTTTGATGGTCTAAGGCTAACACTGGTTTATTAAATATTTTGTTTTAAAGTAACCTGGTTTAGCTCAGCGTTTCTCATCTTACTCAGTTTCTCCTGTCCACAAATAGGAATCACAGCTGATGAGAGCAGTGGTGTCCTCTGGAAAATCCAGGAAAGTTTGCAGAACATCTGGTTAAAATTGAGTTAAATTCCAGTCTATGGAATGATGACAAGATAACTGAATAGTAAGTCCCATCTCTCACTCTCCCAAAAAGACATTGTCTAAAAAGCAACATATGAACCAAAACACCTTTACGAGAACTCCAGAAACCAGTGAAGAAGCTGCAGTACTCTCAGGGAATGCAACTTCAAGAATATCTGCTCTGAAATGGGTAAGAAAAGCCTTTACATTCTACCCTCCCTCCCTCTACCCCAAGCTGGCTGAGCTCAGCACAGCTGGGAGAAAATTCTCAACTCATAGCTTCTCTCTCAGGAGGGAAAGAGAAGGAGGAAAAAATGCATCCAATGTTAGGGCTTTCAGGAGATACCAAGACACTGATCTCTCATTAACCTGATTTAGAATCCTGACAAAACTTGCATACTTTAGATCCCTGGGAGCCACTGAGAACAAAAGAGAACTGTAGGCTTGCTGAAGCAGCAACCAAGATAAACACCAGAGGGAGCAGGAGATTACGAACTCCTAGAAAAGAAACAAGCAAACCTCTCTGGAAAATTACGCATACTAGCCAGAGAAAGTGCATCCCAAAAAAGCTTTGAGAGGCCTCCAGAAGCTCTAGCTGGGCTGCCTAGTGTAGTTTTCCTCAGTATAAAGCTAGTCCATAAAGACTAAGAAAGATAGCTTTTTTTTTTTTTTCTTCCAAATACCCAAGTCTCCGCAAGAAAAAAAAAAACTGCAAGGCTTACAAAGAAAAAGAGAAATTTGGCCCAATCAAAAGAACAAAATAAATCTCCAGAATTCAACCCTAAAGAAACTGAGATCTATGAATTATGTAACAAATAATTTGAAATAGCTACCTTATAGCAGCTTAATGAGTTTAAATAAGACAGATAAACAAATAAGAAAAAAATCCAGAAACCTATGTGTGAACCAAAAGAGAATATCAACAAAGAGATAGGAATTGTATGTTTAAAAAAACTTCTGGACTTTAAATATATAACTGAACTGAACAATTCACTAAAATGTTCAATAGCAGACTTGGCCAAGCAAAAGAAAAAAAAAAGGTGAACTTGAGGACAAGTCATTTGAAGTTACCTAATCAGGAGGTAGATAGTAATATAAGTGATATTATTTTCTATAATAACAATCAGATAGAAATGAAGAAATCTTAAGATACTTATGAGACATCATTGACTGGGCCAATATATGCATTATGAGAGACCCAGAAGAAAAGAGAAACGGGCAGACAGCTTATCTGAATAAATAATGGCTGGAAACTTCTCTAATCTCAGGATGAAAGTAGACATCCAAATTTAAGAAGTTAAACACACTACAACTCTGATAAATCCAAAATGACACAGAGACACATTATAATCAAACTGGCAAAAGTCAAAGACAGAAAGAATCTTGAAGCAGAAAGAATATGTAACTTGGTACATCAAAGGGAGCTCCCATAAGATTATCAGTGGGTTTCTCATAAGAAATCTTACAGGCCAGAAGAAAATGGAATGATATATTCAAAGTTATTTTTTTAAAAACCCTAGCAAGCAAGAATATTACATGTGGCAAAACTGTTGTTCAAAAATGAGGAAGAAATAAAAACTTTCTTACACAACCAAAAGCTAAAGGAGTTCATCACCACCAGACCTGACTTAAGAGAAACATTAAAGGGAGTCCCTTCAAAGTTGAAATGCAAAGGTGTTAGATAGCAACATGAAAGCCTATAAAAATATAAAGCTCTCTGGCAAAGTTAAATACACAGATGCTCCTTGGTTTATGATAGTCCCATAAACCCATCGTAAGTTGAAAATATTTTAAGTCAAGGATTCATGGCTAAGAACTGTGACTCACTGCTGCTGCCCAACATGACAAGAGAAGAATGGTTAGGGTTAGGATTAGGTCATACACCATGATCAAGTGGGATTAATTCCTGTAATGTAAGAATGGTTCGACATACAAACATAAATCAGTGTAAAACACCACATTATCAGAATGAGATATAAAAAATTACACGATCTCAATTGATAAAGAAAAAGCATTTGGCAAAATTCAACACCTTTTCATGGTAAAAAAAAATTCAACAAACTAGAAAGGAAATTGCCTCAACATAATAAAGGTCATATATGAAAAGCCTACAGCTAACATCACACTCAACAGTGAAAACAGTGAAAAACTGAATGTGTTTTCTTTGAGATCAGAAACAAAGCAAGAGGCCCACTCTTGCCACTTCTATTCAACATAGTACTAGAAGTCCTAACCAGAGAAACTAGGCAAGAAAAAGAAACGAAAGACATTCAAATTGTAAAGGAAGAAGTAAACTTATCTCCATTAACAGCTAATTCTGTATGTAGAAAATTCTAGACTATGCACAAACACACACACACATACACACACATGTGCAAAGTGTTAGAACTAATAAATGAAATCACTAAAGTTGCAGGATCCAAAATTAACATGCAAAAATAAGTTGCTTTTCTATATACTAACAATGAAGAATCCAACAACGAAATTTTAAAAATGATGCCATTTACAATAGCATCAAAAAAGAATAAAATGCTTAGGAATAAACTCAGCCAAAGAAGTAAAAGATCTATACACTAAAAAACGTTGCTGAAAGAAATTTATGAAGACACAAATAAATGGAAAGATATCCTGTATTCATGGATTGGAAGATTTAATATTGTTAAAATACAAGTAATATTCAAAGTAAGACACAAATTCAACACAATCCTATTAGAGTCCCAACGGCATTTTTTGTCAAAAATTGTAAAGAAATTATAAAATTTATATGGGATCTCAAAGGACCCCAAAGATCCCAAACAACACTGAGAAAAAAAGAATAAAGCTGGAGGCCTTATACTTTCTGTTTTTAAAACATGTTAAAAGCTACAGTAATCAAGACAGTATGGCACTGGCATAAAAACAGACATAAAGACAAATGGAACCAAATAGAGAGCCCGGAATAAATCCTTGTGTATATAGTCAAATAATCTTCAACAAAAGTGCCAAGACTACACAATGGGGAAAGAACAGTATCTTCCACAAATGGTGTTGGAAAACTAGTTATCCACTTGAAAGGCAATGACATTTGATCTTTACCTTATGCTAAAAAAAACAACTCTAAATGGATTAAAGACAAAAATGTAGGATCTGAAACCATATACATCTAGAAAAAAAAAATATGAAGAAAACCTTGTGACTTTGATTTGACAATGATTTCTTGATGACACCAAAAGCACAGGCAACAAAAGCAAAAATTGACACATAGGACTACATCAAATCAAAAATCTGTGCAGCAAAGGAGATCATTAAAAGACTAAAAAAAGCCTATGGAATGGGAGAAAATATTTTCAAGCCATGTATCTGATAAAAGTTTAATATCCAGTATATATAAAGAGCTCTCACAAATCAGTTACAAAAAAAAATCAAATGACCTGATTAAAAAATGGACAAAGGATTTGAATAACCTTTCTCTAAAGAAGATATACAAATGAACAAAAAGTTTATGAAAAGATGTTTGACATCATTAATCATCAGGGAAATGCAAATTAAAACCACAATGACATATGACCTTACCCTTATTAGAATGGCCACTATCAAACAAATAAGCAAACAACAACAACAACAACAAAAAAAAAAACAGAAAATAACAAGTGCTGGTGAAGATATGGAGAAACTGGAACTCTTGTGCACTTTTGGTGGAGATGTAAAATGGTGCAGCCACTATGGAAAACAGTTTAGGAGTTCCTCAAAAAATTAAAAGTAGAATTACCTTATGATTCAGGAATCCTACTTCTTGGGTTTTAATCCAAAAGAATTGAAAACAGAATCTTGAAGAGATACTTGCACACCCATGCTCATTGCAGGATTATTCACAAAAGCCAAGGTGAAAGCAACTTAAATTTCTATCAACAGATAAATGGATGAAGAAAATGTGGCCTACCCACAACAATGGAGTATTATTCAGCCTTAAAAGTTAAGGAAATGTAGTCATAGACTAGAACATAGATGAATCCTGAGAACGTTATGCTAAATGAAAAAAACAGTTACAAAATATCAAATACTGCATTATTCCACTTATATGAAGAACCTAGAATAGTCAACTCATAAAAACAGCAAATAGAATGTAACCACACATTACAGGTGTGGTTACAGGTGGCTCATGCCTGTAATTCCAGTACTTTGGGAGGCTGAGGCAGGCTAATGACAAGGTCAAGAGATCGAGACTATCCTGGCCAACATGGTGAAACCCCATCTCTACTAAAACTACAAAAATTAGCTGGGCGTGGTGGTACACGCCTGTAGTCTCAGCTACTTGAGAGGCTGAGGCAGAAGAATCGCTTAAACCTGGGAGGCGGAGGTTGTAGTGAGCTGAGATTGTGCCACTGCACTCCAACCTGGGTGACAGAGTTAGACTCCATCTCAGACAAACAAACAAACAAACAAAACACCTTCTAGAGATCTGTAGCTCAAAAATGCCCATATAGTTAACATTAGTGCACTGTGCACTTTGAAATGATTAAAATGATGTATTTTGTTGTGTTTTTTACAATTTTAAAAAACTGACACCAAGTAAAGGCAAAAATAATAATAATAAAACCTATGATAAATTCTTAGAACATAGGAACCCTGGAAATTATTTAGTCCAGATTCCTAATGTTATAGATAAGCAATGTCTCACATTAATTTTTTCTGGCTTTCTTTAAAGTCTAGGTCATCAGGTTTCTTTGCAATGACTTTTGTGATATATTTTAGCTCCTCATGTTTTAAACGTTTAAAAAGCATTTGTGATGTGTGCATATATATTACATATATAATTTATTTTTGATGTGATTCTATGTACCACCTCATATCATCAAGGATGCTTCTTTATGCAGCTCATCTGACCTACCCCGTTTTCTGGCATTTCTGTAATTCTCCATCATGTCCCAAAGATTACAAGTAGCACCTGCAAAGGCACATTTGCAATTCTTTCAGTCTCCTGGCATAGGATTAACTTGAGCCTAACTTGAATGGTTTTCAAAGAGCTAAATAAATTTTTGTTTTAATTTCCTCACCTATCTTTGGCTTTAATCCAAGATTCTGACCTTTAAAAAAAAAAAAAAAAAAAAACTTTTTTGAGCTGCTTCTCCTTGATGAAGAAAATTGGGGCCACAATTATGAAGAACAGTTCCGCTTTGAAATCATCTTGATGGTTTTTATACCGTCGGCTCCTGGCAGAGGTTGGCCCCTGCCTTGCAGCTCTTGTTGCTTGCACTGGGCATGTCCCATTTCACAGGTGAGGCCTAGGAAAGGTTTTCCACATATTCACCATCTCAGAGAATTGAGATGCAGAACAGGAATCTTCTCCAGCTTGAGGTGGAGAAGACTGACCATATTATTGACCTTCTTATTGACCATATTATACTATATTGCAATTTCCTGCTTCAATGTCTGTTTTATAGTATATATTAGGGAAACCCCATATGTCATCCTTGTCTGAACACTTACATATCTATAACTTTAGCAAACTCCCTTCCTTAGAAATAACCTGTCTTAGGTTCACTCCAGAAAACTTGTTTCTACACACTAAAATGAAAATAGCGAGCTACACCCTATATAAAAATATATTCTCAGAATTCTGTCCTACTAACGTTCTTTATTTCTTAGGCCAAATTTCTGTTGTCTTGCTCTTGCATATAGATCTAAACCTCTGCAATGAATGTAAAGTTAATGGCTCTCTGTTTCAGATAATAAAGATAAAAGGCATATTAAGAGACTTTTCAAAAGAAGATTTGAGAGCTCATGAAATGATTTCAACCCAGGGACTCCAACCACATATTACTCAGCTGCTTATAACCAATAATCTAAATTAGAAAAAAAATTAGTAAGCTTGGATAAGACTTTATCATTCTTAAAGAAATTATTTAATATTTCAAATCTGTTCATTAAGGGCACACAGTACCACATTCTACAGTTTTTAGCCTCCTGGGTTTATTTTTAGAATATCAACTAATTTCAGTAATAAAAATAACATTAAAATGTTTTCAACATTTTGGTTAAAGAGGATATTCAAATATCAATTTGAACTGATAATTCAATTCAGCTTATGATAATTTAAACATCAAACTCACTGTTATCTATACCTTCAAGCATTTTTAACCAAAAATTACCAGAATGATTTGATGAGGAATTAACTTTACTTACATTACTGAAAATTATGTCTATTATGCTAAATAGTTGTGGATAAATAATAAGCATCAAAAATAAGAAATAAATATGACATCAAGTATTTAAATACACTATGGCTTTTCCTTTCATTTTTTTCTTAAAATTCAATAAATCTACAAGTTATTTTATTTATTTATTCATTCATTCATTTATTTAGTTATTTATTTATTTTTTGAGACGGAGTCTCATTCTGTCACCCAGGGTGGAATGCAGTAGCTCAATCTCAGCTCACTGCAACCTCCACTTCCCAGGTACAAGCAACTCTCCTGCCTCAGCCTCCCGAGTAGTTGGGACTACAGGCGCGTGCCACCATGCCCAGCTAATTTTTTGTATTTTTAGTAGAGAGGGGATTTCACCACGTTAGCCAGGATGGTCTTGATCTCCTGAGCTCGTGATCTGCCTGCCTCGGCCTCCCAAAGTACTGGGATTACAACTTATTTTTATATGTCCAGTCTTTTCTGGCATCACAATTATTTGCCCAAGTCAGCTACCTCATAAATTATACTAAACATCATGTTCAGGTCTCATTATTCCCATGATCAGGGTTCAGCAAACATTTTCTGTAAAAGGCCGGAGAGTAAATACTTTAGGCTGCATTGGCTGCAGAGTCTCAGTTGGTCACACATTCTTTATTTGGTTTGGGTTTTTCTTCCATATTTTAAAAGTGCAAACGACATGTTTAGCTTACTGGCTGTACACAGGCCAAGGTTGGAACTGGCCCACTGGTGGTAGTGGCTTCTTGTCTCCAGCTATAGATGGTTTTCTATATGGCACTTGTTTAAAAAGCCAGTTTTCTTCTTTTAAAACACGCAAAGAGCACAGGGTAAATAATCAGCCCTTGTGGCAAGTCTGGATCTACCCTAAGCTAGCAGTGTAACTCTGAAGAAGTGATTCAGTCTCTGAGTTTTCTTTTCCTCGTCTGTGGAAGGAGCAGATGTCTTTTATGGAAGGGAGAAGCACATGAGAGAGAGTCGGAGGATGAATATGGTGGGACCCGGGGTTACCGGCAGAGGACAGATACAATAACAGGTGAGACAGAGGGTCCCTAGGGAGAGCTTAGGGAGCTGTTGAAGCTAGAATCTCCCCCAGGCACTCTTGCCTCGAGAGCAGCTCGCTTTTATCTTCTGCAGTGTTCATATCCATTCATGTAACACCAACCCAATCCAGACACACAGAGATGAGTAAGAAGCAGTAACCACAGTGCCCGGGAAAGTCCGGCGTTTCAGCAAGTGAGATACACTAAGGGTTAACAGCGAAGATGGGCAGGCAGCAGAAGAGGCAGAAGAGGGACCTCTATGAAGTGGGGTGTTTGGGGGAAGATGATCCGGATTTGATTCCAGCTGAACAAAGCTAGAAGCAGCTCATGCCCAGTGTTCAGGGGGATGAATAAAGTCAGTGTATTCAGAAATGCTAAGTTCCACGTAGAGAACAAGCACCTCGGTGTTGTGAAACGCAGGGATGTGAGTTGGGAGAGGTGTCAGAGGAGGCTGGAGCTGGGCAGGGAATGGGTCAAGAAGGTGTCTGTCGTGGGGAGGAGCAGGTACTTTATGCTGCAGATGATAGGAAATCATTCAAGTCTTTTAAGCCAGAAGGTTTCATGGCTAAATTTGCATTTAAGATAAATCACTCTGGCAACTGTAAGACTGGAGCAGGAAGATGAATTAGGGTCTAGTCCCTTAGCCCTGACAGGGCATGATGAAGATTGGATCCAGGGCAGTCCTAAAAGGTCAGAATAAAGAAGACTCATCTCAGTCATATCTGTAAGACACATTGTAAAGACTTGATGACTAATGGAAAATGGGATGTGGAGGAGGGAAAGGAAGAAGAAAAACAGCAGGAAACAAAACAACAAACAGGAATCAAGTCCGGGCGAGGTGGCTCACGCTTGTAATCCCAGCACTTTGGGAGGCCAAGGCGAGCGGATCATGAGGTCGGGAGTTTGAGACCAGCCTGACCCATACAGTGAAACCCCATCTCTACTAAAAATGCAAAAATTAGCTGGGTGTGGTGGCGGGCACCTGTAATCCCAGCTACTCGGGAGGCTGAGGCAGGAGAATCGCTTGAACCCGGGAGGCAGAGGTTGCAGTGAGACGAGATCGCACCACTGCACTCCAGCCAGGGTGACAGAGCAAGACTCCGCCTCAAAAAAACAAACAAACAAACAAACAAAAAAAACGCCCAGGAATCAACAGGAATAACAGAGGCCGGCCTAGAGAGAACAATCGAGATTAGGATTCCAGTGTGGATGTGAGGAGTCAGGTGTGGTATGGAACCTCCAGGTCAGGACTGGAGATGCATATGTGGATCCCAGGCACAGGCACCCACCAAGAGGTGCGGGAGACACTTGAGACCACAGGAAAGACGGGAAGCGAGGGGCCACCGGAGCTGAGCGAGGGAGGGGCCGTTCCAGGGAGAAGCTAGGCTGAGGAGAGCTCAGGAGTGGACTTCCATGAAGCGGAGGGAGGGAACCCAGACGCCTGTGCCCAGGCTTCTCTGACCACAGAAATAAGCACATCGCAGACATTATAAAGAACAAGTCACTTAACATAGTTATTTTAAAAAACATAATTATATACAAAGAATTGTAATCCTGTGTGGGATATACAAGAAATGAGTTGATTTGATCCTACCACTTAGAGTTTACCAATATTTCATCCATGTTTACTTGTAGTCACAGTTGAGAATATAAACCTAAACTTCCTTGGAATTAATGGCCTGGTTTATTGTCACATCTTCCTAGTTATTATAATAACATAAAACTAACAAAGTAAGAAAATCTTTGCAGATTCCTACATAAATGGGAAAAGAAGTGGCTCTAGCTAGATGGGGGGTTGGGGGTGCACCCAGTGTACATTTTTGAAAGACCATCCACTGTGTTCTCAAACGCAGTGTGCTCCTGTAAATGACTCAGTGGAAGGCTGTGGTCCCAGCCCCAGATTCTGATTCCGTAGGCCTGGGACAGGCCGGGGAATCTACTTCTTATTGGGCACCTGCAGAAAATCTAGAGTTGGCATCCCAAGGAGCACACCTCACCAGTCCTTAGAAGTTTACAGTCTTCAAAGTCAGGGTCCTGCATACTTGAATGACTACTCATTTTCAGGAAATGTCACTACAAAATTGTTAATAAATTTTTATAATTTTACATTGTCTGAAAATTATTTAGCACATTCTCTTGAAAAAAAAAAAAAAAACCCATGCTTAAAACAGGTAAGTTGAGTATAAATGTTTGATCTCAATTAACTCATGAGTCAACAATGCTCTGAAAGCACTGACTGAATCCTTACTGAATAGCACATCCAGGGCAGGCTATTAGGATACAAAGATGAAAACAGACTTAAATTAAGACAACAGATGTTACAGGGTGGTAATCACCCACATGTATCATAGCCCCAGAAGAGGCCCTAATTTTGCCTGGGGACATCTGTAAGAAGGAGAAGGACCAGAATTCAGTCATAGGAAATTGGCAATGTGGAATGAGTGTGCCTGCACTACATCTAGACAGGGCACTTGTGAGGATCAAATGAGATATTAAATGGAAAAGCATCTTTGGGACAGGTAAGGTGTTGTTACTGTGAGCTTTTCAGTTTCTAAGAGTAATGACATTTCTTCTTTTAGGACTGTGTCCTTGCCTCAGTGGAATTCAGGTGAAAATCATTTGCTTATACTCCCTGGCTTAAAAAATTTTTAAAGACCAACTGGTTAAACTGTATGCATTTTAATCTCAGTAAGTTTTCCTTGTTCTCCTCACATGCTCACTCTTTGCTGTCTGGAAATCTTAAAGAAAATGTGTTATTTCTAGTACATAGGAGAATGTAGAAGAAAGGTTGGTGGGCAGAGAACCACACAGGAAGGGTGTAAGGAGAGGAGGGAGAGGCAATACGTTTGTGGCAGGTTTCACTGGCCAGCCCTTTTCTCGGGAGAAAGTAATCAAATCACTCTCTCTCCCTACACATCTACCACTCCAGTCTGGTGAAAACAGCAAGATCCAGCATCCTTGCCAATATGTAGCTGTGCGATCTTGAAAAAAAAATTACCTAAGTCTTCTGGACCTCTTTGCCTTCATTTGGAGTAGAGCAAGCTTGAACAGAACATTTTGAAAGTACCGTTCTACCCCAGCATTTTCTCATTCTATGAACATGTGTTCTCATTGGCCTGGATTTGCCCTGGTGATGTGATGAGATCCAGAAAGGGCAGACACATTTTTGAGGTGCTCAGCTGAGCACAAGCCTAAAGTATGATTTTCAGATATCACAGTTCCAATACCATATCTCTTCTCACTTATGTACATGTTTTAACACATTTAAGACCTGCAAGTTATGTACACACATAGAGATACACACATATACACATATATTTGGATCATATATGATTCTATGTATGATTGTGGCTTTCCCCAGCAGATTTTATTTTCTGATTTCTCAAGGAGAAGGCAATATTTCTATTTTTATTCAGTCTCCTTCAAGAACATTGGGGTTGTGCAGCCAGCTTGTATACAGTGTACACTCTCCTTTATCCACAGGCCACTAACTTACCCACAGATTACATTCATGACCCAGCACAGCAGCAGGTGGGGCTTGTATCTTCGAGCATTCTCAGGCCAGGGGGGTGGAGGAGAGGGGCAGAAACCTTTACAGTATTAATTGCATGTGCAAAATATTTTAGCTATTTTAATGTATACTAAACAAATCGTTTTACTTTACTAAATTTCCCCCCCCCCAATTCTCATAGTACACAGATAAACCCAACCATAGCATTCTGCCCTCTAGATAAAACTGTATTGGTTAAACATATTTTTCCTTCAGTAAATAAATATCACACTCTGGATGATTTTTATAGCTAGTAGTATGGTCCCTGGAACATATGCCATCTGTAACGCATTGCTGTGTATACTGTTTTCAAAACGTCCATCATATGTAAACCTCATAAGCTTACAAAAGTTAATCACATGTGATAGTGTTAAGTATATGTCACATATGCTTGTATAATATTAACAAACTAAAATAACTTCAAACAGACCAATAGACATGTTTTAGAGCACCCTTAATCCACAGATGACAAATTACCTTCAAGGCTTCTACAAATTAAAAATACTAAGAGGAAAGTGTAATTTATTCTGGTAGCTATGCAATAATCCCACAAGAAAAAAGCTGGTTGTCCCAGTGGATCTGTGGTTGGCCCCTCCTCAGTCATGTGGCTTTGATCTCAGGATCTCATTGACGACTTTGGGATCCCTTGTTTTTCCTCTAGATTCTAAGTGAAAAGCACTGGGAGATGCATGGATAGACCACAGGAGCGTCAGAAATACTCCCAAGAACACATGGCAAACGCGTGTTGTAAATGCTTTAACCTTCATTCCAACACAGACTCCAGGGACTGCATGAGATTCGCAGAGAAAGCCACTACTCAGAAGAGGCTCCGGGCTTCCCTTGCGCTTCTGCCTTTGGAAGCCGCAGGCCAGTCCTCTGCTCATTTACTCCTCTGGCCAATTCAGAGCAGCCAAGTTTCACTTGACCCTGCTTAGCAAGAGAAACCGCTCCTCCTCCAATGGCTAATAATTCTTCTGAGTGGCAAACGGTTAACACCCAATTTTAATGCCCTGGCTCACAACCCCCACACAGACATCTGAGCCACATGTGAGTAGCTTTTCTGTAAATGACAGAAATACTAAAAGAACTTGATGGAAATCGTCTCCATTTCCTTTCGGGGGCGTACTAGGGACCAACTAAACGGAGCACTTCCACCGGCCTAGTGGTTTTCTGCAGCCGGGGAAGACGGGGCGGTGCGCTGAGGCTCGGCGCCCCCCGGTGAGACCGGCCCCTCACTTGGCCGCCGGCCTCTGAGACAATGGAGCTGACACTGCCCAGCGGGGGTCGCGCAGAGGGGTCAGCAGGATCCGCGGAAGAGGCAACAGCTGGGGAGCCCTCCTTCACCCTACATCTTTGTTCTGCTCTCTTTTCCATCCCCAAAGAAACAGAGGAGGAGGAAGCAGAGCCCCCACCGCGCGGTTGTGTAGGTGACCACGCCGCTTCCCCCATCTCCCTTAGCAACGGGGCTTCCGCGTCCCTCGAAATGGCCAGTTTCGCCCCCTCCTTCTGGGGTAGGTCCAGAGTTCAGAAGGCTTCTACTCCCAGCCTCCTCGGCTTGTGCATCCTAGCGGTTGGGAAGTCCCCGCGATTCCTCTCCCAGGAAGGGACCGACAAGCCTCCTCTCCACGCCCCCCAGGCGCGTCCAGTCCTCACCGTGCGGGAACTCTGGGTGGAGACCCAGCGCCTCAGGTCCGACCCCCGACACCCTCCCGGCGGCGTCCCCAGCCCGGCCGCGCAGAACAGCCTCTGCGCCCCGCCGACCTCCAGACTCGGAGAGGCTGCCCCGCCGCGTTCTCCGCGCTGGGACCGCGCGCAGCGCCCCGCCGACGCCCCTACCTGCCGGAGAAGGGTCCGCGGGAGCCGGGGGCCGGGCGACGCGGCGATGGCCGGGACTCGGCTCGGAGACCAGCCCCGCGCAGCGGGTGAGGGGGTCGGCAGTTGCCCCTGTGCCCGGGGCCGGCGCAGATGCGCGCAGCCAGGCCGGCTGGAGGCTGGGGACGGCTCCGCCACCCGCTCGGTGGCGGCTCTCTCTGCCCGCCTCTGCGACCCGCAGCCGTGGCGTCGGCGGCGACACAGTCCCCGCCGGCCCCGCCTCTCCCCTCCCCGCGCGCCCCCCGCGTGGTGCCCGCCGCAGCGCGGGTCGTGGGGCTGGGCTCCAGCTCCCGGGGCGCCGCGCCTCGCTCTGTGGGTCACTTTCCTGCCGCGCCCAGGACGCTGAACCCGCCTGGCTTCTAATTCCCGCCCGGGCAGCCCCCCAGTCTCCGGCGCCCTCCTTTCCACGCTCCCCCGGGCGTTCCTGGAGACCGCGCCTCTCTCCGCTCCTGCCCTCCGATCCTCTCCGCTCTCTCCCGCCTGTCTCTCTGCTACAATTCTAAGAACGTAGCTCACTCCTGAAACTTTTCCGTCTCCACTTCAGCAAGATCCCGGGAGCTGGAGGGGAAGGGAGTGCCCAGAGCTGTGACCTGCAGCCGAGGTCCCCCTGGGCAGTCCGAACAGAACAAAGGCCATTGCGGGGACTGTGGCAGTGGTTACCAGATGAAATGAGTGACCCCTTTTAAAGCTACAGAGGCCGTAACAGTCTTTCGCCCTCTCTGGTAATTCAAGAGCCTTCTGAATTGGGCTCCAAAAATCAACTTCAGCCTTGGACCAGAGAACATGTGCTAGAATAAGCCTGCCTCCAGGGGACTGCGCCGTCACAATTGTTAGACAATTCCAGTGCATTCAGTGCGATGAAATGGAAGGCTTACCCCAGCCCCCAATTTTGCTCTTGGCTGGCTGTGTAAACATGTTTCCTGTCCACATTTCTCCAGGAGGGCTATTTGCTGTATTAATTCTGGGGTTAATGGAGACATGCAGTCACACGTTGCTTTACCAGAGGGGTACGCTCTGAGAAATGTGTCCTTAGGCGATTGTGTGACTGTGCGAACATCACAGGGTGAATGGACCTACAAAGAACTCAGTGGTGTAGCCTACTCCACACCTAGGACATGTGCTACAGGCGGGGTGCAGTGGCTCACATCTGTAATCCCAGCACTTTGGGTGGCCAAAGCAGGGGGATCTCCTGAGCTCAGGAGTTTGAGACCAGCCTGGGCAACATGGCAAGACCCTGTCTCTACCAAAAACACAAAAAATTAACTGGGTGTGGTGGCACGGCCTGTGGTCCTAGCTACTCAGGAGGCTGAGGGTAGGGGAATTACTTGAGTCCTGGAGGCGGAGGTTGCAATGAGTCGAAATCCGAGATCGCGCCACTGCACTCCAGCCTGGGAGCGACAGAAGGAGACTCCTGCCACACACACACACACACACACACACAGAGAGACACACAGGACATATGATACATAACCTAATGCTCTTAGACTACAAACCTGTAAAGCAAGTTCCTGTGCCAAATACCATAGGCAATTATAACACAATGGTAAGTATTTGCATATCTAAACATATGTAAATGTAAAAAAGGTACAATAGAAACATGGTATTATAATCTTACAGGACCACCTTCCTACATGCGGTCAGTTGTTGACCCAAACAACCTTATGCAGTGAATGACCGTATAGGTGATTATATATATACATATTGTACACATTGATATATATTATATATAATCTATGTAATGTATATATAAAGTGTAATATATGATAATGCGATTATATAATGCATGCATATACTGTAATTATATATTATATATAATCACATAATGTGTATGTATACGTGTACATATATACATAATAGCAGAGGGTCTTGAACATAGTACACACTCAATAACTGTTTCTTCAAATGAGTTTACTACCATATTAATTATTGGATATGTCTGGATAAATTGTATGATAAATGAATATATGAAAAATAGAGACTATAGTTTTCTGCATGAAATTCGAACTTCATACACTTAGGTGACGTTATAAGGCTGCATTTTCAAGTATGGATGATATAATGACTTCAGATACCGCTTTTTAATTGCCATTTGTATTTCACATCTTACGTGATTTGAAATATATTCTGTGATTTTTAAGATGGGATTAATTAAACTAATTAATTGACCTTAAATATGAAACTATATGATGATGTTTTCTATATATAATGTAATGGAGTCTAAGTCAGAGTTAGTTTTTATTAAAATAATTTACAATGGGTAAATTAAAAATTTTCTCCCATTCTGTAGGTTGCCTATTCACTCTGATGGTAGTTTCTTTTGCTGTGCAGAAGCTCTTTAGTTTAATTGGATCTCATTTGTCAATTTTGGCTTTTGTTGCCATTGCTTTTGGTGTTTTAGTCATGAAATCCTTGCCCATGCCTATGGCCTGAATGGCACTGCCTAGGTTTTCTTCTAGGGTTTTTATGTGGCACATGTACACCATGGAATACTATGCAGCCATACAAAAGGATGAGTTCATGTCCTTTGTAGGGACATGGATGAAGTGGAAGCCATCATTCTGAGCAAACTGTCATACGGACAGAAAACCAAACACTGCACGTTCTCACTCATAGGTGGGAATTGAACAATGAGAACACTTGGATACACGGTGGGGAACATCACACACCGGGACCTGTAGTGGGGTGGGGGGAGAGGGGAGGGATAGCATTAGGAGTTATACCTAATGTAAATAACGAGTTAACTGGTGCAGCACACCAACATGGCACATGTATACATATGTAACAAACCTGCATGTTGTGCACATGTACCCTAGAACTTAAAGTATAAATAATAATAATTTACAAAATCATAATAAAATAATGAAGGCTAACAAGATTGACTATGAATTAAAACTAAAATAATTATTTCAGCACCTTATTGTTTTCCTGGCATTTTATGCATTTAGTGTCAGAGAAATATAAATCTGTATAAATGTGGTATGAAGATACTACTCTTTTTTTTTTTTTTTTTTTTTTTGAGACAGAGTCTCACTCTGCTGCCCAGACTGGAGTGCAGTGGCATGATCTTGGCTCACTGCAACCTCTGCCTCCCAGGTTCAAGCGATTCTCCTGCCTCAGCCTCCTGAGTAGCTGGAATTACAGGCGCCCACCACCACGCCCGGCTAATATTGTATTTTCAGTAGAGATGAAGTTTTGCCATGTTGGTGAGGCTGGTTTTCAACTCCTGACCTCACATGATCCACCCACCTCCGCTTCGCAAAGTGCTGGGATTACCGACATGAGCCACTGTGCCTGGCCATGTTACCCATTTTTATGTTTGTTGTGTTGCATAATATTTGAAATCATTCTGTTTCTCTTTATACTGTAAGATTTGTATAGAAGAAGAAGCTTGCACATATTTAGCTCACCAGAAGTTAAGCTCTGGTAACCAACCTTTAAAGCTCTACAGACATCAAACAGTAGAGGCGCCTGATAAAATACTAATGTGGTCAGCAGGAGAGTTCAGGCTTTATATTGCTACAGTGCATGTTTCTCAATTATAGGTTATATATTGGATATATGTTTATATCATGTATCTGTTTCTATATTAGCAGGTGACAGTATAAGACAAAAAGGAAAGAAAATAGCAAAAGTCATAAGTAGAAATCATGTTTGCATTCTAGTTATTTCCGTTACAGGCAGTGATTACAGTGGGCTGAAATACACAATTGAAATTGATAAGGTTTGAAAAAGTCACTATGCAATTTAAGCATATGGGCAATGTATTATTAAGAATGTATTATTAAGAATGTCAATATTGGTTCAGTTCCCAAAGGTAATTTTTCTTTTTAAAGTGAGATATGAATGCTCGTTTGTCATTGGTAATTTCTCTGTTTACATGAAGGCAGCAAATTCTGAAATAGTAAATTTTTTTACTAGGACAGAAGCATGTATTATCCAGCTTTGGCAGCCATATGAGGTATATTGTGGTAAAAGAGGATTACCTGAAATAGAAACCTCAAAGAAGATGGCTATAACAACATTCTGAGTTAAAGTTTTTATCACTTTTAGAAAGAGAAAGTATTAAGTTCATCTAATGGAAACATGTGTAAAGTGAATTATTTGTATGTATTTTATTACACTCATAATCTGTTCTGCATATATATATCTATTCTGCATATACAATCTAGTCTGCATATATATAGAGACATATATATGTGTATATATGTGTGTATATACATATGTGTTTGTATATCTGTGTGTGTATATATAGGTTTCTTCCACATTTTCAGGAATCTTTACAGCAGTGCCCCACTCTGCTGGTACCAATTTACTGTATTAATTCCTTCTCACAGCTGCTCTGAAGAAATACCCAAGACTGGATAAGTTATAAAGAAAAGAGGTTTAATAGAGGTTTAATTGACTCACAATTCCGCATGACTGGGAGGCCTCAAGAAATTTACAATCACGGCAGAAGGCACCTCTTCAAAGGGCGGCAGGAGAGGGAATGAGAGCGGAGCAAATGAGGGGGCCCCTTGTAAAAACATCAGATCTTGTGCGAACTCACTATCATGAGAAAGCTATGGCAGAAACCACCCCCATGATTCAGTTATCTCCACCTCGTCCTTTGACACGCAGGGATTATTACAATTCAAGGTGAGATTTGGGCGGGGACACAGAGCCAAACCATATGACAAATGCACTTGAAGAAAATGCACATTCTGCTGTTTATAGGTGGAGTTACTATAAATGTTAATTGTGTTGATGGTTGATAGAATTATTAAAGGCCTTTATATACCTACTGTTGATTTTATCAATTAGAAATGAAAATGGGGTGTTGAAATCTCCAGCTGTAATTGTGAATTTTTATATTCCTCCTTGTAATGCTATCAGTTTTTACTTTTGTATTGAGAATTTCTCTTTTCAGTGCATATTTTAAATTGTTACATACTTCCTTTGTAAATTTTAAATTTAATATTTAATTTTGGGATACATAGTAGGTATACATATTTATGGGGTACATGAGTTACTTTGATACAGGCATGCAATGTGTAATAATCACATCATGAAGATAGGGTATTCATCCCTTCAAGCATCGATCCTTTGTGTTACAAATAATCCTATTAGACTTTTTAAGTTATTTTAAAATGTACAATCAAGTTATTGTTGACTTTAGTCACCTTATTGTTCTATCAAATACTAGATCTTATGCATTCTTTCTAATTATTATTTTGTACACATTAACCCCACTCCCCACAACCTGCCTATGATCTTTCCCAGCCTCTTGTAACCACCTTTCTACTCTCTATCTGCATGGGTTCAATTGTTTTGGTTTTTAGCTTCCCACTTTGATAAAAGGGAAGATCCAAAGTTTGTCTTTGCCTGACTTATTTCATTTAACATAATGAACTCCAGTGTTGCTGCAAATGACAGGATCACATTCTTTTTTTTATGGCTGCATAGTACTTCTTTGTGTCTATGCACCATTTTCTTTATTCATCTGTTGAACGCTACTTAGGTTGCTTCCAAATCTTGGCTATTGCAAACAGTGATGCAACAAACATGAGAATGCAGACATCTCTTTGATACACTGCTTTTCTTTCTTTCGGGTATATACACAGCAGTGGGGTTGCTGGATCATGTGGCAGCATTATTTTTAGTTTTGGAGGAATCTCCAAACTGTTCTCCATAGTGGTTGTACTAATTTACATTCCCGCCAACAGTGTATGAAAGTTCCCCTTTCTCCACATCCTTGTAGTATTTGCTACCGCCTGTCTTTGGGATAAAAGCCATTTTAACCGCTGTGAGATTGAGAGGTGACAATGTGCTAGCAGCCTTCGCTTGCTCTTGGCACCTCCTCAGCCTCGACATCCACTCACATTTTGGCAAGTGAGACTATCGCCTATCGCCAAGCGATGGGAAACACGCAGGCATCAACAGGCTCACCCTTGAAATGCATCCTAAGCCATTAAGACCAATTTGACCCACAAACCCTGAAAAAGAGGCAGCTCATTTTTTCTGCACTACAGTTTGGCCCCAATATTCTCTCTCTGATGGGGAAAAATGGCTTTTTTTTCCCCCTAAGGGAAGTATAAATTACAATACTATCCTGCAGCTTGACCTTTTCTGTAAGAGGGAAGGCAAATGGAGTGAAATACCTTATGTCTAAGCTTTATTTTCATTGAAGGAGAACACACAACTATGCAAAGCTTACAATTTACATCCCACAGGAGGACCTCTCAGCTCACCCCCGTATCCTAGCCTCCCTATAGCTCCCCTTCCTATTAATGATAATCCTCCTCTAATCTCCCACTCCCAGAAGGAAATAAGCAAAGAAATCTCCAAAGCACCACAAAAACCCCTGGGCTATTGGTTATGTCCCCTTCAAGCTGTAGGGGGAGGGGAATTTGGCTCAACCCGGGTACATGTCCCCTTTTCCCTCTCTGATTTAAAGCAGATCAAGGCAGACCTGGGGAAGTTTTCAGATGATCCTGATAGGTACATAGATGTCCTACAGGGTCTAGGGCAAACCTTCGACCTTGCTGGGAGAGATGTCATGCTATTGTTAGATCAAACCCTGGCCTTTAAGGAAAAGAATGCAGCTTTAGCTGCAGCCTGAGAGTTTAGAGATACCCGGTATCTTAGTCAAGTAAATAATAGAATGACAGCTGAAGAAAGGGACAAATTCCCTACCGGTCAGCAAGCCATCCCCAGTATGGATCCCCACTGGGACCTTGACTCAGATCATGGGGACTGGAGTCATAAACATCTGTTGACCTGTGTTCTAGAAGGACTAAGGAGAATTGGGAAAAAGCCCCTGAATTATTCAGTGATGTCCATCATAACTCAGGGAAAGGAAGAAAATCCTTCTGCCTTCCTCGAGCGACTAAGGGAGGCCTTAAGAAAATATACTCCCCTGTCACCCAAATCACTAGATGCTCAATTGATCCTAAAACATAAGTTTATTACCCAATCAGCTGCAGGTATCAGGAGAAAGCTCCAAAAGCAAGCCCTGGGCCCTGAACAAAATCTGGAGACATTATTAAACCTGGCAACCTTGGTGTTCTTTAATAGGGACCAAGAGTAACAGGCCCAAGAGGAAAAGTGAGATCAGAGAAAGGCCACAGTCTTAGTCATGGCCCTCAGACAAACGAACCTTGGTGGTTCAGAGAGGACAGAAAATGGAGCAGGCCAATCACCCGGTAGGGCTTGTTATCAGTGTGGTTTATGAGGACACTTTAAAAAAGATTGTCCAATGAGAAACAAGCCGCCCCCTCGTCCATGTCCACTATGCCGAGGCAATCACTGAAAGGTACACTGCCCCAGAGGACGAAGGTTCTCTGGGTCCGAAGCCCCCAACCAGATGATCCAACAACAGGACTGAGGGTGCCTGGGGCAAGCGCCAGTTCATGTCATCACCCTCACTGAGCCCTGGGTATGCTTAACCATTGAGGGTCAGGAAATTGACTTCTTCCTGGACACTGGTGCGGCCTTCTCAGTGTTAATCTCCTGTCCTGGATGACTATCCTCAAGGTCTGTTACCATCTGAGGAATCCTGGGACAGCCTGTAACCAGGTATTTCTCCCATATCCTCAGTTGTAATTAGGAGACTTTGCTCTTTTCACATGCCTTCCTCGTTATACCCGAAAGTCCCACACCCTTATTAAGGAGGGATATATTAGCCAAAGCTGGAGCTATTATCTACATGAATATGGGGAACAAGGTACCCATTCGTTGTCCCCTGCTTGAGGAGGGAATCAGTCCTGAAGTCTAGACATTGGAAGGAACAAATTCAAGCTCCAGCCTTAAGCCTTCCCACAGGACAAAACTTCTCTTTATATATCACAGAGAGAGCAGGGATAGCTCTTAGAGCCTTACTCAGACTCGCAGGACAACCCCACAACCAGTGGCATACCTAAGTAAGGAAATTGATGCAGTAGCAAAAGGCTGGCCTCACTGTTTACGGGTAGTTTTGGTGGTGGCCGTCTTAGTGTCAGAGGCTATCAAAATAATATAAGGAAAGGATCTCACTCTCTGGACTACTCATGATGTAAATGGCATACTAGGTGCCAAAGGAAGTTTATGGATATCAGACAACCGCCTACTTAGATACCAGGCACTACTCTTTAAGGGACTGGTGCTTCAAATATGTACTGCGTGGTCCTCAACCCTGCTGCTTTTCTCCCAGAGGATGGGGAACCAATCAAGCATGACTGCCAACAAATTATAGTCCAGACTTATGCCGCCCAAGATGATCTCTTAGAAGTCCCCTCAGCAAATCCTGACCTTAACCTATATACCAATGGAAGTTCATTTGTGGAGAATGAGATATGAAGGGCAGGTTATGCCATAGTTAGTGATGCAAACATACTTGAAAGTAAGCCTCTTCCCACAAGGACCAGCACCCAGTTAGCAGAACTAGTGGCACTTATCCGAGCCTTAGAACTAGGAAAGGGAAAAAGAACAAATGTGTATACAGATGGCAAGTATGTTTAATCCTACATGCCCATGCTGCAATATGGAAAGAAAGGGAGTTCCTAACCTCTGGGAGAACCCCCCATCAAATACCACAAGGAAATCATAGAATTGCACGCGGTGCAAAAAACCAAGGAGATGGCAGTCTTACACTGCCAAAGCCATCAAAAAGGGGAAGGAGAGGGGAGAACAACAGCATAAGTGGCTGACAGAGGCAGGGAAGGACCAGCAGAAAGAAAAGAGAGAAAGAGACAGAAAGTCAGAGAGAGAGAGAGAGAGAGAGAGAGAGAGAGAGAGGAAGTCAAAGAGAAGAAGACAGAGAGGAAGAGACAGAGAGACAGAAAGTCAAAGAGAGAGAAAGAAGGAGATAAAAGTAGTAAAGAAAAAACAGTGTACTCTATTCCTTTAAAAGCCAGGGTAAATTTAAAACCTGTAATTGATAATTGAAGGTCTTCTCTTTAACCCTATAACACTCCAATACCACCTTGTTGTCAGTGTAAACAAGGGCATAGCCCGAAAGCACTGAGACCACTGACAACCCGTAGCCTTCCTATCAGAAATCCTTAATGCAGCAGGTTTCCTAACAGAGGATCTAAATCTGACAGTTTGACCAGACATAGGAGGAACTCCCTTCAGGACAGGATGATAGACGGTTCCTCCCAGGCGATTAAAGAAAAAGACACAATAGGTATTACAACTGCCTAATAATTGGTCTACTCATACATGTGAACTGTTTACACTCAGTCAAACCTTAAAGTACTTACAGAATCAAGAAAGAGCCATCTATACCAATTTTAAGTTAATATAGACTGAACGAGGTCTTACTAATAGCAAAGAATAATTGAAATCCCAAACTTACAAAGTTTTCAACAAAAGTAAAGTTTGCTGAAAGTTAACAGTGTAACATGCATTATCCTACTACCACACACTCTCAAAGGCTTTCTCAGACAGTTTGCAAGAAATAACGAAATCTATCCTTACTCTACAATCCCATATAGACTCTTTAGCAGCAGTGACTCTCCAAAACTGCTGAGGCCTAGACCTCCTCACTGCTGAGAAAGGAGGACTCTGCACCTTCTTAGGGAAAGAGTGTTGCTTTTACACTAACCAGTCAAGGACAGTATGAGGTGCCACCTGGCGTTTACAGGAAAAGGCTTCTGAAATCAGACAACGCATTTCAAACTCTTATACCAACCTCTGGAGTTGGGCAACATGGCTTCTCCCCTTTCTAGGTCCTGTGGAAGCCATCTTGCTGTTACTCACCTTTAGGCCCTTATCTTTAACCTTCTTGTCAAATTTGTTTCCTCTAGAATGGAGGCCATCAAGCTACATGTGGTCTTACAAATGGAACCCCAAATGAGTTCAACTAACAACTTCTACTGAGGACTCCTGGACCAACCTGCTGGCCCTTCAACTGGCCTAAAGAGTTCCCCTCTGGAGGACACTGCAACTGCAAGGCCCCTTCTTTGCCCCTATCTAGCAGGAAGTAGCTAGAGTGGTCATTGGCCAAATTCCCCATAGCAGTTAAGGTGTCCTGTTTAGAGGGAGAATTGAGAGGTGAGGACATGCTAGCAACCCTCACTCACTCTCAGCACCTCCTTAGCCTCAGTGTCCACTCTGGCCACACTCGAGGAGCCCTTCAGCCGGCCGCTACACTGTGGGGACCCCTCTCTGGGGCTGGCCGAGGCCAGAGCTGGCTCCCTCTGCTCCCGGGGAGGTGTGGAGAGAGAGGCACTGGTGGGAGCCTGGGCTGCATGTGGTGCTTGCGGGCTGGTGTGGGTTCCAGGTGGGCGTGGGCTCAGTGGATCCCCACACTCAGCATAGCCAGCTGGTGCCTGCCAGGCTTGATCAGGGGACGAGCTCCCTCTGGACTGCAGGAGTGCTGGGACTACAAAGTCCCATGGGGAGTGCCAGTGAGAGGTGAAGCTGGCTGGGCTTCTGGGACAGGTAAGGACTTGGAGAACTTTTCTGTGTAGCTAAAGGATTGTAAATCACCGATCAGCACTCTGTGTCTAGCTAAAGGTTTGTAAATGCACCAATCAGCGCTCTGTGTCTAGCGAATCTGGTGAGGACTTGGAGAACTTTTGTGTCTAGCTAATGGATTGTAAACGCACCAATCAGCTCTCTGTAAAATAGACCAATCAGCTCTCTGTAAAATAGACCAATCAGCAGGGATGTAGGTGAGGCCAGATAAAGGAATAAAAGCAGGTAAGCCACTGGGGTCCCCTTCCACTCCGTAGAAGCTTTAGTTGTTTCACTCTTGGCAAGGAATCTTACTGTTGCTCACTCTTTCAGTCTGCACCACCTTTATAAGCTGTAACATTCACCGCAAAGGTCTGCAGCTTCACTTCTGAAGCCAGCGAGACCACGAACCCACTGGGAGGGCCAAACAACTCTGGACAGGAGGAACAAACAACTCCAGATGTGCTACCTTTATGAACTCTAACACTCACTGTGAAGGTCTGCAGCTTCACTCCTGAAGTCAGCAAGACCACGAACCCACTAGAAGGAGGAAACTCTGGATACATCTGAACATCTGACCATCTGAAGGAACAAACTCCAGACACATCATCTTTAAGAACTGCAACACTCACCACGAGGGTCCACGGCTTCATTCTTGAAGTCAGCAAGACCAAGAACCCACCGATTCCGGACACAAGATGACATCTCATTACATTTTTTTTTTTTTTTTTTTGAGACAGACTCTTGTGCTGTCACCCAGGCTGCAGTGTAGTAGTGTAATTGTTTTGATTTGTGTTTCTCTGATGATCAATAATGCAGAGTCCTTTTTCATATGCCTGTTTGCCATTTGTATGTCTTCTTTTGAGAAATGTCTATTCAAATCTTTTGCCCATTTTTAATTCAGATTATTAGATTCTTCTCCTATATAGTTGATTGAGCTCCTTATATATTCTGGTTATTAATTCCTTGTCAGGTAGTTTGCAAATATTTTATTTCATTCTGTTGGTAATCTCTTTATTTGTTGATTGTTTCCTTTGGTTTGCAGAAGCTTTTTAACTTGATGTCATCCCATTTGTCCATTTTTTGCTTTGGTTGCCTGTGCTTGTGGATATTACTCAAAAAATCTTCGTCTAGTCCAATGTCCTAGAGATTTCCCCAAAGTTTTCTTGTATTAGTTTCATAGTTTGAGGTCTTAGATTTAAGCCATTAACCCAATTTGATTTTTGTATATGGTGAGAGATAGGAGTCTAGTTTCATTCTTCTGCTTATGGATATCCAGTTTTTCCAGCACCATTTATTGAAGAGACTGTCCTTTCCCCAGTGCATGTTCTTGGCAACTTTCTCAAAAATGTGCTCACTGTAGATGTATGGATTTGTTTCTGGGTTCTCTATTCTGTTCCATTGATATATGTGTCTGTTTTTATGCCACTATCATGCTTCTTTGGTTCTATAGCTCTGTAGTATAATATGAAGTCAGGTAATGTGATTCCTCCAATTTTGTTCTTTTTGCACAGATATCCATATTATGTCTGCTGCCGGGGATTGGGGGAGCGGTGGCATTGGCAATTCAAGACTGTCTCTCCTACCCTCCCCATGACTCTTTTAGTGATACGAAGTTAAAACCAGGTACTGTGATTGCTCCCCTTATTTTTGGTTCTTGTGATGGTGCATTTTTATGTGTAATTAGTTGTTAAAATGTGGTGTTCCTGAAGGGGGCACACAGGATGGTGTTGGCTTCTATTTCACTGTCTTGCTCTGACCCGCAGAAATGCCATGTACTTTTAATGAATTAATCACTTTATCACTAAACGATCCTCTTATTCCTAGTAATATTCCTTGATAAAACAATCTACTTTTGTTTCTCACATTTATGTAGCCACTCAGTTGTTTTTAAAATTAGTGTGAGCATATGCCTTAGTCAGTTTGGGCTACTATAACACAATACCATAGACCAGGTGGCTTAAGCAACAAATACTTTTCACCTTGCTGGAAGCTGGAGAGTCCAGAAACAAGGCACTCACAGATTTGGGTCTGGTGGGAACATTCTTCTCGGTTTGCAGATAACCATATTTTTGTAACCTCAGATCACAGAGAAAAACAAATATGCTGTCTATTTTTTATAAGGATAATAATCCTATCTTTAGAAGTCTATCTTCATGATTGAATGTACCTTAATTACTTCCCAAAGACCCCCACCTCCATATACCATCACACTGGGGATTAGGGTTTTAATGTATGATTTTTTGGGGGGAGGGTGCAGGGAGCATAAACATTTAGTTCATAATAGCATGATGTCTTATATCTTCTTATTCTTACTTTTAAATGATTTAGGTCTGTATAGGTCTGTATATTTAAAATGTGTTTCTTGTAAGAAGTATATGATTAGGTCTTTTTTTTTTTTTTAGTCATTTTTACAATCTCTGCCTTCTAATTGAAATGTTTAGACCATTTACATTTATCTCATGTACATGTTAAGTGTAAGAATATCACAACAGTAGACTTTCATATATTCTATACTTTGACTAAAGTCACAGAGCACACAGTGACAAAGGTTTGCTACATCTGATATGCTCATCCAATTTGGAAGAATAAAGAAAGTAATTTAACTCAATATAATTCTTCTTATGGGAAATTCTATCTGTATCATATGCCTCCTTGCTACACAAAAGGATCTTTATTAGAAAAATATGTAAATCATGAGAAGCTAATTGATCTTCTCTGTTTGCACCAGACCATCTGTCTAACAATGGCAAAGACACAAAGATGTCTCAATAATATCTTTAAGTCACTAGTCATTTCTGCAAGCAATAAGTGTGATTGGTGGTTAACACACAAAAGTCAGAAAATGAACAAGAGTTGGCTAATTCTCAAACTGAAAACATTTGTTTATTTAGTTTAGCAGGTTCCTTGCTATAGAAATGCAAACCTTCTGTCTGAAAAGTTGAGCCATTGGTGAGAGTCAGTTTCATATTCACCTCCTGCTCTGCAATTGCAGGGGAATTTAAACTATGTAAATCAACCACTTGAAAACATGAAACTGGTACAAATGTGTGCCTTCCTACACATATTCCATACTTTGCTTAAAGTCAAATAATGTCTTCTTGTTAAGAGGAATGCTTCAAGAAGAAAATTGCTAATGAATGTTGACAATAAGGTATTACATATCCAGTCTTTCTCCAATAAAAATAGGTGATTAAAATCATTTTTCTTCAAACATATACTTACTACAACTTTACATTCATATTTTTAATCTAAATTCACCTATGCACTTGACAAGGGTTAGCATTGAGTATGTACAAACTTGATTGCCATTTATTTTAAAATTAACTTTGGTGAAGTGTTTGTTTAGTGTATATCAGTGTATTTACATAGACACATTTGATTACATGTATCTATGTAAATGATTTTAAAACATAATAATGAGGTAAGTTAAAATTTTATCAGTTAGAAAAACAGTCATAAACCAAAGGCAAAACATATGAGTTCAACAAAGGCAGAATGCGGCACTCACTCAGAGATGCTGGAGGAGCAAGTCTACAACACTCTTTGTCAACACTGCGTGTAAAGTGCACGTTCAAAGCTCTAGGATTGATATAACCACAGAAAGGTGTTCGAACCACACAGTGGCAGTGCACTTACAGTTCGGAAAACGTTCATTATGCACCTAACCGTTTGCATGTTTTCTTCAAAAGAATGAATGAAACATATTAATGACAAATACTGTGGTATAAAAATATAATTTCTTTACAAAAACTATATATGAGCCATCCTATATATCTTAAATTAGTAACTACCACACCTGTACATATCAATCCTGCACAAAAAAATTCACCTTTGTTTCACTTTGGTACATGAATTGTGGGAACACAGATACTCAGTTAAACTAAATTGGCAAAAGTGTATATGTGTAAAAAGATAGAGACCTGTGCCTGTGAAATTACTGTAGCTCTTAGTTCTAAATGTCTATTCTGCAATTATTGTTCTGCATGTTCAGTCCAGATTTGAATAGGCAGAAAAATTACAGCATTTCTAACAGATTGAAAAGTTAACTGTAGCTCATGCTGGTGTCTCACTACATCTTCAAGGTTGTAATGGAGCTTCAGTAAATTGTACAGTATTTATATTTTGGAAGTAAGTAAGCTTATACAATTTGGAAGTCAGTTCTGTGAAAATGAAACATTTAAAACATTTACAAAATCTTACAAGTAATTAAAGCACTATTTTAAAACTTGTACCCTGTTAAAAATGCTTCTTTCTGCAATAGTAGAACATACGCTTTAATTTTGAATTTTGACTTATGAAGAATTTAATAGATCATGAAAATTTTCATATTTCACAAAAATACAGAATTATAATTCTGAAAATGTATAAATGTAAGGTATTCTATTAATGAAGAGACTGAGGGCCACATAAATTACATGAATTGACTATAAATTTATTCAAATATATTGGTCTGGCAAGAATCAGTAAGATTTACTACTAATTTCCATTTTACCATGATTCTTAGAAAATCATAGAAATTCAAAAGCAAAACTTCTGAACTTGCTTCTTTTAAAATATTTCTTAAGCTCTGTACTAACTAGAAATAATTTTTAAAGGAATAAAATCAGGTGGCCAATAAAAGTAGTATAACATACATTATCCAATAAAAAATGGCTGCTAGAGACCGCTGTTTATATGAAACAAAGTTAGAGAAAGGACTTAAACATTGAACTTTTAAAATGTGGAGAATATATACTATAGCTTGGAGCAAAAATAACTGTGGTTTTGCCATTACATTCAATGGCAAAAATTCTAAATTTCCTTATATTGAAAGTAATGGCAAAACCGCAGTTACTTTTTCACAATTACTTTTGCTCCAACCCAATACATGAGAGAGAACAGTGTACCACAACCAGTTACTAGAATCATGATCTACTGGAATTCCATCATTTGTTTGCTTAAAACAGTGCTGCATACAGAAGTTTCTTAAGCTCAGGCAACTTTTGTTGAAGTGTAATGAATTTCAATTTTCCTTAGCACATTCATCTTATAACGGCCATGATTAAAAGCATTAGTCACCAAATAAAAATGAAATGGCTTCTGCCCACATATGGAGATCTAATTTGTTGTTTACTGATTTTTCCCTCACAGCTGTATGTCCAGTTTTTTCACTGTTTACTGTATTAAGGAATTTTACATTATTTAAACGGAGAAACTTGAATACTGGTATAACACTGGGGTATAATGTTATTACCACCTGTCTGTGAGCATGCATTTTGAATCCTTTCCTATGTGGTGATGCTGGAGAATCTAATGATGCAATTTAGTACAGCATATACATATCCAACTGCAAAAGCTATAGACACTTTATGCCACTTGACATAAGTGTTGGTAGTAGCTTTAATCTGTAGAATTTGTGATGGTGCTAGTGGTTTCTTAGTATCAAAGTAACAAAGATATTTGCTGCATATGTGACTACTCCCAATTTTTTGGTAGCTATCACTTCCACCCCAAAAAGATAATTGAGCACCTGTACCACCTGCAATAGCACAAGGTCAGCTGTTGTTCTTATATCTTGATTATTTGTTTAATGTTCCCAAGAATCTGATACTAGCATGGCCTACCTTATTGTATACAGATTCAGGTAAGAAAATGAACTTGTATATTGCCATTCACAATCATGAGGCAAGTACTCATTATTTTTCCCTGTATGTGGATCCCATCCACCAAAAATATACATCGTCTTTTCTCTAAAAAGGCTATGTAAAAACTTAATTGTAGTGGCACTGTTCCTTCAATTTGTGGTTTTAAGCATCACATAGACTTAATTTCAAATTGCCATAGATCGTCCAGCTAAGAATCACGTATTTCATCATTAATATATATTTCAGTACTTCTAGAATCTTTCTTGTCACAGAATTTTTCTTGCTACAATCTAGAATGGCTACATGTCTCAGAGAAGGAACAATCCCTTGAGCCACTGGACTGTTACAATCAAAACTCCAGAAGCATCCTGTGGCTCCAATTCATATAAGTTATTTAAATATCTGGGAATATTATTTTCGACTCTTCACCTTTATTTTCAGACCACAAAATGAATAGCCATTGTTACCATTAGAGAAAATTTATATTAATTTACATACAAAGAGATAAACAAAATGGTAGGGGATGGGATTTTCCTTTTTCTCCATAACAAACAACTTGCTTATAACTCACAGAACTTGTATCTTGCATCTTCAGCTCCTCCTCCAAATACAAATACTCTGGTACTATCACAAATGAATCCATGGATGGTAGGCCCTGGATGGATATTTTCTCAAATAGTTGGTAGAATCCACTGACTCATAACAGTGTTGTAGAGATTTGCAGCTCTTCCACAATGCCTCTTTGTCCTTTCTAAAAGTGATCATCAACTCCCAAAGGACCAGAGTCTGGTGGCCATACCAAGCATGGAGGATGGGCCCCTTATAACTATTTTGGTGTATACTTGTCTACAAACTCTATCATCTTGGTTGGTTTCAATTGATTGATTGTCTTCTGATTATGGCCATCTTTTTTGTTTCTTTGCATGTCTGGCTATTTTTGATTGAATGCTAGATATTGTGATTTTCCTTTTTGGTTGCTGGATGTTCCTATAAATATTCTTGAGCTTTGTTCTATGACACACTTAGGTTTCTTAAAAGTAGATTAATCTTTTGGGGTCTTGCTTTTAAGAGGTTAGTTTGAAAAAGAAAAATGTTTAGTCTTTGTCTAACTTATCCACATTTGAACTAAAACTCCTAGGAGCACTCTACTTAGTACCCCAATAGTTAAAAGATTTCCCACTCTGGCTTGTGGAAACAGACATTATTCCTAGCTCTGGGTGAATTTCACTGATTTTTCACTATAATTCGAGTAGTTATTTTTCCCAGCCTCAGACATTTTCCTCATATGCATGGGTTGATTGAATTACACGTGAAGGCTTGAGGAAGACCATCTGCAGATATCCAAAGTTGTCTCTCTGTGCAGCTGTCTCAACTCTGGCACTCAGCCTGTGAACTCCAGCTGACTTGGCATTCTCAGACTCTTAGCCAATCTCTTCATTTTCGTAGTCCACCCACATCCACCTGAGTTCCCCTTCCCTGTACTGCTGCATCTGGAAATTTTCCCTGGGCAGTAATCCCAGCAATATGGTTTAGCTGGGTCCCCACCCAAATCTCATCTTGAACTGTAGTTCCCATAATTCCCACGAGTTGTGGGAGGGACCCGGTGGGAAGTGATTGAATCATGGGGGTGTTACCTCCATGCTCTGTTCTCATGATAGTGAGTAAGTTCTCATGAGACCTGATGGTTTTATAAGGGGCATTTCCCCCACTTTGCTCTGCACTTCTCCTTGCAGCCACCATGCGAAGGAGGTGTTTCCTTCCCCTTTTGCCATGATTGTATTTTCTCAGGGCTACCCAGCCCTGCAGAACTGTGAGTCAATTAAACCTTTATCCTTTGTAAATTACTGAATCTCAGATATGTCTTTATTAGCAGTGTGAGAACAAAGTAATACACTGGTTAATCTGCATAATCTTAGGACTCATCTTGTTTGTTCCTCATCTCTCAGGGATCACTGCACTTCACTGCTGATGTTCACCATCTTGAAAACAGCTGATATATAGATTTCATCTGGCTTTTTAGTTTTTTTAGGCAATGAGTAAATTTGCTCTCTATAACTCTTTCATGGCCAGAAGTGAAAATCTTTATGTCTTCTTTAATGCTATCATCAAATCACTTGTAAGAATTTCTTTAAAAAATCACTAACCACCCATGGCTATTTCAAAGATATTAAGGGAAATAAGGAAAATTGATTCAAACATGAAAATTTCTTATAAAGCAAAATGAGCAAAGAAATTCATATATATGTATATATACATATATGTAGTTTAAGAATAATTACTTCAAGTGTATCTCTTATAAGAAGATTTTCAACAATCATCTTATAAATATAATCAGTTAAGAGGCATTCTAAATTTCAGTTCAAACTAATCTGAAATTAATATTTTTCTTCGTTGTAGACAACAACCCAAAGTTTAGACAATTTTGAATTTTTTTAATAAGTCATTTCAAAGACTGTGCCATATATGAGTGAGAGATAAAAGATACTTTCAAATTCTCTGAACCCCAAGGTTCAACATTTGTAAAGTTTCCATTTTCTCCTAAATTGTAAAAATTTCTCTTAGCTTCTTTACAAAAGTACTGGGTACCACTTTACAGGCTTTACAGTCAGATACGTGCTTTTTACCTCTTCAGTTTCACTCTGATTTTAAGCTATTTATCTCTTTAATTTGTTTCATTACCATGGATACACTAATGTCATTTGTATATGCCAAGCTTATGGACAAGTAAGATGTGGTTTAGAAAACTTTAAATATTGTGGAGCAGTTATTGAGCCCACATATGTGGTGTGAAATCTGTTTACAAAACTATGACTTGTTCATATTTACAATTTCATAAGCATAAGAATGATCTGGAATATTTTTGGTTTTAAAATATTCTTTTTAGAGCATAATTGCTTCACTTTGATTTAAATATGTTTTATCTTTAATGTAATTACCAATTATCATTGTTCACTCACTCATATCAGTCTCTAGCATCAGTATAAAGCAATGACTAATGGTCTTGAAAACCCCTGAAGGAAAGAAGATTATGACTGCGCCCCGCACTGCAGCCTAGGAGACAGGGAAAGACTCTGTCTCTGAAAAAAGGGAAGGAAGGAAGGAAGGAAGGAAGGAAGGAAGGAAGGAAGGAAGGGAGGGAGGGAGGGAGGGAGGGAGGGAGGGAGGGAGGGAAAGGAAGGAAGGAAAAGAAAATAAAAGAAAAAAGGAAAACATTTCTACTGAATTCTATTGTCGGAAGAATGTAAGCAGTGCTACAAAATGTGTAATACTTTTACATAAAAATAAAAACTATTTCAGCTGAATCAAAGGGTTAATGACTGAGCAGCTCTTCACTTTATCAAACAAATGTCAGGTTACTTTCCTAGTGTGAGCATCAAACTTTTACGACCATGATATCCCCATGGTACTTTTATTACAGGCGCTCTGAAGTTAGGACGTGTTTCACACAGGCAGCACTGGCTCCTTTTCCTTCCCGGATCCTTGCTGCGTTCCACATACAAGTCTTCTGGGTCTTATTACTTTAGGCTTCGTCCCACGTAGGCTTTATGGCTATATGGACTTTGATTCCAGTTTAATTACTCCCCCAGTTGTCAGTAACTTTTCATAAAAGTAGACTTTTTACACCCTGATTTAAAATGAAATTCATTTCCCGAGCCTAAGTCTCTGAGCCCTGCCTTCATTTGCAGTAAAACTTCCTCCCTAGATCAATGCCATCGTATTGAAAATGATTCTGTCTCCAACATTATTCTGTCTGCTTAAGCTCTAACTGTGTCATCTCTGGTCTGACACTAGCACTTTAACTGTTTTTCTATTGCCAACTTAGACTAGACAGCAAGATGCTTTTCCATTTCTCATTAGTGCTAGCTGCATAGTTTTACAGGTATGGTTAGAAAACTAGGATAAGTGAGCATGCAGCTCTATTACAGTTTCACAATTCTTGAGGATATATGGTATATTGACTTTATTATTGCAATAAACACTTTCAGCCAGCTGAATCTGATGTATTTAATGATTTATGTAATTATTATTATGCTTTGTACTAATTAGATCACCAAGGTAAGTCATTGTTTTACATTGTTGTCATTAACAGTATTTTCTAGCCGGGAGCGGTGGCTCACGCCTGTAATCCCAGCACTTTGGGAGGCCAAGACGGGCGGATCACGAGGTCAGGAGATTGAGACCATCCTAGCTAACACGGTGAAACCCTGTCTCTACTAAAAATACAAAAAATTAGCTGGGCATGGTGGTGGGCACCTGTAGTCCCAGCTACCTGGGAAGCTGAGGCAGGAGAATGGCATGAACTCGGGAGGCAGAGCTTGCAGTGAGCCGAGATTGGGCCACTGCACTCCAGACTGGGTGACAGAGCAAGACTCTGTCTCAAAAAACAAAACAAAACAAAAAACAGTGTTTTCTAACAACCAAAGCAGTTATTTTTCTCTGTTTTAAAAAAATCTTACATTTATAAACAAGTTAAATAAGATATATTTTTATAATAGCTGCAGTCTTATATTTAAAATTATCACCAGTAGACATTAAAATAAAAAGGTTTTCAATATTCTTCTTTTTTCTTTCTTTTTTTTTTTTTTTTGAGATGAAGTTTCACTCTTGTTGCTCAGGCTGGAGTGCAATGGTGCGATATTGACTCACTGCAACCTCCACCTCCCGGGTTCAAGCGATTCTCCTCGCTCAGCATCCTGAGTAGTTGGGATTACAGGCACCTGCCATAATGCCTGGCTAATTTTTTGTACTTTTTAAAGTAGAGACAGGGTTTCACCATGTTGACCAAGCTGGTCTCAAACTCCTGACCTCAGGTGATCCACCTGCCTCGGCCTCCCAAGGTGCTGGAATTAGAGGTGTGAGCCCCTGCACCCAGCCAAAAGACAGATTAATAGGAGGAAAGGCATATAAATTAGATTTTATGTTATACTATGTTATTTATTTATTGAGACAGAGTCTTGCTCTGTCACCCAGGCTGCAGTGCAGTGGCACAATCTTGGCCCATTTCAACCTCTGCCTCCCGGGTTCAAGCGATTCTCCTGCCTCAGCCTCCACAGTAGCTGGGGTTACAGACACCTGTCACCATGCCCGGCTGATATTTATTTATTTATTTATTTATTTATTTATTTATTGAGAGGGAGTCTCGCGCTGTCCCCCAGGCTGGAGTGCAGCGGCACGATCTCGGCTCACTGCAACCTCCGCTGACCAGGTTCAAGCAATTCTCCTGCCTCAGCCTCCCAAGTAGCTGGAACTACAGGTGCATGCCACCACACCTGGCTAATTTTTATACTTTTAGTAGAGCCTGGATTTCACCATGTTGGCCAGGCTGGTCTTGATCTCTTGACCTCGTGATCTGCCTGCCTCAGCCTCCCAAAGTGCTGGGATTACAAGTCTAAGCCACAACGCCCGGCCCTATTTATTCTTAAATATCGTGTCTTCTCCTGTCCCGAACCTACCTCTACCTTGATCTTAGAGTCTTAGATGATCATAGATGTGCATCTGCAAGCGTCTACAGAGTCTTCTCTCAAGCCCCCCAAACAGTAATAGACACTTAAGCTATTGTTCCTGGTCTCTGTGGTCATGTCATGTATCTCAGAAACTGTGGGCGCCGAGAGGGCAGAAACAGCATGCTGGGAAATGACAGCATAATTGCCACGTGGCACAGATGGGAAGCTAAGGCTCCAGATAAAGGAGAGGCCACTCTGCGAACTGATTCCTGAACTAAGTATCTGTGGAGGGTCTGGGAGAAGTGAAGTGAGTGGATCATTTCAAGGCAGAAGAAGAAGTAAAGCACCAGGACTGTTGTAGTCAGTTGCACACCTTTTTGATTCTGCTTCCCCCTTATGGAGCCAGGAAAATAAAGAAGCAGGTTCAGTGTCAGGCCAGGGCTTAAGTATATCTTAAGAAAGAAGATCATCCTCTTTCTATTACGAAAAAAATCTAACTTTTATATTATCTGAAATTTTTAGCAACAAATTCTTTCTTTATAGACATGAAAATATTTAAAGATAAAAATACTTGAGAGAGGCAGAGCTGACCTAAGACACAGAATGAGTTTTTAGTCTGTTTAAATGATGATACAGTGTATTTTCCATTTGCTCGAAAGTCATGAGATACACTTAAGGGGAATGGAAGAGACAAGAGACCATGCAAGGATGGAAGGAAGCCAAATAAAGAATGGAGATTCCCCAGACCAGCCTTTCTGATTTTATAATTTACTAGTTTATTCTCAGTCAAGAGAATAGGGCAAATAGATGCTCCTCATGGAAACACTTCCACCCCTGTGAATCTTGGAGGGCCACCTTCTGCCCGAAGACTGAGGCACCAGAAGGTGAATTACCAAGGAAAATCAGATCCCTCTTCAGTCAGCCTACCTCTTAAATGTGAATGCCAGTTTGCCACTTTGACTCCATTTATCTCAATGTTGAAATCTCTGCAATTAATCTTTTTGCTTTGTTTCAAATCAACTGCCTAAATGCATCACCTCTGGGCATTTTAGAAATTTCTTTGTACCAGAATATATTTGCCTAAAAAAATGAGTTGCCATTCAAATAAATCTCTAGAGGTCAAAGTGGTGTATGTTAGCCATTAAATTTTCATGTGGTGGTTCTTATTCCTGTGTTTTAAAAAAAAATTACTAAGAGTAAAAACAAAAATATCTTTGGTCTCTGAAAACACAATGTTCAAAACTGCAATTTTTAACAATGACATCTTGTCTTTCTAACAATATTGAGTACAATTTTTATATGTGATTATTACTTAACATTCTTAAATTTGGTTCCACCATAAAATGCATTTTAGAATCTTAAAATTTAAATTATACCTGTACATATATATCATGTATACACTGAAGTATAATGTACATTTCAAACAGAATTTGCTTATGAACAGCATTCCACAGTATCTATTCTTAATTCTTTTCTTTCTGAAAGAATATAAGACATCTTATGAGGAGAAATATAAAGTCCAGTTGTCCTTTGTTATACACAGGATTGGTTCCAGGATCCCTGAGTACACCAAGATCTGTCCATATGCAAGTCCCCACCTCAGCCATGTGAAACCTGTGTATCTGAAGAGTCTGCCCTTGGTATAGGCAGGTTTTGTATCCCATGAATACTGTATTTTCAAGCTTCATTTGATTGCAAACTATCTGTGCATAAGTCGACCTACACAGTTCAAAACTTTTGTTGTTCAAAAAGCAGCTGTAGAAAGAGGTGAATAGGTATAGAAATGAAAGCAAAAGACAAATAGAGGAGGCAGAACATTAAGATGAAAGAATTAATTGATACATAACATATGTATTGCAGTCTTATGAAATGGCATCTATGATAAATGACTGATTTAAAATATAATAAGCATAAATGGCCACTAAATTTGGACCTCACAGTTGTTTCAGAGATGATCAACAGTAAAAGTGAGTGTAAACATATATGTCAACATTTGCACCTTTCACAAGATAAGAGTGTGCTACTTGCTGTGGCAACGGCACACTCTCTTTTCTTGTTATTTTGGTCTGCAAAAAAATATTTTCCAATGAAGCATTTTATTTATAGGCACACATAACCAAGTTGTCAAAGTGGCAGTATTTACGGAATGATTGTAGCTAATTTTACCTGTCATGATACTCTGGTGTAGAAGATGTTAAACCCTTTAAGAAATAATTAAACAGAAATAATTAACATTTGTAAATTGCTATATAGCTTAAAATAACTTCTATATAAAATAGTTATTGTAATCTTAAAGTTCTTGGAAACCATTAATTTCATTACTTCAATTTCATGTTTGAGATTACTGAACATAGCTCTTTCCCAAATCTGGTGAGAGAAAGATCTAGAACTCAAATTCAGATTTCATGATTGCATATAAAATTTTCATTTAACTCTCCTGAAATTGGGATGTTATATTTTTATCCAGAGCATGTCATTTATGTTTTTAGTTTACATTGAAAAGTTTTTCTTCTGAATTTTGATCAGAGGTAAGTAGGTCTTAGTGCATTGAGATGGATATAACTAGTGTATTTGTCCATTATCACACTGCTATAAAGAACTTCCCTGAGATTGGATAATTTATAAAGGAAAGAGGTTTAATCGACTCACAGCTCTACATAACTGGGAAGTCCTCAGGAAACTTACAATCATGGCAGAAGGGAAAGCAGCCACCTTCTTCACAAGGCAGCAAGAGAGAGAGAAGAGTGAAGAAGAACTTCCAAACACTTATAAAAACCATCAGCTCTCATGAAAACTCACTAGAACAGCATGGGAGAAACTGTCCCCATGATTCAATCACCCCCCTCCCTCCACACGTGGGGATTATGGGTCCCCCCTCGACATGTGAGGATTAGAATTTGAGATGAGGTTTGGGTGACAACACAGAGCCAAACCATGTCATTCTGCCTTGAACCCTCCCAAATCTCATGTCTTTTCACATTTGAAAACCAATCATGCCTTCCTAACAGTCTCCCCAAAGTCTTAACTCATTTCAGCATTAACTCAAAAGCCCATAGTCCAAAGTCTCATCTGAGACGAGGCAAGTCCCTTCCACTGATGAGCATGTAAAATCAAAAGCAAGTTAGTTACTTCCTAGATGCAATGGGGGTACAGGCATTGGGTAAATGCTCCCATCTCAAATGGGAGAAATTGTCCAAAACAAAGGGCTACAGGCCCCATGTAAGAGCAAATTCTAGCGGCAGTCATTACATCTTAAAGCTCCGAAATAATCTCCTTTGACTCCATGTCTCACATCCTGGGCATGCCGATGCAAGGAGTGGACTCCCATGGTCTTGTGCAGCCCCTTCACAGGCTGGCATTGAGTGCTTGTGGCTTTTCCAGGTGCACAGTGCATGCTATTGGTGGATCAACCATTTTGGGTTCTGGAGGATGGTGACCTTCTTCTCACAGCTCCACTAAGCAGTGCCCCAGTAGGGATTCGGTGTGGGAGCCCCAGCCTCACATTTCCCTCCCACACTGCCCTTGCAGAGGTTCTCCATGAGGGTTCTCCCCCTGCAACAGACTTCTGCCTAGACATCTAGGTGTTTCCATGTATCCTATGAAATCTAGGTGGAGGTTCCCAAACCTCAATTCTTGACTTCTGTGCACCTGCAGGCTCAACACCATGTGGAAGCTGCCAAGTCTTGTGGCTTGCACCCTCTGAAGCAATGGCTTGAGCTGTACATGGTCCCCTTTCAGCCATGGCTGGAGTTGGAGTGACTGGGATGCAGGGCACCAAGTCTGAAGGCTGCACACAGCAGCAGGGCCCTGGGCCTGGCCCATGAAACCATTTTTTCCTCCTAGGCCTCAGGCCTTTGATGGGAGGGGTTGCTACCAAGATCTCTGACATGCCCTGGAGACCTTTTCTCCATTGTCTTGGCTAGTAACATTCAGCTCCTCGTTACTTATGCAAATTTCCGCAGCCTCCTTGAATTTCTCCCCAGAAATTTTTTTTTCTATCATTAGGCTGCAAATTTTCCAAACTTTTATGCTCTGCTTCCTTTTCAAACATAAGTTCCAACTTCAGATCATCTTTCTTGAGTTCAAATTTCCATAGATCTCTAGGGCAGGGGTAAAATGCCATCAGTCTCTTTGCTCAAGCAAAGCAAGAGGGATCTTTGCTCCAGTTCCCACGAAGTTCCTTATCTCCATTTAAGTCCATCTCAGCCTGAATTTTATTGTTTACATCATTACCAGCATTTTGGTCAAAGCCATTCAACAAGTCCCTAGGAAGTTCCAAGCTTTCCCATATCTGTCTGTCTTCTTCTGAGCCCTCCAAGCTGTTCCAACCTCTTACTCAGTTCCAAAGTTGCTCCCACATTTTCAGGTTTTCTTTATAGCAGTGCCCCACTCCTGGTACCAATTTATTGTATTAGTCCATTTTCCATTTTCACACTGCTATCAGGAATTTTCCTGAGACTGATAATTTATAAAGGAAAGAGGTTTAATTGATTCACAGTTCCACATGGCTGGGGAGGTCTCAGGAAACTTAAAATCATGGTGGAACAGAAAGGGGCACCTTCATCACAAGGCATCAGGAGAGAGAAGAGCAAAGGAGGAACTTCCAAATACTTATGAAACCATCAGATCTTGTAAGATCTTATGAGGAAAAACAGCATGGGGGAAACCGCTCCTATGACCCAATCACCCTCCTCCTTCAACACGTGGGGATTACTGGCCCCTTCCTTGATATGTGGGAATTACAATTTGAGATGAGGTTTGGGTGAGGGCATAGAGCTAAACCATATCAACTAGTACATAAACTTTACTTAAGGAGTTCCCTTGAGTATGAAAAGTAAGTTGAGTTTCTTGCATTCACCAAGGTGACTTAAAAAATCATTTCTTATCCTTTCATGTGCATTTGAATCACCTGGGGATTTTGTTAGGTACAGATTCTGATTTGGCAGCTGCGGGGTGGCACCAGGCACCAGCATCTCTCATTGCATTTTCCATAATGCCAAGTTGATCTCTGGAGCTTCTCCCTCTGTAGGTTTGCATAGTTCTCAATTTCTTTTCAATTTACAGATTCCAGTATAAAGCGTTACCTTGGAGAATTTCACAGCAACCTTGTTTAGTGTGTGAGCTATGAATTGCTATTATTGATCTCATTTTACCAATAAAACTGAGTCAAAGAGGTCAGTGAGTACTCAGAACCATTCAGCTGCTGGAAAGGCAATTACAAATTCACATTAATGGCTGGTTTTCTGATTTGAAAGCTCTTTCCACCATCTCACCACTGCCTTAGAAAAAGTGCTATGATACTTTATCTTGCACTATTACACCAGGACACTGTGCAACAGCAAATGCAGGAGTTGGCAAAGCGGTGCAGTTGTAACCCAGAAAGGCTCAGAAGCATCTCCTAGCTCCTGCTACACAAGCTCCAGTTCATTTCCCTGCAAGACAAACCTGCAATGGCATGACCTGGCTGGGTGCTGCTTTCTGGATGTGTTCTCCCCGGCAGCCCAAGAGTAAGTTAGATTTGTGCTAGGTCTTGGCTCATTGCTCTGAGCCCACGTCCCAGTTGATGGCTGGAGGAGCAGCTGCTCTTCACTCATTGCATGCATTTCTCTCCTGTCACTCTTCATTTAGATTTCATTCAACTTCATCTGTTTCCTGGCTGCCATTTAACTACAATCTCAGTCCTTCTTTATCTCTTATCTAACTTTGATTTCATCTCCTTTTTCCTGTATTAAAGTTATATAAGAAGAGAATTTTCTATATGGTTAGAAGAGTGGTAGAAAATATATAATTATGTGTAGTTTCTTTTCTTTGTGAGAGAAATGCAATTTGTCAGGGTTTTAAAAATGTGTTTGTTCTTTAATCATCTGTTTTTAAGTTTTACCACTGTGGTCATTTTTTTTTTTTTAGAAAATTGCCTTCATCATGGTAGGAAGAATATTTCATATTTGGCTGATTGACTCTTCAGTCAAAAACTGCCCTTCAGGGTGCCATCCTCACATTGCATGCCCATAAATGTTGAAAGATGGTAATGATGGTGAAAGTACTATTTCATGGTAGGATGAAAAGGTGTGACTGGCAACTGTCAGCAGAAGAAACACTGTAAATCTTAGCGAGAAAAACTGCAATGATATCCAATGATAGCAAGGTGGTATTTCAGCGCAGAGCACTAAAGCTCTTCTCAAACGCCCACACTGTAAATCTGGTGAGTATCACTTGATGTCCATAAGTAACGTAATTAAAGAAACACAGCTTACAAACAAGGTCTGTCCTCATCAAAGAAGGTTTATACAGAAATATCATGTACTACAAAACTGTCTTTTATTTCCTCAGCTATTTGTTCATCTGATCAGAAAGTATAATGGGCATTGAAGGTACAAAAAAAGATAACAAAATTCCCTGTCCAAAATATAATTTTATTAAAATTGTGAACTATATAGTTTATAAATATATATACACATACACACATATTGACATGGTTTGGATATTTGTTCCCTCCAAATCTCAGGTTGAAATATCATCCTCAATGTTGGAAGTGGGGCTGGGTGGGATGTGTTTGGGTCACCGGTGCAGATCATTCATAAATGGTTTGGTGTCCTCACCACAGTAATGAGTTCACATAACAGCTAGTTGTTTAAAAGAGCCTGACATCTCTCTTGCTCCCTCTTCTGTCATGGGATGTGCCTGCTCTCTCTTCATATTCCACCATGACTGGAAGCTTCCCGACGTTCTCAGCAGAAGCCAGTGCTTTTTCTTGTACAGCCTGAAGAATCGTGAGCCAAATAAACCTCATTTCTTTAAAAATTACTCAGTCTTAGGTATTCCTGGATAGCAATGCAAATGGACTAACACAGAAAATTGCTACCAAAAAGTGCGGTGTTGCTCTGAAGATACCTGAAGATGTGGACACAGTTTAGAACTGGGTAACATGCAGAGTTTGGAAGAGTATTCAGGTCTCAGAAGAAAACAGGAAGATGAAGGAAAGTTTGTAATTTCTTCGAGACTGGTTAAGTGGTTGTGATCAAAATGCTTTCTTTTAGCCAATTTCTTCCTTGTGGAATGGAAATTTTTACCCAGTGCATGTACCATCATTGTATCACAAACGTTAATAACTTTTCTTTTTATCTTACAGGTGCATAGGTGAAAGAAACTTGCCTGGGGTCTCAGATGAGACTTCAGACTTTTGAGTGCATGCTGGAATAAGTTAAGACTTTTGATGACTATTTGGAAGTGATGATCATATTTAGTAAAATGAGAAGAACAGGAAATTTGGGGTGCCAGGGACAGAATGATATGGTTTGTATATTTGTCCTCTCCAAATCTCAAGTTGAAATATGATCCCCAGTGATGGAGGTGGGGCCTGGTGGGATGTGTTTGGGTCATGGCCGTGAATCCCTCATGAATGGCTTGGTGCCTTCACTGTAACAATGAGTTCATGCGAGAGATAGTTGTTTAAAATAGCCTGGCATCTCTCTTGCTGTCTTTCTTGCTGTGTGATGTGCCTGTTCCTGCTTCACCTTCCACCATGATTGGAAGCTTCCCAAGGCCTTCACCGCACGCAGATGCTGGTACCATGCTTCTTGTACAGCCTACATAGCTGTGAAGCAAATAAACCTCATTTTTAACTAAACCACCCATCTCAGGTATTCCTTTATAGCAATGCAAACACACCAACACACACACATATATAAACGTACGTAATAGGCCAATATTTTAGTTACACATATATAGCCACAGATATGTTTTAAAATATAGGTTTATCAATATTCAGCTATGGTGATACCAACAGATCAGGAGATGACTCATTGAAAAGATGATTAGTTATACAGTTAATACAGCTATGAGCAACATAATATTTTCATCAATGAAGGATCTCATAAAAGTGGTGGTCCCATGAGATTTTAATACCATATTTTTCTTGTACCTTTTTTATTAATATGTTTAGACACACAAAAACTTACTATTATGTTATAGTTTCCTACAGCATTTAGTATAGTAACATGTTGTATAAGTTTGTAGCCTAGGGGCGATAAGTTGTGTACCACATGGCTTAGGTGTAGTAAGTTATACTATCTAGGTTTGTTTAGGCACACTCTATGATCTTCACACAATGACAAAATTGCCTAACAATGCATTTAAAAAAAGAACTCTCTTTGTTAAATGATGCATGACTGCATGATTTGTACTTACAGATCCCAAGAGGAGCGGCACATCATGTAGGGGCACACAGGGAAGCACCAGGTTCAGACAGGGGAAGGGGGCAAGGAGAAAACACAGGAAAAGCCCTTTATTGTGGTTTCTGCAGAAAGGAATGGCTGAGATGGAGGAAACAGGTTTAGGATATAATTTCAGCAGGCTCTTGGGTATAGGGGCTGTCCCTAACTGTCTGGCACTTGGCCCTGAGGTGCCTAGGGCTGGGGGCTAGTGGCATGGTGTCTGAGAGCCCAACAAAAGAGATGGGTGGGGTGTAGACTCTGGAATGGCTGTTTTGCATATGGAAAGCTGCTCTCAGATCAGTCTGTTACTATCTCCAGCAGGTGACTACCCCTGGGAGACGCAGTCTTTCCAGGTCTGCAGGACCCCAAGATGTCAAAGAAATAAAAATATAGAAAATAAAAAGGCATGCTTATTACAGTATAAATTCAAGCATTTATGTAAAAGGTTATTTTATTGTATATAACCACAATAATATGTGTTTCAAAATTACAATTAGAAAGCATTTTCACAAATAACTTTTCTCTTGATCAACGCAAATTCCTACAATGAAGATAGAGATGCATAATCCTCATTTCACAAAATAAAGAAAAAACACCTTTTTTAAAATGTAATTCTCCTCATGTTTACTATATTAATCTGTTTTCACGCTGCTGATAAAGACATACCCGAGACTGGGCAATTTACAAAAGAAAGAGGCTTATTGGACTTACAGTTCCACATGGCTGGGCAGGCCTCACAATAATGGTGGAAGGTGAAAGCAACATCTCACATGGCAGCAGACAAGAGAAGAGCTTGTGCAGGGAAATTTCCATTTTTATTTATTTATTTATTTTTATTTATTTTTATTTTTTTATTTTTTTTTTGAGACGGAGTCTCGCTGTGTCTCCCAGGCTGGAGTGCAGTGGCGCGATCTCAGCTCACTGCAAGCTCCGCCTCCCGGGTTCACGCCATTCTCCTGCCTCAGCCTCCCGAGTAGCTGGGACTACAGGCACCGCCACCAGGCCCGGCTAGTTTTTTGTATTTTTAGTAGAGACGGGGTTTCACCGTGTTAGCCAGGATGGTCTCTATCTCCTGACCTCGTGATCCACCCGCCTCGGCCTCCCAAAGTGCTGGGATTACAGGCTTGAGCCACCGCGCCCGGCCGAAATTTCCATTTTTAAAACCACCAGATCTCATGAGACTTATTCACTATCATGAAAACAGCCCAGGGAAGACCCGCCCCCATGATTCAATTACCTGCCAACAGGCTCCTCCCACAGCACATGGGAATTCGAGATGAGATTTAGTTGGGGACTCAGCCAAACCATATCACACTAGTATATTACAAATGGGTTAAGCATTCTACTGTTAAAAATAAATAATAACAACTAGTATAACATAGAGGGTAACTTTCTATATAATATTTGGTTGAAAGGCTTCTTAAGATAACCACTGTTTTAGTTATCTATTGATGTACAACAAGTTGCTTCCAAATTTAGCAGCATAAAATAATAAATATGTATTATCTGCTTCTATAGGTCAGGAACTGGGAGGGGCTTAGCTTGGTGGTTCTGACTTGTGTTTCTCGGGGTCCTCTTGAAGCCTTCTTATAACACCTCAAAGGAAGAAGCATAAAGGAAATGTGAACTTCTCAAAGTGCTACTTAGAACACTTATGCATCTGCAGGTTTTAAAACTGTAGGACACTTAACAGACTAAAAAAATAAAACAGTTAATGAGGAACTGGTTAGTACTCTAAATATGCAAAGAGCCCTTAAAAATCAATTTAAGAAAAATAATTAAATTTTTAAAAAGAACTTCCAGGAGACTAAGGGCCAACTGAGAAAAAAAGAAATTCACATTTCTTCCAATCATACAGAAAAAATATTCAACTCTACTAGCAGTTAAAGAAATGCAAATTAGAAAGTGAGAATATATGTTGAAATATCATGTAGGTAAAAATTAAAAAGAATTATAGCCACCAGGGAAGACAAGGGTATCCACAAACACTGCTAACAGGAATAAAAATTGGTATAGCTTTTCTAGAAACAAGTTGCCAACAAGTATGACACACTTTAGAAAATGTCCACAGACTTCAGAAATTGTCATTCTAGACGTCTAGAATAACAAGACATCAAATATAGATGTAAATTTAGTAACAAAGATATTTATCACAGAATTATTAAAACAATTTTATTGGCCGGGCGCGGTGGCTCAAGCCTGTAATCCCAGCACTTTGGGAGGCCGAGACGGGCGGATCACGAGGTCAGGAGATCGAGACCATCCTGGCTAACACGGTGAAACCCCGTCTCTACTAAAAAATGCAAAAACTAGCCGGGCGAGGTGGCGGGCGCCTGTAGTCCCAGCTACTCGGGAGCCTGAGGCAGGAGAATGGCGTGAACCCGGGAGGCGGAGCTTGCAGTGAGCTGAGATCCGGCCACTGCACTCCAGCCTGGGTGACAGAGCAAGACTCTGTCTCAAAAAAAAAAAACAATTTTATTTTAAATTATTTTATTTATCATAGAATTATTAAAATAATTTTATTTTAAATTATTTTATTTATCATAGAATTATTATTTATATCAGCAAAAAAATGGAAACATTGAAAATATCAAACATTAGAGGAATTATAGGATATCCCTCTGTAAACAGAAAAATGTCAGTCTCTCCACCTCTTACCCCCTGGTAACTAAATAAGAGGAGAAAATGGAAAGTTTCTCTTCTAAGAGAATCAAAGGGCCAGAACTCAGCTCAAGGACAGACACTCCTGAAAGCCACGCTGTTTTCTAGAAGTAATAGAATAATTCAGTTTAGCTCTGGAGAAGAAAGGGGCAGAAGAGTGAACGAACATGCAGGAAAGGAGGAGCAGGGGAAAGAGGGAGACACGTGCTGAGAACAAAGTATAAAATAGAAGCCTCTAAAAAATTCCTCAACCAAACAATGGATTGAGTCATGTCTAACGCTAGTTTTTAGATTATTTGCATTGCAGCAAAGTAAACCCCTTCTCGCCAAACCTTCAGTCACACACACAGATGTCTTCTGTGATGTTTATTAAGGAAATTACCCAAAATTCCTATCTAGGTCAGTCTGGTACAGACAAGGAAATTTTATGTGAGATAGTAAGAAGATTCTAAGAGAAAACTAATTTAATGGAAGCCTGAACAGAGAGCCATGATTGATAGTGAGAAAAATAACATCTCCAGTAATTTATAGAAATCCTGGTGAGGGCATTGAACTTTCTACAATCTATTATATGGGGAATTTTGAGGCAATCTTATCTACAGCTTAGGAAGTAGGGTGACCCCAATTGCTATTTCAATTGTCCAAATCATCGAATTCTACACAGCCCTTATCAATTAAGTTTGAAAAGAATGTGTAATGGCAGTGAAGGCTGGACAAGCTTATATTGTTTAGTGAAAAAGCAAACGTAGAATTGTATAGCTAGTATTGAAATTTAATCATATACACATTTTTATACATTGAAAAGATTGATAGTGCATATAACAATGCTAATAGTAGCTATCTGTGGTGGTGAGTACAAAAGTGAATTTTTATCATCTTTATTTCATACGAGAAAAATCAGTGCTTTATTTCTGAGGCAATTAGATGTATAAACCCTTGGTAGGGTGGTCTGTGTGTTTACGTATTTCGGGTCAGGCTCCCAGGAAGCGTAATCAAAGCGGGGATGCTTGTTTGAGTGATTAGTAGCTCTCCGCAGAGGAGGAGAAAGGGACACAGCCACTCTTCACAGTGCGAGGAGAAAGTCTCTGCCAGAATGTTTAGGTACTGCAGGCATATCATGATGCTCCCAAGTTTCCTTTAAAACTGTTTCTTACATGGCTGTTAAAATTTAAGCCAGAAAATTTGGTTTACACATTCAATACACACTCATGTTTAGGTGAAACTTTTTTTTTTTTTTTTTCCTGTGAATAGTAATTTAAAAACACAGTGAGGGCCCGGCGTGGTAGCTCATGCCTGTAGTCCCAGCAATTTGGGTGGGTGGATCACTTGAAGTCGGGAGTTCGAGACCAGCCTGGTCAACACGGTGAAGCCCTGTCCCTACTAAAAATACAAAAATTGGCCGGGCATTGTGCCCATGCCTGTAATCCCAGCTACTTGGGAGGCTGAGGGAGGAGACTTGGTTGAGCCTGGGAGGTGGAGGTTGCCAGGAGCCAAGATCTTGCTACTGCACTCCAGCCTGGGCAACAAGAGTGCAACTGTGCTTAAAAAAAAAAAAAATTAAATTAAATTAAAACAAACAAAATAGTGGGACGTCTGGAGATGGGAACTCTTCAAGACTCAATCTGTTCCATGATGTCTGTTATCTAACATTGTGAGAGCAGTTCCCTGGCTTATCTAATATTGTGTTTAATAAACTACACTAATATTTTACCAGTAATTTAAATACTATGATTTACTTCTACTTTTGTTTAGTGATAAGTGTTTATCTCAGACCTACTTCTTAGTTACCAGTTTGTCCAAGGCTATTTTCTGTCATCCTCTAGTCTTACCCATCAAAAATAGGGAATCTCTATTTTTCCCACTTGTTTGGGCCAAAAACGTTAGAGCCAACCTAGGGCATTTTCTTTTTTGCACAGATAATCCATGAGCAGATTCGACTGAGTCTACCTGCAAATTACACACCAAATCCGATAACTTCTTATCACTTCCACTGCTGTTATCTCGGATCAAGTCATTATCATCTACAAGCTGGGCTGTTAGATTAGCCCTTGCACTGGAATTTCTGCACTTTTGCCCTCATGACTGTACTCTTTTTACACAGTAGCTAGAATTATCCTTTTAAAATCCCAGTGAGGGCTTGTATCCCATTTTCTCTGATGTTTCCTGCCTATTTTGAGTTGTTCATGAGCATTGCTGGACCTCCCCATGCTCATCACCTACATCCCCTTCCCTCCTTCGCTGGTCTCCCTGCGGTCCCTTGAGCTCTCCCTCTGCCCTTCCCCCATATGCACAAGGTTTATCTCCTCACTCCCACTGGGTCCCTTTCCAAATGCCACTTACCAAAGAGGCCTTCCTGCCCATCTACTGAAACAGCATGCCGTGCTCAGTGTTTCTCCTTTTCCCTGCTATATTATTTCAAGACGAGTATCCTCACCTGGTATATTATCCATTAACTCTTTGGATTTCCATCTCCCACAAGAGAAAGTAGCTCCATAAAAGCAGGAACATGGTTCCTTTTGTTCATTGCTATGGCCCCTGTGGCTGGTGCTCCTAATTGTTGCTCAATTATTTTTTGAGTGAATGAATCATGGACCCAAGGACTTTCCCTTTCATTCACTTCACTATCATGAAACAGCTCTTCCTGAAAATTAAAGGCTACTCTCCAATTTCCTGAAAATTTAAAACATTTTAGTGCCATCACCACCACACATCTGTAGGGAATATAGAAAAGACCTTATTCCCTTTACGTCATCAGTTTTTGGAAGGATTAAAAGTAAAGCTCAAAACCTAAGCTCAAAGTGTAAGCAAAATGTGACTGTCACCCCCACCCATAATTGATATTGGATGATTTTCAGCCTAAAGTTTCAATGTTTTCCAAAAGCTGTCAGCTTCTAACTTAATACAACTACTTTTTTTCATTGCAGTACTTCGTAATCTAAATAATACCTTGACCCTATTTTTTTTTCTTATGGGATACAAAAGTGCTCAAGATTAGACAAGGTTTAATTTCAAAATTTGTTTTATCATGCCTAATGTTCTCCTCTCCTTCCAATGTGAATGGAAAAGGGAATAGAAAGACAGTAACAGAAGTTTAAAGTTCTTCAGCAAATATTGCTGTTAAGTACTATTTACACCTGGTATAGTAAAATATCACTTAAAGATTTAATATTAAGAGATGGTGGGCTTCATTCCATTTTTCCACTTTGTAACTGTGTGGCCTTGATGATATCATTGAACTTCTCTGAGTCTCATTTTCCCCATTTGTAAATTTTCAACATTATAGCAGTAAAAATATGTGTTTGGGCCAGGGAGGTTATGAAGATCAAATGATACAATAGAGGAATTCTTTTAAAAGTAGAAAGTAAAATTTTATTGTGTATAGGATTACATGCATACTTTTACTTTGAGAGGATTTTAAAAGTACCTTTTCTGTATTAAAAGGTATATATTATATTGTATTATATATTATATTATATTATATATTATATTATATCCAAATTACTAAAAGCCCCGGTTTGGGATACACCAGCACCCCAAAGCACAAAGCTTGGCAAATAGAGCGTACCTGTCCAACTCCCTGAGGTGCAAGACACCGCCATGCAGGGCACAACCTCTGCAATTTGACAGGAGTCCCGGCGGCTAGATGGAACAGATGCCTCTTGAGAATGCTCCTACTCTTTTTTCAAATTTAATTTTACTTTGGATTCAGGGGGTACTTGTGCATATTCATCATGTGGATATATTGTATACTGGTGGGGACTGGGCTTCTATTGTAGCCGTTATTCAAATAGTAAACGTTGTACCTGATAGGTTATTTATCAACTCTCACCCCCCGCCCCCTACCCTCCCTCTTTCTGGGGACCCTAGTGTCTATTATTTTCATCTTTATGTCCATGTGTACATACTGTTTAGCTCCCACTTACAAGTGAGAATATGTAGTATTTAGTTTTCTGTGTCAGACTTATTTTACTTAAGATAATGTCCTCTACCTGCATCCACCTGCTGAAAAAGACACAATTTTATTGTGTTTGTGGGTGCATTATATTTGTGGTGTATAGATACCACATTTTCTTCATCCAGTCAACCATTGATGGACATGTAGGCTTTTTCTCTGACTTTGCTGTTATGAATAGTGCTGTGATGAACACACAGGTACAGGTATCTTTTTTCACATAGTGATTTATTTTCCTTTGGCTGGACACCCAGTAATGGCATTGCTGGCTTGAATGGTAGTTCTGATGTTAGTTCTTTGAGAACTCTCCAGATTGCCTTTCCATCCTGTGTCTTTCTGAGACTGTTACCTTGTTCTTTACTGGAGAATCTGTTCCATCTTGCCTTTCCTGTGACCTTGCTCCATGAAGGTCTCTGTCTCTTCTACTTCTTTTCCACTTGCTATTTTCTGTCTGCCTATAAATATGCTCAAATATGTCCCATGAAATTGTCTTCCAGTCTCTGGCCACCACTCCTAAGTTACCGCTGTATGCCATTTTTACTCTTTGGAAACGAAACTCTGTATATCTCCTACCTCATTTTCTGTGCATTCCTCAAGCAATTGAAATATGGTTTCATCTCTCCCACATTATTAAAATGTCACTTTCCAAGGTCACCAATAACCTCTAAATTGCCAAATCCAAGAAATGCTTTTTCTGCTTATTTTATGTGATGTTCAACAGACCGGTGAGCCCTTCCGCCTCTGCAGATTTCTTTCCACTTGTTCTTGATAACAGCTCCATTTCCTGGTTTCCATGTTAGGGCACAGTGAGAAGGTAGCTGTTTGTAAGCCAGGGAAGAGAGCCCCATGAGGAACCAAGTTTTCCAGAACCTTAATCTTAGACTTCTCGCTTCCAGAACTGTGATAAAATAAGTTTCTGTTATTTAAGCCACATAGTCTGTGACATTTTGTTATGGCAGCAGATGAATACAACGATGCAAACATACTGAGCAAAGTAAGCTATAATTTAACAGTGTCTTTTGTTAAATAACCATCTTGAGTACAGAAAGCATTCTAAACTGTTCTCAGCAATGCTCTCAGTGGACATCTGGGGACTCCATGGGGTGAAAGGGTTAAGTAATGTTTAACCAGTATATATACTTAGTTCTTTTTATCATTCTGAGACTTATTAGCACTCTGAGTATCAATCCACTAAGAATGAATAATACCTTGAATGACATCAGCTTCCGCCAACATGTAAGAGGTTACTATGGTAATGGAGAAAGTTTTTCAGAGCACAAAACAAGTACCATGCTTGATATATTAGTCAGCCAGGGAAAGCAGTCACACATATAAGCTACCGCATTCATTCAATGAATAGTCATTTATACAGCATGCATGTTAGTAATTCCACTGTGTTTTTCTGAAAATCAAAACTTTAGCAGTTGTATTGAGATTCTTGGCAGATTTACAAAAGTGTTAGCACTCATTTTCAGAGCCTAGCTTTTTGGGTTTTTTATTCTTTCTTTCTTGGAACCCATATTTTCAACAGGTTCACAGGATTTCTGGCCTAAACACCAAAGTGAAAGTTCCCTGCTAGGGTTCACCTCTACTTCATGTTCATTTTCACTGAAAAATCAGCGCATTTTCTTTTCATTTCACTGCAAAAGCAGCACATGTTCATTTATAAATTTGTTAGTTATTAATTATATTTGGCTGAAAGCTCAAGGTTTGATTGCACAGCCATTTTCTCTACATATTTTCTTAAGATTTTAAACATAAACAATTAAAATGATTTGGCTCCCACTAATTATTAAGTTATTTATAATCACTCTTTCAAAAACTACTGTGAAACAAAATAACAAGAGACTATTAAAGATAAAATGGCCAATCTGGTCTTATAGGGTGAGATGTAGACTTTATCTCAATATGGAGAAGAGGATCAATTACTTATCCGTGAGCAAATTACTTGAAAAGGGAAATAATTGCTGGGAAACAGAACGAAAACAGGTTCTCTAAAATCAAGGTAACCCAAACTGGCAATAATTCCTTTCTTCATAATGTGATAGGGATAGTGTAGACCAAAACCATATAGCGTACATTCATTTTAGCAAGGTATTTTTTCAGCAAAGCATTTAAGTCTCTCATATGAGTTTTACGAATGAAACTCCCAAGTCCTAGTTTGGGTAGGAATTTCTGGCTCTGTGATGCTTGCAGCAGGTTAAACCCAAGCTTTCCAGGGTCCAAGACACACATGGGGTCTCTAGTAAGAAGACCAGAGTGTTGATAACGCCAACAATGTTGGCAGTAATACCTGACATGTGGCAACAGAGACTCAGATCAGCAGAACCCAAGCGGGACCTACTCAAAGGTTTTCTGATTCCTCCAGAGGGCCCCGGTGTCTGGAAGGAGTCAGTCTATTCCTTTTCCATCTCACTGCTGTGGACTTGGCGATTACTCAAAACTTGGGAGAATGTAGAATCTTCTATTTTTCCACCACACTCCAACTAATGGTTCAGTGAAGGAAAGTGAACTAGAAAGCCATAAATCAATGCTTCTGAGTGGTTTCAGAAGTCTCTCTATTAATATGGATATTACTGGATTAGAAGAAAGCATCACACATCATATTTTCTTTAGAAATTTATTCAGTTTGCAGCCGGGTATGGTGCCTGTAATCCCAGCACTTTGGAGGCTGAGGCAGATGGATTACCTGCAGTCAGGAGTTTGAGACCAGCCTGGCCAACATGGTAAAACCCAGTCTCTACTAAAAATACAAAAATTAGCTGGGTGTGGTGGTACGCACCTGTAATCCCAGCTACTCAGGAAGCTGAGACAGGAGAATTGCTTCAACCCAGGAGGTGGAGGTTGCAGTGAGCCAAGATCATGCCACTTCACTCCAGCCTGGGCAACACAGCAAGTCTCCTTCAAGAGAAGAGGGGAGGGGAGGGGAGGGGAGAGGGAAATTTATTCGGTTTACAATTAACCAATTGAAATATTTTTGTGAGGAATGAGGAAAGGCCATAATCTTTACACTTTAGTCACACACACACAAACACACACACCCACACACACACAGAGTATATTTAATGTAAGAACTCATATAACTACATATTTGGAGTTACCCATTTTTTAAAAAATCAAAATATAATGACTTTTCTAAACTTAAGATCAACTTGCTGGATTAGTCAGGCCCCATCTTCTCTCCAGATAATATACTACAATTCAATGCAGTTTTACACTTAATGATAATTTAATTTTAATGTGGAACAATTTAAAAGGTCTTCAGTGACCCACTTACCATGATTCTAATTTCACAATGATAGAGCTTCATTATTTCACATTTGTACACAAACATCATTTGGGGGAGGGTGCAATTTGTTTTACTTGATGAAAACGAATTCAGTTCAGTACTATTTTAAAGAGATAATCAATAATGTATGATAAAGACCCACCGTATATATTTTTTACCTTTCAAAACACTTAACTGTATTCAGCTCAGAATGAAAATAAATAGTAATGCCTTTGAGCAAAGCCAAACCACAAAGCCTAGTTACAGCTCAAGGATGGACGGGAAAGCTCAAAGTTGGTTAGTGTCACTGCCACTTAATATCATAATCAAATGTGTTAATTCACAGTGCAAAGGACCCCGGAAGATCTCAAATATATGGTGGCATGTGTGGGCTTCCCCGTGGCTCCGTCCTTCCTGACAAATTCCTTCCTAATGCACTGGGGAATCCCCCAGTCCTGAGTGAGGTGGGTACTGCAGGCGCCACTGCTTTTTATCCAGGGGCATTTAGGACAGACGGCAGTTAGTCTAGCACCCACTGTCTTCCTGCTCGCCTCATTGGCACAACCTATTTACTTCTGAGTTTCCTTTGTCACTGTGCCTTCAGTCCTTTCTTTCACTGTTAGAGAAAAGGGTCTGGGTGTGACCTGTAATAGGCATAACACTCAAAAGAAATACTTCAAACCACGATTAATGTTAAAACCAAGAAATAAGTTAAACTACTAGTCATGAAGCTGTCAGAATATATCTAAAATGCAGATACTACACAAAATAAATTGAGAGCCAGAGGAAAAGCATTGCATGAGATTTCCAACTTTCTTTGGGAAGAAGAGTAAGGTAGCACAAGGGTTCGATAAATGTCATAATGCTCCTGAGATAGTTTGAGCAGATAAATATCCCAAATTAACACATGGTAAAGTTTTGGTAAGTGTATGCCTTCGGCTGCAATGTACTGGTTATGGACATGCTCTGTGGCTCTACATTTACGGTATCAAATGTCAGTGTGTTCTGGTACACGTGGCTTAAATCATCTGTGCCTCAGTTTGCTCATCTGTAAAATGGGCAAAATAATAGCAACTTAATATTTTGTAAATTTGTTAAGGGAGTCAAATGAATTAATAAATGTAAAGCCCTCAGAGCATGCCTGTGAAAGTTAAATATGGAAACTAGTATTGTTATGATTATTGCTGGATTCCTAGACATTACAAAATGATCCTTTAACCTCCATAAATTCATGCTAAATTCTACTGCTGTTTATCCAGTACAGAAATCATTGTGACTGTCACTGAGATAGTTTCTCTTTTCTTAGCTCTTTCTTTTTGAAATACACATTAAGTGAAAACAACTCACTTAGTCTCCTCACTACGAGTCCTGGCTGCTGTAGTGTTTAGCGGGAGAAGAGGTAAAATGACTGAGTAGTTACAGGTTTGGGAACATTCTGATGCAAGAGAATGGAAACCAGCAATGAGTTGGGTGATCCTAAAAGCAAATGCTAAGAATAGGTCCTAAAGATAGCTCAGCTCATGTGCTCTTTGATCATCTAGTCAGCTCTCAAGGTCAATGGTGGCCTTGAGAGAGGGAGGGGGAAAGCGAGGGGGAGGGGGAAAGCGAGGGGGAGGGGGAAAGCGAGGGGGAGGGGGAAAGAAAGCAATAAAAGGAAAGAAGGGAGAAAGAGAGCAATAAAAGAAGGAAGGGAGAGAGAAAGAGTGAGAGAGAGAAAGAACAGGATGAGAAAAGAAAGCTCAACATTATCAACACAGACCTGCTTTGGATAGGTTGGTTGGGGAAGGCCTGCTCTATTTGAAATTGGATTATGAAATAAATCTTACATTTCTAATGAGGAAGATAAATTTAATTTGTATGGTCTAGTTTTGATTTATAGAAATAGTTTTCAAACATCAGTAATTCCCACAGTCTCCAAAACAGGATCAAAACAGACTTTAAAATAGGTCTTTGTTTTGCCTATTTCTGCTCAGAATGCTTCATTAAAAGATATATAAAAGAAACCCCATCCTCCCACTTAAATCCTAAAGAAGCACTGACTTACTCTGTGTTGGTGATGTGTTGTACATAGTATTCATGAGAATAAAAGTATTCATTTGAATAAAAGATTTAACAACCCTAACCCGGGCCCATAGCTATAACCTTACCTGTCAATAATTTGGGTCCCTGCATTAGTTGGTTTGCGATGCTATAAAACCAGAGACTGGGTGATTTGTAAAGAAAAGAGGTTTATTGGGCTTACACTTCTGCAAGCTGTACAATAGGCATGGTGCTGGCATCTGCTTCTGGTGAGGGCCTCAGGAAGCTTCCAATCATGGTGAAAGGTGAAGGCAGGTGATATGGTTTGGCTGTTTCCCCACCCAAATCTCATCTTGAGTTCCCAATTGTTGTGGGAGGAACCCAGTGGGAGGAACCCAGTGGGAGGTAATTGAATTATGGGGGCAGGTCTTTCCTGTGCTGTTCTCATGAGAGTAAGTCTCACGAGATCTGGTGGTTATTATAAAGGGGAGTTTTCCTGCACAAGCTCTCTTTGCTTGCTGCCATCCATGTAAGACATGACTTGCTCCTACTTGCCTTCCACCGTGATTGTGAGGCTTCCCCAGCCACATGGAACTCTAAGTTCAATTAATCCTCTTTTCTTTATAAATTGCCTAGTCTTGGGTATCTCTTTATCAGCAGTATGAAAATGGGCTAATACAGGGGGCATAGCCCATGGTGAAAAGGAGCAAGAGAGAAGGAAGGAGGTGCCAGTCTCTTTTAAACAACCAGATCTCTCCTGAACTAACAGAGTGAGAACTCACTCATTATTGCAAAAACAGCAACAAGCCATTCATGAGGGATCCACCCCCATGATCCAAACACCTCCCATTAAGACCCCACCTTCAATACTGGGGATCACAATTCAACATGAGATTTGGAGGAGACAAATATCTAAGCGATATGAATGTTAAATACTTTCTATGGACATATTAGAGAAGCTTGTCCAGCTAGTGATAAAAGAGGAGAGCAGCTCCATTTCTCCTGCTTCTAAGCGTGTGCATCTGCTCTTTCTTATAAACGTGAGTCCAGAAATGTTCTATTTATTTGGCATACTTTCTGTTAACAATTAAATGTGTGTGCTGAGGAATAATTTTGGAAGTTAATATATTTGATCACTGCTTGAGATCCAGAAAATTTAAAAAATTTATATTCTGGAACAAAAGTAGCACCAGGCTGCTTTTCAGATACTTTTATATGGCGAGTTTGTATGCCCAGGCTACCTCCTAAATTGGGATTCTTTATCTCCCATGTAGTATACAATAGCTCATCATTTCTTTCTCTATTATTATAAAGGCAATGCATGCATAATATGGAAAATTTGAAGGAAAAAACATTAAAAATATAAGTTATCTGTATCTCTTCCACCCAGAAATCATCATTATAAACATTTTGGCATATATTTTGCAAATGATTCTCTTATAAAATTAAAGACATATTGTTCCTACTAGATATGTTTGTTTACACTACAAAATATAATCATAAGAATTTTCCTGTGTCTTTAAATATTCTCCAAGAAAGTCACTTTTAATGGTTTAATAGTTTTAAAGTAAAAAAACTGGCTATAGAATATTCCATCACATAAATGTACCAAAACTCATATTTAACCACTGCTCTATTGTTTGACATTTTTGCTGTTTTCAAGTTTTTAAATAGAACTGGGATTGACGTCATTGCACATAAAGTTTTTGTGTATCACTAATGATCTTCTTAGGATAAATTGTAAGTGTGATTATTGAGTTAAAACACATGAAAGTTTTAAATGCATTTTATATGTCTAGCCAATATTTTTTATAAATAAAAGTCACACTCCCACTGGCATAGACTAAAAATATTTACCATTATCTCTTTTGTAGGAACTGGTTTTACTATGATGAAATTTGGAAGCCATATAGTCTTTGTAGTAGGAGAGGAAGATACATATATTTGGCTATATGGCAGTAATTTAAGATGTGGGTAAGACAGTACTCAGGTCAAATACATGAAACTAAATATTCATGCCACTAAAAAAAAGAATAAATTAAATTAAACAAACGTATGTCCTGGGAATTTAGTGAAAGCGTGTCAAAATAAAACGAAGAAATGAAGTAATGATATAAAACCAAAATAAATATATTAGAAATTCAAAGTTAAAATAGGTCATAAGGCATATCAGAGAAGTAAAGTTAAAAATCGATTATCTGACAACCCTGATAGATTGCCTCTTGTCTACCCCAGTGGTGTCACCATCATGTTCTAAAGTCTTGTTTCCTGGTGGGCACCGTGGCTGGTACCTGTAATCCCTGCACTTTGGGAGGCCGAGACAGGGGGATCTCTTGAAGTCAGCAGTTCAAGACCAGCCTGGCCAACATAGTGAAACCCCTGTCTCTACTAAAAACACAAAAATTAGATGGGTGTTGTGGCAGGTGCCCATAATCCCAGCTACTCCCATGACTGAAGCATGACAGTCGCTTGAACCCAGGAGGCAGAGGTTGTCGTGGGCCGAGATTGTGCCATTGTACTCCAGTCTGGGGGACAGAGTGAGACTCCGTTTCATAAATAAACGAACAATTCTTGTCTCCATTGCAGAAAGAATATGAAAGCTACATTTTCCAGGATCCTCTCCTAAATATGATTTCAGATTTTACAGCCTATCAGTAAGAGGTTCTCACTCTAGATTGGAAAGGAAGGAGAGAGATTGGGAGCATGGAGGAGAGGGAGGAGAGGGAGGGGAGGGAGGGAGGGAGGGGAGGGAGGGTTTCTAGGGTAAGTTGCTGGCCATACCAGAGCAAAGTAAGGTCTGAATAAGCCTGAAGAAATGACATGGAAAAATTATCATTTGCAGGTGAAATAATTCTGTGTACTGAAATCCAACAAAATCAAATAAAAAATACACATACACCAAATACAATAAAAACCATTAAATACAAGTCAGAAAGAGATTGGTTCCATTAATACAGCCAAATAGAACCAGTTCTTACTCTTTTTATCTTTAATTAAAATATCAGATGTATAATATCCCCAAAAAGGGAAGTTACAATATCTTGATAGTATGCCAAAAAGATATCTGTACCCCCATGTTTATTGCACTGCTATTCACAATAGCCAAGATGTGGAATCCACGTTCGGTGTTCACTGTAAGAATAGATAATGCTAAAAGTAGTGCTGCATATATCCAGATCAAGGTAGGAAGGCTCACTAGTCAACCACAGAAAAGGAGATCCTGTCATTTGTTGCTAACATGGATGAACACAAATGTGGAGGATGTTATGAAGTGAAATAAGTGCTACCAGAGGGTGATATGGTTTGAAGAAGTAGTAGTTGGGGGAGATGTTGGTCAAAAAATATGTAAGTACAGTTAGAGAGGAAGGATAAGTTCAAGAGATCTATTGTACAACATGGTAAGTAGTTGATGACAATAGATTGTATCCATGAAAAATGCTAGGAGTAGACCTTAAGTGTTCTTGTTACAAAAAAATAACTATGTGAGGTAATGCATTTGTTAGACATAACCATTTGAAGTATACATACTTCTAAACATTATGCTGTACATGATAAATATGTATACTTTTACTTTTTTATTGATACCTAATAGTTTACATATATTTGATTACATGTGATACCTTGATACATGTATACAATGTGTAATGAGCAAATCAGGTTAATTGGAATATTCTTCATCTCAAACTTTTATCTTTTCTTTATGTTAGAAGCATTCAAACTTTTTTCTCCTAGCTATTTTGAAATATGCCATAAATTATTGTTAACTATAACAGTGGTTACAGTTAGATAACTATTCATCCAACTGAACTATCTAACACTAAATCTTAACCCTTCTAACAGTATTATTTGACTCATCAACCAACCTCTCTTCACCCCCTGCCCCACTTTTCCCTTTCCCCACCTCTGGTAACCACTAACCTACTCTCTATCACCATGAGATTCACTTTTTTAGCTCCCATACATGAATGAGAAGACGCCATATTTGTCTTTCTGTGCCTGGCTTATTTCACTTAACATAATGACTATCGGTTCCATCCACACTGCTGCAAATGACAGGATTTCCTTCTTTTTTATGGCTGAATAATTTTCCGTTGTGTATATATATCACGTTTATCTTTTCGTCTGTTGATAAACACATATGACTTTATACATCTATTTTATAAATAAATTTGAAAAAAAACTGATAAATTTAACTACACTTACTCATATAGAGTAAAAGATGAAAAGGACAACAAATACGTCCAGCTAATATGAGATAAAACGGCACTTTTTTTTTTTTTTTTTGAGATGAGATTTCACTCTCACCACGGCTGAAGTGCAGTGGTGTAATCTCAGCTCACTGCAACCTCTGCCTCCCAGGCTCAAGCAATCCTCTTATCTCAGCCTCCCAAGTAGCTGGGACTACAGGCATGCACCACCACACTCAGCTTTTTTTTTTTTTTTTTTGCATTTTTGGTAGAGACAGGGTCTCACCATGTTGCCCAGTTGCTCTTGAACTCCTGGGCTCAAGAAATCCACCTGCCTTGGCCTTCCCAAGTGCAGGATTACAGATGTGAGCCCTGTGCCAAGCCTGGGACTCTTCTTAAAAAAAAAAAAAGTATTTACAATTTGACTGTGTGTATGTATGCATTTTTATATATATGCAACACAATATAAACTAGCAAAACATATGAACAAACAATACATAGAAAAAGAAATTAAAATTCTGGTTAATATGTAGGGAAAAAATGCCTCTGATATAAACGACCCCTCCTTTATTACTTTTATCTAATTCTTAGTCATCCCGCACAATCGGGCCCATGTGTCACCTCTTTCAGAAACTCTGCCACCCTCCTCCTCATTCCCCTTCCCACAGTGTGAGCTGTAGCACCCTCCTAGGAGCTCTCCCGGCTCCAGGGCAGCCACTGCTTCATGGCACTATAACAGCCTGTTAAGTCACCTTTCCCCTCCATCTACTCACTTCCTGAGAACTCAGTGTGAATCTTACTTGCTTTGCATTCTAAGTCCTACTTGCAGCTCCTGGCAAATGGTAAGCACAAAATAAATGTTAATTAAATGAATAAATGAATGAAGAAATGGTGTTTGGATTCATTTACTATGGTCAATATTCAATGTTAATGAAGACATTAGGCAATCACAGAAGTATGTGTTGACCCTTAAATCATCATAGTCTTGTAAGGTGTTATATTTAATATTGTTAATTATATGTGAATTACATAATGTGAATAATGTCATATAATACATTTCTCTGACATTTCGGTAGGTTATTGAAATATAAATGCACCTTGATTTTTCCAGCTTCCCTAAATCTGCTTAGTATTCTTCTGCCTGGAATCCTTTCACTATTCAAAAATCTACCTTTTCCCTGCAAGAAACCTCAAAGCCCCATCTCCTCTCAGATGCCCACCCTCATTTCTGTCTAGTTCCACAGGTTTTTGTTTCATTACATTATTTCGTTATATTCTTTTCCAAATATGTGACAGCAACCTCTATTGGTTTATAAGTTCCTTAAAAGCCAAGTGTATATTGCTTTCATTTTTATATCCCTCCAGAATCTGGTAGAACTTTTTTGGAGGAGATATTTAATCTTTTTAAAATTAAAGATTAGGACTTCCAACCTCAGAACTATCAAGTTCATAGAAGATTTTTAATTACAACAGTGATTTTCAGTGCAATGTTTTGGGAATTACGTTAAGCTTTTTACATGCATTAACTTATTTAGTTCTCAAAATAACCATCTGCATGAGTATAATTAATATCACCATGTTTTAGACTGCCATATGAGAATTAGAAAGAAAAGTAACTTGTCAAAATATACACAACTGATAGTGTCATCTTAACTACTATACTATCTACTTATGGATGTTATATATTAGCAATAGATTTTTCCCTAATTGCATTAATCTGCCTTCTTTTTAAAAAACGAGAAAGAAAAAAAACCATACTTTCCTTTAGGTAATTTAGTTCAGTCAGTTCAGTTTACTTACCTGATTATAAAAAGATATTTGTAAGAATCATGGGTTAATTTGATTGAATTTACGCACATACAGAGAGAGAAAAAATGAGTCTCTGAATAAACTATTTTTTTTAAGCAATCGAAAATATGTAATAGGGCTGAGATGGATAATTACACTACTGAACAGTTGCAACTGAGGTGCTTATTCTCCTTCAAGGATGGATGTGGTTTTGATTCTAGGAGGGAGCAGGCACTACCTTTGCTCTCCTTTCACAGATAATTAGTCAGCTTAGCCTCTCCACAAATGACAACAGACCCATCTGCAATTCCATGGCCCTGTCTCTATCTCATTTGAGCTAATTGTGATATCTGCAGACTGACAATAAAGGGCTCCCTGCTTTCCAGGAGACCCAGTTAGTGTGGTGTTGTCATGGCAGTGGTCTTTTCTTGGTTGCAGAGAAGCAGTTGCGCTAATTCTCCTAGGGTGGCAAGGATCTGTTTCTTATCAGTGCCTTGCATGATTCAAAGATAGTATGGGATAAGTCAGTGATGCGGACCCTTGGAAGCTGTGGCAGGGTCCTTTCTGTCCACTGCTCCATCCCACTTGCCCAGTAAAAGCCCTTGTTCCACCCCTTGTGATATGCAGCTGAGTTCAGTCGTGTGGCAAAGGGGATGTCTGCAAGAAACAGTTGATTATCAGAACTTCCAGGAAGACACTTCAGCTTAAACGATACATCCTAGGCTTTGCTGAATAAAGAATGAACCTTAGGTCCTGTATTAGTCTGTTCTCACATTGCTATAAACAACTACTTGAGACTGGGTAATTTATAAAGAAAAGAGGTTTAATTGACTTACAGTTCTGCAGGCTGTACAGGAAGCAGGGCTGGGAGGCCTCAGGAACTTACAATCATAGCAGAAGGCAAGAGCGAAGTAAACACGTCCTACCAGGGTGGAGCAGGAGAGAGAGAGTGCAAAAAGGGGAATTGCCACGCACTTTTAAACAAGCAGATCTCGTGAGACCTCTATCACAAGAACAACAAGGGGTAAACCCACCCCCATGATCCAATCACCTCCCACCCGGTCCCTCCCCCAACGCTGGGGATTACAATTCAACATGAGATTTGAGTGGGGACACAGAGCCAAACCATTTCAGGTTTCTACACCTGTAACTGTTTTGTTGGGAAATTTTAAAGTATCTTATTCGCTGATAGCGTAAATGAAAACGTCTCTTCATTCTGGGAGCTGATGAGAGAAACAAGACAGTGGCCTGCTGTCTCCCAGGATGGTGGGGTACACTGATTGCTTCAATGGCCCCAATTTAATACGCTTTGCTGTATAACTTTGTAGGGTCCTCCCACTCTCACTCTTGGCTTGGCCGCATGTCCTGGCTGATGGTGTTTAGCAAAGTGGTGCAAACAGAGGCTTGAAAAGCTCAGTTTGTTGAATCTTTCTCACTTCTTCTGCCATCGCCATGGCACAGACTACATACCTAGGCTAGATCACTGGAGAATAAGAGACACATGGAATCAATCCAAATAAGGCCACCTTGGATCAGCCACAGATGTAAGTGAGACAAGCTGAGATCAGAAGTACCACCAGCTGAAACCAGTCTAAACCACCAATCTACAGGCTCATGAGCTAAATGTATACTAAAGTCATTAAGTTTCAGAGTCAATTATTACTCAGCAATTATTAAAGCATAGATAACTAATATAACTAAGAATGCCTTTGGTGCAAACATTTTCTCTCATCAATTTATCTCAAATTCAGTATAATTTCTCAATACATTATTTTGAATGGAAATTGTGAATCTCCTTGTACATCTCACTAGACTGGAAACTCTCTAAAGACACAGACTTTATCCAAGTCACCACTGTAGCCTGAGTGGCTGTCATTTGTTATCTGTTTAACAGATTTTTGGTAAACAAATGAATTTATGAGTGAATGAGAAAAGCAATATTCTTTACAAACTGCAAATAGGAAGAAAAATGTCTGCTCTCAAGTTGCAGGAATAAGTTTTAGCTCTCCTTAAGTTGTAGGTCAAGAAGCAGGAAATTGCCTGTCCCTTTCTTAGCCTTTGAAACACAGGGAACCCTTCCCTATTGTGCTCCAAATGTCCCAGAGCCACTTGGAAGTCAGTGCCAGAGGCTGTCAACCATCCATCCTCAAGTCCCAGTCTACTCTCCTGTTTAACAGTAACCCCGCCAACCAACCACCCAGTCCCATGACTATTCCAACTCTCTCTGGTTTCTGCTTCTCTGTATCCCCAGATCTGTTTTTCTCCATATGTGCCTTTTTATTTTGACATTGTCTCTGATGGATTGACTTTGGTTCTGCTTTCCTTTTACCTTGTTTTACTAGTCCTGTCATCAATGTAAGAAACAATCCCATCAGTATTAGCGATGTTCCTAAACGTTCTGCTGAAGTCTGAAGAGTCTAAAAGATTATTATCAAATGGAAGCTGATAGCAGAGGGAATGGAAGCAGAAACAAGAACACATCCAGGACATGGCTATAGGAAGGAAGAGTACACTAAGACTCAAGTCCGAAGGCAGAGGGCAGGCTAAGACAGGAACATGACCAGGTGCACAAGCCTTGGCACATGACATCAGCCACAGGTGAGGGTGTGCGTGTCAGAGGATTCTGAACGTCAGCCTTTGAAGGGATCCAGGTGCATCAAAAGGTGGAGAAAAGGCAAGGGGTGGTTATGACAGCTTAGATGAACTATTTGCGGCTTCAATGGAGGCAGAGGCTTCACAGTGATCTATCAGTAAATTGTGTTTTCCTTTGACAAGGGGATAGTGAATTAAGATCCTAAAAATTTGGATTGACTTTTCCTAGATCAATTTATATTCATATAGCTAATGAGAAACTTTAAAGGGAGTATTCTGTAAATGGATTACACGTGTGCCTTTAAATAGTGATACCTTTAGCCCTCTGGGTAGCCTGATGGAGGTGTCTAGCAGAAGTCAACAAGTGGGTTACATCTAGGTTGAGAAGATTTGGCATGGCCCCCTCTCTTTGGTCAAACAGAATACCAAGAACTGAGTGCAGCTAGGGAGGAAGTCTTACCTCCCCATTCCACTCCATCTATTTCAGCACTGGACCATGGAAAACACTGCTGCCTTTTGAAGATAAACAACTGTGGGACTGCCAGACATGTCTGTATTCCTGGTGTTCAAGATGTGAAACAGGCAGCCCTGTGAATTTTGAAGAGAAGAGGGAGATGAGGAGGGGGCTTTGGTCTTTAAGTCAGACACTGCTGCCAATTTACAGATAATGAGCCCATTAAGTAGTATCCAAGCTAGGTTGTGCTTTCTATAAATAAATTCTTCATTATTTCAAAGTACTTTATTTGAAAGTTTTCTTGAATTTTAAATACATTTCCATTTCTACAATGTAATTTTAACACTTAGACATTTTTAAATGACTATAATACACTATTTTGAAAAGTCTGCCATTGACTTGCATGAACAAAGTTTCTTGTTGAAAGTGACAAGAATTTCAGGTGATCAAAATTAAACTGCTTTTACCAGAAATTGAAACATGGACATTTTCAGCAAAAATCCTGAAGTAAAATTTAAGTGCACAGAACCAAGTTTATCATCAAAAGTTTTGAAAAGTTATTTGAAAGGTTAATATAAATTCAATACTTATTTCTAATATTTGCATCGTAATATTTGTCAGAAGCACTGTCAAGAACTGAAAAGACTGAGATTTTATTACATTTGCAAGCAAACAAGTTAGCATGCCCATTTTATGGATAGTGGCAGAAGGCATGAGATTCATGGGTCAAAGACAAAAGAAAGATTTTTACTCACAGCAATAGCAGTATCCAGAGTAATGTTATTATTTTTGTGTCATTTCCCAAGTTTCACAGGATGGCGTAAACAGAGCCAGCAACATCCATACGTGCACTGGGTTGTACTGTGGAAGAGCAACCCTGAGCTTAGAGAGTTCATATACTTTGTACTGGACAGTAAGCACATTGGCCTTTTGCTACAGGTGATGACCGTATCTTCCACAAATGTCAATATTTATGTTTATTGACATTGACATTGATATTCCATTGCAATATCATGGAAGACTCATAGATAATTCTATGAATTTGTGTCCACCAGGAAATTTGTACTGAACCTATCAAATACTGAAGTCAGCAACTGCATAGACAACTTTTGGAGAGTTTATTTATTTATTTGAGCAGGGTCTCACTCTGTCACTCAGGCTGGAGTGCAGTGGTGCATTCTCAGCTCACTGCAGCCTTTACTTCCTGGGTTCAAGCAATTCTCCCACCTCAGCTTCCCAAGTAGCTGGGACTACAGGCATGCACCACCATACCCAGCTAATTTTTGTATTTTTTGGTAGACATGGGGTTTTGCCATGTTGGTCAGGCTGGTCTCAAACTCCTGACCTCAAATGATCCACCTACCTCAGCCTCCCAAAGTGCTGGGATTACAGGCAGGAGCCACCACATGCAGCCCAATTTTTTGGAGAGTTTTAAAAATTATTTTCCGCTTAGAAAAAAAAACACTTATTACAAATAATACACAATAGCAAAGTAAATTCTACATATTCATCATCCAATTTGAGCATTAATTCATGCACCTCCCCACACTGAAGCAAATGCCAGACACCATGTCATTTAATTTCTCATAACTTCACCATCTTCTTAATGTTCCAAAGACAATTACTTCTTATAAATCCATGTGAGAATGATGAGGAGTGTTAAGGAGCAAAATGGAAGACGTGAGGTAAATCACGTGACATGTGCATTTTTTTTTTTTTTTTATTTTAATTTTTTCTCACACGGAGTCTTGCTCTATTATTGCCCAGGCTGGAGTGCAGTGGCACAATCTCAGCTCACTGCAACCTCCGCCTCCTAGGTTCAAGCAATTCTCCTGCCTCAGCCTCCTGAGTAGCTGGGATTACAGGCACGTGTCACCATGCCAGCTAATTTTTGTATTTTTAGTAGAGATGGGGTTTCACCATGTTGGCCAGGCTGGTCTCAAATTCCTGACTTTGTGATCCGCCCACCTCGGCCTCCCAATGTGCTGGGATTATAGACATGAACCACCATGCCTGGCCTGTGTACATTTTCTAGATGAAAAAAGTGCATACAGGTGATACATCTTTACCTTTACTGTCCTTAGAGATAACTGAAGTACTCCAGAATGTGTTTTTCTTAAATCTTATTCCTTCATTATAATGAACAAAGCAGTTAATGAGGTTTTATGCTTGGTCCCACCTGACGTGATTAACTGTTTTAAAAGATTTACAAGGTAAAACTGTTTAACATAAAGTCAAGGCCATAAAATAAGGGGAAACATACTCAAATACCTTTATTTGTAAAAAGCAACGTGCTGAGGTTGCCGGAGACCTGCACAATGGGTCAGAGTTCCAGACTCCAGTCCCAGCCCAGCTCATCAACAAGGAGGCCCTCGACCCCGTGACCCCATCTCTGTGGCAATAAAGATTAGGTCCCTAGGGCTACTACAGCAAAGTACCACACACCAGGGGGCTTCAACAACAGGAAGTTCTTGTCTCCCAGTTCTGGAGGTTGGAATCTGAGATGCAGATGCCAGCTGGGTTTGTTCCTCTGAGGCCTCTTCCCTTGGCTTGTGGATGGCCACTTTCTTGGTGGGTCCTCACCTGGTCTTTCTCTGAGTACATCTGTGTCCTGATCTCCTCTTATTAAAAGGAAACCAATCATACTGGATTAGAGCCCACTATATGATCTCATTTAAACTTTATTATCTTTCTAAAGATGCCATGTCTATCCTATTTCCAAATACAGTACAGTCACATTCTGAGGTACTGGGGGTTAGGGTTTTAATACATGAATTGGGGGAGCCCAATTTAGCTTATAACAATGTCCTAGACACATTAATTCCTTTGAGAGTTAAATTAGATAGTGTTTGTGAAAGCTGTTGATAAATTATTATGCACTATATGGTATAACCTTTTTGTTGATCGTAATATCTCTATCAATTCATCAGAATTTCATTATGTCAAGAAAATATATTCAGTGCTGAGCTAACTGGTCTTGGAATCCTTGTATTTTAGAAATTCATCATCTTCAAAAGGAAGCAAAATATATATTAAATAAATGACATATAAATTAGCCAGATTTGAAACAAGTACACTATTTGGTAATTCAGTCAAAAGAAGGGAGCCCCAACTAAGGTAGGCAAGATGACATCAGAACAGGTCCTTAAAGGAGAATTCAAATTTTATACCAGGGGAACAAAGTGAGAACATTATATCACAAACAGTAGTACCCCCTTATCTGTGGCTTCCCTTGCTGGGGTGTCAGTAACCCATGGTTCAGTACAATAAGATATTTAGAAAGAGAGAGAGACCACAGTTGAGTAACTTTTGCCACCCTATACTGTTATAGTTGTTCTACTTTATTATTAGCTGTTGTCATTCATCCCTTCCTGTCTGTAATTTATAAATTTAAATATCATTTTAAGCATGTATGCATAGGAAAAATAGAGTACACATAGGATTCAGTACTATCTGAAGTTTCAGGAATCTGCTGGCAGTCTTGAAACACATCCCCTATGGAGAAGGCGGATGACCGCATTGTCTTCCTGGTATAGAATGAAACCCGGCTAGACCCTAGATTCTGCTAAAAAGTGGTAGAAAATAAGGTTAAACAGGTAAGACAGGACCAGATTTAAAAAAACCTTAAAATCCAAGCAGATGAGTTTTGCTGTGATGAAGAAAATGATATCTAAGCCATATATGTAATTATCTCTACATCAATTTGTTTATTCTTGATTTATATATTTTCTAATAATAAAAATAAACCATCCTAAATAAGGAACATGAAATAAAATTGTTGGTTGTGGTATTTATATCTGGCTATGATGTTATTCTCTTTAGTTTTTGTGTATAATCATATTGGGCCAGTGTATTAGTGAGCTATTGAAATGTAACAAATTAGCCCTGACACTGAGCAGTTTAAAACAATAAACATTTATTATCTCACATAGTATCTGAGAGTTGGGAATCGCTCAGGAGGCTGTAGTCATCTCATGGCTCAACTGCGCTGAAGGATCTGCTTGTAAACTCCTAACATGGTATGAGGAGGCCCCTGTCCCTCCCGTGCTTTGGCTGGAGATCTCTGTTCCTGCTATGGGACCCTCACCATAGTTTGCTAGCGTGTGCAGCAAGATGGCCACTGGCTTCCACCACAGGAAGTGAGGTGGGAGAGAGAGAGAGTACACTCTGCCATGTACCACCTAGTCCCTGTGTCACACTCACCTGTGTCTTATTCTTTTTTTTTTTTTTTTTTTTTTTTTTTTTGAGACGGAGTCTCGCGCTGTGTCACCCAGGCTGGAGTGCAGTGGCGCGATCTCGGCTCACTGCAAGCTCCGCCTCCCAGGTTCAGGCCATTCTCCTGCCTCAGCCTCCGAGTAGCTGGGACTACAGGCGCCCGCCACCACGCCCGGCTAGTTTTTTGTATTTTTAGTAGAGACGGGGTTTCACCATGTTAGCCAGGATGGTCTCGATCTCCTGACCTCGTGATCCGCCCGCCTCGGCCTCCCAAAGTGCTGGGATTACAGGCTTGAGCCACCGCGCCCGGCCTACCTGTGTCTTATTCTAATATTAGGAAGAGGTCAATAAATCCAGCCCATACTCAACAGGAGGATGTGGATAACAGAAGAGTGTTCTGCAGACCAACTGGAGCCCATCTTGGAAGCTGACTGCACAGTGCTGAAGTCTGAATGTTTGTTTCTCCTAAAACTCATGCTGAAATTGTACTGTCATGTGGTGGTGTTAAGAAGTGAGAACTTTTGGAGGAAATTAGGCCATGAGGGCTTCATCCTTACAAGTAGGAATAATGCCAGTATAAGAGGGCAAGTTCAGTCATTTCACCTTCTGTTATGTGAGGATGCAGCAAGAAGGTCCTCAAAAGATGCTGTCACCCTGATCTTCCCAGCCTCTAGACCTGTGAGAAATTTCTGTTTTTTATAAATTAACCTGTCTCAGGAATTCTTACATGAAGCAGCACCAATGGACTAACACATACAGCCAACCATAAAGATACATTTCTTCCTTTAAACATGTTAGCTTTTGTCAATATTGGACTGACATTTGTCCTTTATATTATCAAGGTGAACATATTTCATCTGTCTCTTTTCATTATAAAAATAGCTCAAGGTTAAATTAACTTGGGAGTTTTGTATGTTGTTTAAATATCTTCTTTTGTGGAATCAATTTTGAGTTGAGTGTTGGAAATATCTTGAAGTTTGTCAAGTAAAATTAGCTACTCTTGTAATTCTCTAAGTGAAATTTTAGGAACAGAATAAATATGAGGAGTAGTTCATATAAGTATGAGGATTAAAACTATCCACAGGCGAGAACCCAGTTTTAGCCTTCTACTATTAGGGGAAAGTGAAGGAAAGATTGGAAAAATACTATTTTTTTCACTTTGACAGAATAAGATATAAAACATTGTTTAACCCTATTTGACATATAAATTATTTAAGAAAAGCCAAGCATAAACACACCCTTATAAGGCAGGTGAAATTTCTTATTTGTAGTGCTGAAGACAGGAGCAGTTAAGCTGGATGATAAGTACTTAGGGTTATACTTCCTGGAATCTGAGTTTAAGGGGACAGATGGAGAATTCATGATTCGATGAAATGACATGCAAAGTGAAGAGTCTGGGTCAATTTTCACTTTTAACTTTGTGGATGTGAAGTCTGAATTAGATGTTAGGCACAAACAGTACCATTCAACATAAATAGACATTTTTCATGAGAAACATTATAAATTGCATTTATCAAAATAAACAACTATCAGTTCCTTGTCACTAATGTTCCTGAAAAGGATGAACAGTTGAAAGCTCTGGAACAAAGGATTTCTGGGCTTAATGCTTTGGGGATCTATCAGCACTGGCGATTTTTTACTGTCATACTCCTTAGGAAGGTGCATGTCTTCATACTTACGGAAAGACACTACAGATTCATTTTGATAATGGCAATCTACACTGAGAAAAGTGATTATGTTTGTGAGTGTGCACACAGAGAAAGGATCAACCAAGGTAATTTCAAGGTTGCATAGGGATTAAGGATATAACTTACCTGTGAAGCCAAATTTTATCTAAATGAATAAAACGAGTTGAAGTATCTGTTGATTGAGGAAATGCAGACCCTCTTTTCTCCTCAGTTACTGACAAGTATGGGGTCAGGTAAGAAAGTGCTCACCACCGCAAAATCACTGAATGTGAGAGGGTCTTACCCTGTGTCAACATCTTCATCTTCTAGCTGAAGAAACTGAAGCCTATGGGCAGAGCTGGCTTCATGGGGGAGAGAGCTATGCTCTTGCACAGGGCACACTTAGAAGGACTCCATGCTTAACTTAATGCTCTGCTATCACTGCCACTAAATTCTTAAGTTTTGGACAGGGGCCCTCATTTCATTTTGCACTGGGCCCTGCAAATTATGCAGCCAATTCTGCATAGAGGGCTCCCACAAAATGATCAATAAAGAGGGGCCTGGGTGAATATTCTTTCAGTGGTTGTTTTAGCAGAGGGGTTAAGAGCTCCACTGGCTGTACCACCTCCTGCCTGTATGGTTTGCATATGTTCCTTAGCTTGTCTGGGCCTCTGCCTCATCATCTCTAAAATGGGGTGGTGATAGAGCCTGCTTCATAGGATTTTGATGCACTGAAGTATGCAGAGTGCTGATCCCAGAGCCAGCACAGGATAACCACTGCTTAAGTGTTAGCTATTGTTATTGTTGTTATTGCTGTTATTGTTGAACTATTAGGAACAATTAATCCAGTCTAAGCTGCCAACAACCCTGTCACCAACACTCCTCACTCACCAAGTTGCACGTGTAAAAGTAACAAAATCAATCAAAGACTGGAGGTTACCTTTTACATTTTCAATGAAATGACTGATTTGACCAGTTGGTTGAATACATCCTAGATAAATCATATACATATACATTAATATTTAAGGCAGTGAAAACTTGAAATTTATGATATCAGTGGAATGTAGAGAGATGTTCATTTTGCCATTAATCCAACAACAGACTCTCCTGAAAGTAGAAAGGAATCAACCCTGGGGTCTTTGGAGTAAGGGTGAGGTAGGTGACAGAGGAATAGGAAAGAACACTGGACAAAAGCAGACAGTGCTGTGGAGACTGCGCTGCTCTTTCTAACTTTCAACAGCAATATTTTTGTTCAATGAATTCATGGACCTGCAATCCTATTAAATATCCCCATGTGAGTAATCTATGTAGTCCTCATTTCCTTTGTCTCTCAAATGCAAGAAGATACATGAGAAGAAGTAAATACGTTAAGAAGAAACTACTTTTTGTTTATGTTTGATGTGTAACACACATTTAAATTTCATCTTCTGCAAGCACATTAATTTTCAAGGTGCAGTTCAGTGAAAATTAACATAGCAATTAGGTACACTGTAAACCAATGTGTTGGAAATTGTGAGTCCAATTATTATATGAGATTTTTAAAATATATTAACCAATCTGAATCATAACATTAGCCAATTTTCACACCCCTAATATGATTCTTCCCTGGCAGAAAATAACAGACAACCAACCTAATGGAAACGTTGCATATAATGAAATTCGAGGAGGGTCATGAGTCCCCTGGGTGACAGGTGTTATTAAAATCTGAAAGGACATTATTGTTACAGTTGGGCAGGGAATTTTGAATATTGGCATTGGAGGCCATTAGGGCCATCTGTCTTGCACTCTGCTCCTCTTGATATTAAAGGGGAATGGGAACAAGCTGCCATGTATTTGAAATGAGGCAGGATGCTGAAACCATGTATCCCAAAACATACATTCTCGATATGTTGCAATTTCTGAATTTCTAACTGATTCTGCCTGTATGTCTTTGAATCAACTCTTTTTCATCCTTCCTGTTGTCACCTTTCCAATATTTCCAAGCAGAAACCTCCTATCTAGAGACAGGAATTGAAGTCACTTATGCTCTGAGTCTGTCTCTATTATTTGCATGCAATTAAATGATTCACATAATATACACTTGTATAAACATACGCCCCAAAAATCTTCACTATTTTTTTCATCACACATAAAGCATAAGTCTAGAATATTCATACAGATTCCTATTAGTTTAAAATATTTTTGGAAAAAATTATTTTTTCCTCTGATACTCACTTTCCTGTACCCGCTCAAATTTTATCATATCTTCATGTCATTGAGATGCACTGAATGTCACAGAGTTCATTCTTTGCACTTAGAATTCTCCAGCCTCGTTGGTATGACAGATGGAAAGATTATACCTCAGGGTATGATGATTCCTTGGTTATAGTTGAAGTCACTCTGGATTTGCCTATCTCCTACTGCAAACTGTATCTGTTTTGTAATCTAAAAGGTCTTTTCCAGCACTAACATTGATGGCTTTCTCAGCAGCTCCCATCTGACTGGCTGTGCTCAGGATTGCTAGTCTCTAGATCTATTAACTCAAATTATCCAGGCTAAACATTACCTTATTATTTCCCAAGTGTATTTTAAGCTTCGTGATGTTTACAACACTTTCTAAATTGGGATTGGTTCAGAAATAATGAAGGAATTGCCGTTTGTCCTCATTTTCCAAGCCAAAAATAATTATACACAATAAATTCAGTTTAGTGTTTCCCTGTGGGTCTTCAATAGTAAGCTATCCTGAAATCAGAACACCACAACTCCATTGAATTTTTCAGGTTTTGGCTCTTCAATACTAAGTAATTGTGAACCAATTTCACTTATTTAATCTATTTCTTAAATAAAATGTACCTAACATTGATGAAATATTTTGAAAATAAGAATTTTTTTTTACCTCGAATTATACTTTGCACCATATTTTCATGAGACAGTAAAAGAATGAGCTCAAAGTCAGCTTTCTCTGTAAGTTAGCAAAGAGTTTATGAGAAAACTTCTGTGCCAAAAAGCACTAGCTTTATTGGTCTTTGTGCTTATTTTTAGTGTTTTGCCAAGAAAATAGATGCAGAGAAGATACGTAGTTAAGAAAAATCCTGAATGCTGTGTTGAAGGAGCCTCAGCATAATTATTGTTCAGGGAGTTGTGATCTAAACCACCCATATTACATGTGAAGTCTGCCCTGTGCCCAAAGGCAGGGAGACCAGCTGCTGAAGGAACTGAAAGGGTCTTTACTGGGAAGAGATGAAGGAAGCGGGGAATGGTGAACTTGAAGTGGGAATTGAGAGAAACAAATAATCACCTCACATGTGATGGCAGAACATGCTGTGGACAAGGGATCATGTTTAATTATGGGTCATTTCAGGGTCCAGAAGTAAAAACCTATGAGGTTCCACAAAAAGTGTGTGTGGAGGCATCTAATAATTAAAGACAACCAAACTGGAATGGACTTCCTTGTCAGGCCATTAACTATCGACCACGGATAACCACACAGAGGCATGTGGAGGTCCCTGAGCTCCTGTTCACATTGGGTGGGTAAGCTGTGGGGGTCGTGCTATCTCTGGGATGGTTCACTATTGTTTTGTCTCTGATTTAAAGTTTAGAAAATTATAAAAAGACCTGGAGTTCATGTACATAGAAACACTGATAGTCACAAGCATTGGAAAATGACAGAAGGAAAAGGAGTTGGTATGTCCTAGATTTGCAATTTTTTGCATGAATTGCTGTGTGTGTGGAGACCCCTGAAGCAACTTTGTAGGTGCTAGTGTGTCATAAACCAAACATATGATGATCTCTGCTCAGCTCCTTCCCCTGAAAACTAGTCCACAGTTTTAGATGAGTTGGGAAATGAACCAAAGACTAGCAGAACGCATTGGTGGAGTCAACACTGGATCATGATTATCAGCAACTACGCAAATTGCAAACCACTGTGCAGAGTATGGTGGTGACGAATGCATCTCCAACTCTGAGGAAAGATTCGTGAGTCAGAAGTAACTACTTCTTGAAACAAAGGTGCAAGCATGAATTTTGATCTTATGTACTATTCATCTGGTCATGACAAAATAATTTGATTATAAGAAAAAAAACTGCTTAAAGACAGTTTCTGAAGATAGTAGTCACCATTGCCTCCTCCCCAGCCAACAGTTCCATCTCAGGGATGTGTGGGTCATCAGGGTGGAAGCACCTAATAACATATTTCAAGTTTCAGAACACAAAGGGACACCTATAATTAATTAACCATCACCTGAAATGGTCCCAAAGCTCAGCTCATCATAGAGACAGGAACGATGATATCAGATGTCTTTTGGCAAAGCTTGGATGGGGACAACCTCAGTAGGTTTATTCTGTTTCTAGACTGGTTCAGTAGCTTGGTTGGAACCCTCTACCTTTGTAGCCCAAAAGCCGCCACAGATATGTAAACAAGTGAGCATGACTGCATGCCAATAAAGCTTTAGTTATGAACATTGAGACTTGAATTTCACCTAATTTTTATGTATCATAAACTGCTATTCTTCTTTGGATTTTCTTCTGACCATTTTAACATGTAAAAACCACTCAGAGCTATATACAAAATAGGGCTGTACAAAATAGGCATTAAGTTTTGGCTTATGGGTTACAGTTTGCTGACTCCCAATCTAGTATGTTAAGAAACTGCTGCCTTAATTAAAATAGTTTTTGGATATTATATAACTGTTCTCAATATTCAAAGCTAATAAATAATTTTCAATGATTAGAATATCCAATGCACATGCTGCTGAAAAGAGAATTTTAAAAGACACATCCCCAGAGCTGATTGAGGATGGCCATGATTTACATTAACTGCTCTGACTGTAACGTAAGCTTCAGCCTCTTATTTACAGCCTACATATCTATCATACCACTGCCTTGGCTCCTAGAGCTGCTGTGTTGAGTGTTAGCATCTGTGCTGTGCAGTTAAGAAAACCATAATTTCATTAGCATGAATGAAAATTTTAAATTTTTCAACTTCAGATTAATTAGAAGAGTGGATTCCAGCCTATCTGACAACAAAGAAGACTCTGGTTATTTTTGGTCCCACAGAAAATCTGAGAATAGCTTATCAATCTTGTTTAAATAGAATCTGTTAACTGCTGAAGGCAATGTGATAATGGCACAATTTGGTGTAGATACTGTGTTTATTTCTCTGACATTGACATAATCCAGGAAGGACGATGGGAGCTTTCACTTATTCATAACTGTTTAGAATTAGGTAATGAGAAGCGACAAGGTTATCTCAGTACAAATTCAATGTGGGCTTAATCTCATTCCCTTGTAATAGAAATTTCAGCCAGAAGCTGATCTTACTCTGAAAGATACCTTCTTCTAGGGCTGTGGCTTCCACTCCCATCTATAATTCAGATATAAGATAGACAGAAACTAATAAGCAGCTAGGTCTACAATAATATACAATTATGTTTACAAAACAAATGTGCTAGTTTTTTTTTTTTTTTTTTTTTTTTTTTTTTTTTTTTAGGCAGAAACTTGGCAAAAATAGAGAGTTGCTAGCATTGCCAAGCAATACAGAAAAACTTGCGATGTACTTGAAAGACAAACAGAACAAGTAGCTCATGTGCTGACAAATCAGTTTTGTTCATCAAAGCCTCAGGATGAGGGTGAGAACTGAATCCACTCATTGACAATTTATTCCACAGAAACTTAGGGCTGAGCCAATGCCATTCTATCTCAAACCATTCCAGTCTTCTCTACCAATGGCAGAAGTTCAAATTGGGCAATGTCCCGCTCCCAATCACACAGCATCATGGTTGAGATAGATTCTTATTAGTTTTGTTTCAGTATGCTTACATTCTTGGCTTTTCTAAATTCTTCCCAGTATCTATTGGTACTGTTATGTACTAACTGTATTCCTTTGATTAAATTCTTATATTTCATGCATCTGTCCTATTTTCAGTTAAAGCAAAATAGAAACATATGAGTTCTACTGATACAGAAAATATAAACATTTCTTTGTTATGGGAAGCTACACAATTTGGGAGTCAGGGAGGGGATGGTTGAATAAGGCAGAAGGAAATATGATTCTAGGGGCAGTTCTCTATCATCTGATGACAGTCATTGAGAGATGCTGATGTAAATAGAGTATTTGGATTGAAATCACATGCCCTGCTTTTTTTGGTAAGAAGAACAGTTGCTCACCTTTGACTGAGTTTTAAGTTTGAATAATGGCAAAAGTCCTAACGTACATTTCTGTCTTAGGTCGTTGACTTAGTTTGTTGTGAGCATCAGGTGGTGTGATTGGTTTACACATGGACCACATTTCCCATTTTTTTTTGTAGTTCTATTGGTTTAAAAGTCTGTTTTATATTCTAATATAGATAATTTTTGTTATTTGTCACTGTATTCATCTGTTTCCAGGTTGTTATGAAGAAATATCTGAGACTGGGTTATTTATAAAGGAAAGAGGTTTAATTGAGTCAGTTTAGCATGACTGGGGAGGCCTCAGGAAACTTACAATTATGGTGGAAGGGGAAGCAAACATGTCTTTCTTCACATGGTAGTAGCAAGGGGAAGAGTGAGAGCCGAGCGAAGGGGAAAGCCCATTACAAAACAATCAAATCTCATGAGAACTTACTACCACAGACTAGCATGGGGGAACCACCCCCAATATTCAATTTCCTCCCACTGGGTCCCTCTCATGACACATGAAGATTACGGGAACTATCAACAATTTAAGATGAGATTTGGGCAGGGCACAGCCAAACCATATTAGTCACTCATAAAATTAATAAAACTTTGAAACGTATATAACAATATTTTAAGAAACAGGACCATAGGTTTTGGCTTAGAAGGCATCCATTTTATTCATGAGTGTGGAAAACTGATGTGGCATTTTCTCCAAGGTTCTTCCAAGGTATGGAATGTTTTTCTAGTCTAGGCTGTAAACAGTTGCATTATGGAACATCTCTATATCATGAGGGTTGTTTTCATAGTAGTGAGACACCCTTCATCCCTGCCTTTCAAGATTCCATCAAGAGGTGGAAAACATGTAGCAACATGTCAAATGCTGCATTGTTAGAATTCACACGCATCCCAGCTTGTTAAATGCCTTTGGTTTCCCCAAGAGACAACTCTTGCAGAAGTTTAGGTTTTCCGTATTTTCTCTCTTGTCACCTGGTGTCCTTGGGGTCTCCTTAACTTACTAAAGTTTCATAGCCAGTAAAGCCAGAAGGGTGTCTGGAACTTGCCTACATGTTTCCATTTCCAGAATTTTTTCTTTTAATCTCAGAAGCTGTGTATTTTCAACTTGTCATTCCTAACAAAAATCAGTGTTGTAGTGCTAAAAAATATGGGGTGCAGGAGAGGTATGGACAGCGAGCAGATTACTAGCATTCATCATTGTAATATATAATATTTGAAACAAGGAGATAAGTTACATTATACATAGGAATAGTTGTTACCTGTAAAACCCAAAGAATCAAATTAAACATGCATAAAGTAATGCCTGAGTTCAGTAAGGAGACTAGTAAAAAATGTAGATACATATAATCAGTAGTTTGACTTATACCAACAATACACATATTCACCGTAAGAGGCTAAGTTAGAATAGAATAGAAAAAATATATTTAAATTTACATATATACACACATATATAAATTAACCATAAACAATATTAATGTAAAAATGTCTGACTAATATTGTGTGACTGACTACATTTTTGTATGAGAATTTATTAGGCATAAAAGAATATTAAAAATAAAGGATACTTCTATAAACCTTAATAAAACATATACTTTTCCCACAATTCCAATAAAAATACCAGTGTCATTTTTTTTTTAGAAATGGTTCTTAAGATTTTCTAAAACAACACACATGAGAAAAGATAAAAATAAATTAATAAATGAATACCCTACAATATATCAAAATATATTATGGTATGCTATAATTAAAACCAAGACTAGATAACACACTGGATTACTGGAACAGAGATGATATTCAAAAGTGGCTTTGAGCATGTTGAAAAATTTAGTGTATAATAAAAGTGCCACTTCAAATCCATAGGGAAAAGATGGATTGTAAACAGAGTTGTAAAAACCAGCGGGCAGTTTGGAGGGAAATTGAGTATATAAGTCATCATCTTTACACCAAAATTATTACAAAATTGTTTGAAAAAAATAGGTTGATATTTGTATACTATTTTGGAAAGAAAAAAGGCCATTTAAACACTGTACGAGTTGACAGACTTTAACACTTAAACATTTAAACTCCTTTTTCTATGACTCTCATTGCAAAGAAAGCCAATAATAAGCAAATAAAAACATATTTAAATCATATGTAAGAAAAAGTTAATTAATGCTTTAATAAATTTAAAGCTCTTTCAATTCATTAAAATATAGAAAATGCACAACAATCATTTATAGCCAATTACCTAAAGAAAATATTCAAATAACCAGAAAAGAATATAGACATAGCGCTATATTTGAAAGCACCATTTCTTTAGTAAATTTTGGGGGTGTCTACTCTGTGTTAGGCACAGTTCTAGATATCCTGAGTAAATCTATTCGTGTGATATGTACAGATACAGATATACAGGTATATGATCCTTCTCTTTGTGTTACAAGATGGTTCTTGTATTTCTTTGCTTTACTATATATATTACATATGGTAAAAGCTAGTTTATTTTTAGGACAGTTTTATATGTGTGTGTGTATGTGTGTATATATGTATCTGCATGTATATGTGTAGCTTTAAAATTATTCAGTGTTTGAACCAGCAATTTATTTCAATTATAGAAATTGATCACAATAAAACTATCATTTTTTTTTTTTTACGGGAATGTTCATTGAAGCATTACTTACCAAGGAAAAATTGGAAATAACATAAGTAACTAATGCTTTGAGCCTCTTCGATATGAACATCCCTTTAAGAGAAACCCAAGTAGTCTTTTGTTGTACCTGATCCTAGCCCCTCAGCCCATTAGGGAGCAAGAGACCATTTCATGCTCCACAAGCTGAAGTCACTGTAGCCCTTCAGCTTCTACAACCAGAGATGCCAAGGAGTTGTTTGAGGAGCAATCAAATTGGAACTGAAAGCTCCATATTTCTTAATTTGTCCTGCTACTTAAAACTGCTCAATAGGTCTTGCTTCTCTTCTTTCTCTTCCTCCTCCCTATCCTTCCTGTGCTGAACAACTCAAGCCTAATTCTACCCTGTGAGCTAAAGCAAGGCACGCTCCTGTTCTGACAGTGGAGAATGGGCAGCTGTGGGAGCCCGAGGTCGGGGGAAGTTCACCTGGGAGGGCCTGGCTGTCATAGTGTCAGACAGAGCCCCAGCAGTGGGAAGAAATTATCCTCAGAGGGGTGGCCTGCCCAGAGGTTGAAGCCCCAGCAGTTTGGTATAGGGAAGCAAGTGGCAGTGGAGATGGGAAGTTGATTATATACAGAGGAATAATCAGAAAAGTAAATATCTTAAGGATGATTCAAAGCAGGTTTTTTTTAATGTCACAGAAAAGTGTTACAAAAAGTGGGAAGGGAGAAAATGAGAACAAACCTCGTGTGATGTTGGATTGGAGTTGGATGCATTGGTGTGAACTGGTAGTTTTCAGAGTATGTGGATAGACACAGACGTAAATATAAGTGTAAATGTGTGTGTACATGTGCATTCCACTAGCTCTGTCTACTGAAAGAGACTGAGGGTATGACACCCCAAAGAAATAAGAAGACTTAGCAGATATTTTCTACTAAAGAACCAAGGCTCCTTGGAGAAAGCTTCAAGGCTGGGGTCGGATTGCAGGGGCTGTGAGTCTGAAACATCTTGTTTTGCCAGAAGACAAAGAAGTGCTCCAAGTATGATGGAAATGTCAAAAGAACTCATAAGCCAATTTGAACAGGTGCACTGGTTAACTCAAAGAAAACTGGAGCATCAAAGTAAATAATGAGAATAATAGATTATGACCCATTGTCTAGAAAATGAAATCCTGAGTTCATACAGATGAAAATAAATTAATAATTTGAAGGCTTGATGAGAAACAGGATATTTACATAGTTTCAGAAATAGCTCCATGAAATATGTACTAATTATAAAGCAGAAAATATAGCCTAGTCATGGAAAATCCTGGAAGACAACACCTTCATCCATGATCAAAGTGGATAAATCAACAACATGTACCACCCGAAGATGGATGAGAAGAAAACAGTGCAACTTCTTTGGCACTTCTGCCAAAGATGCATAATCTTAACCAAATCATGTAAGCAGCATAGAAATCCACACTGAGAAATACCCTTCTTCCTACTCAAAGGCATCAAGATCATGGCACACAAAGGAGGGGGCCACCGAGGGATTCTCCCAGATTGAAAAAGCCTGAAGAGACTAACTGCAATGCCTAGCTCTGATCCTTTGATATAAAAGACATCATTGGTACAAGTGGCAAAAGTTGTATGGGGTTTAAGAATTATAAAGTAGTCATCTATCCATATTAATTCCTGATTTTGACGATTGTATTTTGCCTTGTATTTTCCTTCTTCGAACACTAAAGTATTCGATGTTCATGGGCAATGGATTGGCCACTGACTCTCAAGTAGTTCTGGAAAAAAAAAAAAGGTTTTGTACTTCAATTCCAACTCTTTTGTAAAGTTGCAATTGTTACAAAAGTAAGAAAAGAAATACTGTTTGATACCCGTGAAAGTTTTCTAACTTCTCTTAACTTTGGATTCTCTTTTTGTATCTGGTTAAGTAAGACACAAATAGGATAATACATAGGAAACAATTTGCAAACTGTAAAGCATTATTGAACATAAGCTTTTGGTTTAAATAATAATAATATACTGCATTAAGAAAGCCATTCACCCATTATGTATTTTTTTAATCTATCCAACAAACAATATGTAAACACACAATTGGCATCAGGTATTGTGCTGAAATGTAATCTCAAACAAGACATACAAGAGCACTAAGTACAGTAAGGAAGAGAAAATAAGTAAGTCAGCTCTCCTGGCCAAGTATGATAAGGACTATGATACAGTAAACTGCAGATTATGAGGAGAGGACTAAGGCAGATCACACAAATTAGAATGTGGTGCCAGGAAAGAGTTTATGAAATAGTAATGCTTAACCTGAGTTTTGTAGGATAAAATATAATTTGAAGAACGATATACCATTTGAGACAATGCCAACAGAAGACATGATGCCTCAGAGTGATGAAAAATGGTATCTTTGGGGGATCCCTCAGTAATTCAGAATGACTGTACAATGCCTATCAGAGTGTAGATGCCTATGGTTCAAGCAGGAGGAGAGTTTTCATGAGACGGCTGTGTAGAAACTTGGCATGAAGGGTACGATGTCCTAGGCGAAAACGTAGGTGATATACTAAAAAGAATATGCATGAACTCATTTCTTTTAGCAGAACAATGGCCTTTCAATGGTATGCAAGATAACTCTGGTGAGTTTCATGAGGCTGGAGGTGGAAACACCAGGAGGTGCAATGGAGCATCCCATGCTGGCTTGGGATATGGTCCTGTTTGCCGAGATAGGGATTACAAAAGGAGGATAAGATTAGATAATGAAGAGCTCAGTCCTGGGAATCCTGATGTTGAATTTTCTGTGGGACTCTCGAAATAAAGATATTAAGTATGAAACCACTTTATGGAACATGCTGGATCCCAAAGGCTGGAAGCAGAAAGCCACTGTACTCTCTCACCTCTCCCAGTTAATTCACCCAGCAGAACCATTCTCCCAGGCTACCAGGAAAAAATGCAGGCAGGCTTTCTAGCTTTCCCAGTTTCTTAGTCACAAGTGCAACCTCATTTCAGCTTTTAAAGAGCTCTCCCTAGTATACAATCAGAATCCCAAGTTCTGGTCCAATGGACACTGTTCCCTGTCCCAGTTCTATCCTGCTTCAGGAAGTCTGCAGAGGAGGAAGGTGGGGTGGCCGGCTTCTTTCTTCACAGTTCTCTCCTTCCAGGCCTTCTGAGTTCCACTTTTGACTGCCCCAGGATGAGGCCCAGATGGGGAACAGCTTAGGGGGCATGGCACCGTCTTATGCAGTCAGGAGTTGTGACCTTGCTCAGCAAGCACGAGGGATGTTTCTGCAGCTCGCCTTCTCTTTCTCTGGCTGCCCTTCGCTGGCTGTGCTATCTTTAGCTGGATGTCCCCCTCCACTGCAGTTACTGGGGCACAAGCTTCTGTTACTGATTGCTTCTAACTCACCCTTCAGCCTCGGGGCAGTCCATCCTTCTGCAGTGGTCTCTTTGTTCCACCTATCTTGGGATCCCTTTTAAGCAAACTTCAAGCCAGCCTCCATCAGAAGGGTCATACTTGGTTTCCCCAAAACCCAAACATTTCCTCTCACTGTGAAGTGTAGCTGGTCCCCACATAGCCAGTTTGCTTTGCTTTTCAAACATTCAGGTAGCATCTCTGGTCTTAGCTGCTTGCCTTTAAATTTTTAGTTGTGAGTCAAATATCGGTCTCCAAGTCTGTCAGTCTAGGGACATGTGCCAAGCCCTCTGAAGACGCTCTTAGAGCCCCTTCTCATTTGCTTTCTGGGAGGAGAAGCCCCCTCTTCTTTCACATAAGTGAAGACAGAAACACCATAACACTCTCACAATTTTATCGCTTTCTTGTACCTTCCAGTTCAATTTTTTTATCTACAAAGTGGGTGATGGGCTGGTAGAATGATTTTTCCATCTCTAGCATTGCTATTAGGATATGCATGTTTTGACCACCATTGTTCTCACATTATGCTTGGAGTTTAGAGCCCCTGCCAAAATCCAAAAACCACATGCTGCAAATACACTGGAGTAAGACATAAAGTTGGGGGTTAAGAATTTAAAAGAAAAATCTTTGATTCTGAGAAATCACTATGACTTATTCTTACCAGCTGAAGTGTTGTCATTTGTCCAGGAGGCCTAGAAAAGCTGTTTAAGCTCTTTTCCTTACACTGTCTTCATCTCTGGTTAGCTACCATCAGGTAACAACTGGTTGTTAACCAGATTAAGGTGACATCTAACCAAATCACCTATACAGTTAGCAAGAGCACGCCAGAAAGATACAGAAAACATTTCTTTTAGAAGACTAATGATATAGGAAAAATATTCCACATACTGATTTTTAAATTTTACGTAAATAAGCAGGAAACAGATTTTATAGGGTTAAATTATCAAAATGACTCAAAAATTTAAAGATTCAAAATATAGTCCAAAATTTCTGTACAATGATACCCCCCATGAATTTGAAAACCTAAATTGCCTGGTTAAATTTTTCAAAAACATTATAAAATATAAAACAGCATAATGAGAAATGAAGAAATGTGGCATGGTCAATAATAATTTAAAATTTTATAATGGTATTCAAAAATATTTTATTTTTATTTTTATTTTATTTTAGTCTGTGTGTGTGTGATTTTTTTTTTTTTTTTTTAGACGGAGTTTCACTCTCGTTGCCCAGGCTGGAGTGCAATGGCACCGTCTGCAATCTCCGCCCCACCGGGTTCAAGTGATTCTCCTGTCTCAGCCTCCTGAGAAGCTGGGATTACAGGCACCCACCACCACGCCCAGCTAATTTTTGTATTTTTAGTAGAGTATTAGGGGTTTCACTATGTTGGCCAGGCTGGTCTCAAATTCCTGACCTCAGGTCAATCCCCTGCCTTGGCCTCCCAAAGTGCTGGGATTACAAGTGTAAGCCACTGTGCCCAGCCAATCTTTTCCTTTTAATAGCCTGCACACATGAACATGCATGCATCTCTCCTCTCTCTCACATACACACTCACACGTGTGTGCATGACAGTTACAGGCATATGTGTCTTTACAAATGAATTCTGCCAAAGTTTTAAGAAATTCCTGTATTATACAAGTGGCTACAGAAAATGGCAAAGATAAAATGGTCCAGAGAATAGAAAATGACGGAAAAGACTTAGAATGCCGATACCAAAAATAAACATGGGTGGTAAAAAGTAAAGAAAATCCTAGTTGATGTTGATATACTTGTATAGGCGAAACAATTTTACATAAAATATTAGCTACCAAAAGTATATTTGCAACCCAAATGCAAATGTATACTCTAGCAAAAACGATATTATAATCAAATAGGGTTTTTGCTAGAAATGAAAGATGGCTTCACATCGTACATATATCAATAATGAATTGAAACAAAAAAATTACCATCTTGATATTGTCAAAAAGGAATTTGATAATCTTCACTTCATTATTAAAGTGGGAAACAAAATGTTTTTTGGGTGCCAAATATAGAACTCCCTCTAAACTTGTTATAGGATATATATAAAAATTTCAAAGCATAAAACAAACATCACATTTAATGAAAACACTGGATAAATATTAAATATTCCCCCTAAGATTGAAGGAAAGTAAATGTTTCTCTTACCGGTGAATAATGTGCAACACATTATAAGAAAATGAAGGAAGAGACCGAAGCCCTTAAAGAAAGAGATTAAATTCCCTTCATATATGCAGATGGTATCATGTAAACATTTACCTTGAAAATCCAGAAGCATTAATGAACAGACATCTAGAACTATTACCAAACTTGAGCAAGATTGCCAGAGGCATGAACAACATTCAAAATAAGCTGTGTTTCCCTAAAGTAGCCATAATCAATTAGAAAATAAAATAGGAACTCGGAGGACATTTGGAGTAGCTTCAGAAACTTAAAAATGTCTAGGAATGCATCTACCAAACCCTGAAGAAATCCTTTATGAAGATAATCGTAAAATTAGCCTAAAGGACAAAAAATAAAACCTGAACAGATGAAGGGGTTTTCCGCTTCGTAGGAGGAAGTGTTGTAAAGATGTGAATTCTTCCTTAATTTAGGCCTCAGTGCAATGCAAATCCTAACAAAATTTTCAAAGGCAATGGACAAACTGTTGCTAAAATTTTACTTCCAGCAATATGGAGGCCTGGATATTCTAAAATTCAATCCCACTGTCTAACTGGAAATGTGGGATAAATGAAAGTAAATCTTTAAATACATAACTATGGCTCCTAAGAAAGTGAACAAAATTGCCAGACGTGAAAAAAAAGTAACGAAGTTAGGATATCAAGTTTGTCCCTGATTCCAAAGCTGCAGACACCCTTTGGGCATTTTTACCAGGTAGGGATGTAGACACGTGTAGCCACTCCAGAGAACAATCTGACACCTACAGTGAAATTGAGTTGTGGTACTCCATGAACCAGGAACTTCACTCCTGGGGAGATCTGAGAGAGGAACCCAGCTCCTTTTGTGATCATAAATGTTGAGGCAACTTGATGTTCACTACTGTAATAGATAAGGAAAATTTAAAAGATGCATAGAAGGGGTACTATAAGTAAAACATTCCTGAGTACTTAATTCAATAGAAACAGGGAGAGCAATCAGATATAGTATAAATGAAAAGAAAAAACCTGTGAGATTTATAGTACAATATTATTTATGCAAATTATAAATGTAAACACATAATATAAGACTATATATAATTTTCTAAATACTGATTTAAATACATGCATGAGTTAGAAAATTATATAGTGTTATGTGTTTATATTTACAATTTATATAATGTCTAATCTAACTAGTGTAATCTTAATGTCTAATCTAACTAGACATTAGGATTATCAAAGCATAAAACAATGTACTCAGGACCGACATACTAAGTGACAGCTCTAAGTAATCCAGGATTGGACATAGGCATTGATATATTTTTAAGGTCCCTATGTGACCTAATAGATAGCCAAGGTCAAGAATCACTAGTCTAAATAGTTGTTGTGCCATATATTCAAGTGTATGTAGAGATGATTAAAGATTATTAAGAGCAGTCAATTCTGCTGTAACATTTATGGAGAAAAATTCAAGTTTGTTCCTATATGACTGATGTATTTGAAAACAATTTGTGCTTAATGTGAATTTTGTTTTGTTTATGCCTGATTTTGTCTGCAAGAAATATTAGATGTATGTGAAAAACTGCACCCAGATACAGAGCCATGTAGAAATACACAAAATGCACACGCTTCATAAATCTACCAGCAACCTCAGTTTGTCTTATGTGATGAGCCACACCTATGACATCTGTTGTTACAACTTTCTTCCAGTTTCAAATAACCCTACTGCAACGACTTCGCAGTATCTCACAAGCTGGAGTGGTTTCTACACCCCTTCCACAAGCAACCAGGGGTCTTTTCCAATGTAATGTGTCATACTTATTGTGGTAGTCCTGACCATTTAACATGTGAAAATTGTGATTTCATTCTCATTAGGCTCTTAGCTTTTTTTCTTTACTGTGTCACTGACAAAGTTTTTGAGTGTTGTGTCCCGAACCTAATTGTTTTCCCCTAGTCCTGTGGTTTTTATTGTGCAATTTTGCATGTTGTGGTTCTCTTAAGGATTACATATGTCATGTTGTGGCATGGGAGATAGTTGGACTGACACTGGGAGGAGAAAGCATAAAATAAAACATCAGGCTTATTTTTCTAGGTGCAAACAACATCGAGTTCCAGCATCTGCAAATAACTCAAGAGTGACGGGTAGGCCCCAGAGCAGGCAAGGGAAATCAGCACACTGAAGTTCCAAGGAAAGACTTCTTGAACCAAGGAGGAATCCGTCCTCATCTATTCCCAGAGGAATGGAAATCTCCGTTGCTTCTGGTGAGCATTTTGTCAATCAGAGCTTCATGATCTTGGTCACATTTACCAGATGGTATGTTTAAAAGTATTCTGGGGTTCAAGACTGGTCGCGGTGGCTCACGCCTGTAATCCCAGTGCTTAGGGAGGCCAAGGCAGGCAGATTACCTGAGGTCAGGAGTTCAAGACCAGCCTGGCCAACATGGTGAAACCCTGTCTCTACTGAAAATACAAAAATTAGCCAGACTTGGTGGTGGGTGCCTGTAGTCCCAGCTACTTGGGAGGCTGAGGCATGAGATTCACTTGAACCCAGGAAGCAGAGGTTGCAGAGGTTGCAGAGGTTGCTGGGAGCTGAGATGGCACCACTGGACTCCAGCCTGGCAACAGAGTGAGATTCCTTCTTAAAAAAAAAGTATTCTGGGGGTCAAGAGAGGGCAGATTGGGAGGAATGTAGACATAATGTTGTTTAGACATATTGTTGGTCACGTGCTGGTAAGGGTGTAACAACCAACTCTCAGGGAGAGGGGAGAAGGCAGTGACTTAGGTTTCCACTGTGGTTGATTTCTGTCAGTTTGACACCAGTGAACACCAAGTGGGGACGAACACTGATCATCGCTTCTGGCGAGCCACCCCAGCCAGTGCCAATAACCATCTTCTGTCACTGTAAGAAGGCCCCTTGACGTTCACTTAAACAGGAGAATCCTAGACTGCAGCCAGGCAAAGTGTCACGAAAGTGTGATTATAGGCGATAACCACTGTCAGAGGAACCCAGGCACAAATGCAGGGAAATGTCTAGTTGCTCTTGGTGAGGCTGCAGCAACAACATGTCTGCAGGCGTTAACCGAACACTACAGCAGGGAGGGGACCAGCCTCAGGTCAGGCTGATGGCAGGTGGTGAGCTCTGCCGGTGGTTACATGGGAAACCCAGCTCCATCACCATGGCCTCAGGCTCCTCATGACTGGACTGCCCATTGTTTCTCTGGCCCATCCGCCCACCACTTCCTCGCTCACTTCACTCTAGCTCTTGCCCGGCTTCCTGTTCCTAAAACACGTCAGCCTCATCTGTCACCCCATGGCCTTCACTCTTGCAGTTCCTTCTGTCTGGAATGATTTTTCCCCAGATACCTGCAGGGATCCGTCCCTCCCTTTCTTCGATTTCTGCTCAAATGACACTTTGTCAGAGAATCTTTTTCTGGACACTTATATGAAATAGCATCCCCATCTCCATCACTCCACCTTCCTCCTCCCTACCTTATGGTGTGTCTCCCTTTCTGACACATCTCCTATTTATTTATTGTCTGGCTCTGCACAACTGAAGGGCAGTTCCCTGGCAGGAGGGACTGTTCTACATCTTTCACTTCCACACAGAGAGCCTCTTAATCGTTTTCAACTGAATAACTGAATCAATCTCAATCTTTTGCTCTGTTCAAACGAATTTATCAATGCACTCATGTATCAATTCAACAAGTCTATCAATTGTCTACAACGATCCAGGGACTAGAGATCCAGCAATGCGTAAGATGCATGACCCATAGCTTCTACCTTCATCCCTCCCAGAGTTCCATAAGACTGCGTTGTCTTCTTCAATATGGTATCACCATTGTATGAGTATGATGGCTAGCACAGACACTCAAATATTTCTAAATGAATGAATAGCAATAGTCACAAATGTGAGTGATTAATCATATTTAGAAAACTGATTTGAGCATGTCATTCCATGTGGAAAAGACTAAGGCTTGGGAAATGGAGAACGATATTGGAGATTGGATGTGGGCAAGAATGGCTTGGTACACAAACAAAGCAATAAGTTCAGATTCAAACTTGGAGCAGCATTCTCTTATGTTTAGAGTTTCTGTCATCCTTGTTGCTATGAAATTCAGCCATGGCAAATGTCATAATCACTATGTCCTTTTCCTTTTATTGCTGAAGAGCCTTCCATTTTATCACATCTCACAAGTTTTTATCCATTCTCCCCATGATGCACACTAGGCTAGTTTCCATTTTGGGGCTATCATAAATAAGGCTGCTTTGAACATTTGTATGCAATCTTTTCATAGACACATGAACCAATTTCTCTCAGCAAAGCCACACTGACAGCACAGTTTGTCTCTGGGATGGGAGAGAATAGAGATCTTTGCAATGTAAGCAGCCCTAGAGTTGCAAGTTGCTGTTGTCTAAAGGCATGGGGCAGAGAGGAGTTGTTAAAATTACTTACAGTCCAACCTTGAGTGAGAAGGAAAAGTGCTTCTTCCTGCTCTTCTCTCTTTCATGTTGCTTTTGGAAGTAATTCTTCTAAACCATTATATTTCTAAATGGATGGTGTTTGTATATTTGCAGCCTATCCATTTCATATATTAATTTTTCAACCAGTCAGCTTATTAAACTTCCTTATCTTTTCACTTCATTAAATACATTCAGTTCATTCTCTTGGATTTTTCCTCATTACTTTCAGATGATCTTGTGTGCTCCTGCTTTAAAATACTATTGCACTTTTTTCCAGCCTCTGCAATACTTTAGCTAGTTGTCCCAAACCATGATAAAGAACAATTGGTGTTCTTGATTATCTTCTGACTTTAATAAAAATGGCTCTTGTCTTTTACCATTAATCATTATGCTAGGTTTTGATTCAATATAAGTACTTGTAAATTCCTAATTTGTTAATAATTTTTTTCATGAATGAAGTAGAATTTTATTAGATTTTCAGCTTCTATCAAGATACTGCTTTTTCTCCTTTGATATATTAACAAGTTACAATGTATTCAATTACTTCTAAAAGAAAGCTATTTGTCTCTGTGGTATATATACACTGCAGAATACTACATAGCCATAAGAAAGAAGAAAATCATGTCCTTTGCAGGAACATGGATGGAGCTAGAGGCCATTTCCCTAAACAAACTAATGCAGAACAAAAAAAAAACAAATACCATATGCTGTCACTCATAAATGAGAGCTGAACATTGAGCATATGTGGACACAAAGAAAGGTACAACAGACACTGGGACCTACTTGAGGGTGGAGGGTGGGTGCAGCATAAGCAACAAGAAACTACCTATCAGGTTCTATGCCTATTGCCTTCACTCAATGCTGAAGTATGACAGGTGATTAAATAATCTGTGCAGCAAACCTGTGTGACACACAATTTACTGGCATAGCAAACCTGCATAGGTAGCCCTGAACCTAAAATAAAAGTTCAAAACAATTTTTTTGGTAATTTCTTTTTTAGATTTTTAATATTTTCTTTCTTCTTACTATTTTTAGTTCTGGAGTACGTGTGCAGGATGTACATATTTGTTAAATAGGTAAATGTGTGCCATAGTGGTTTACTGCACCTCTCAACCCATCACCTAAGTATTAAGCCCCACATGCATTAGCCATCTAATACTCTCACTCCCCTCATCCGACCCCCTGACAGGCCCTCCCCATGTCCATGTAATCCTATCGTTCAGCTCCCACTTATATGTGAGAACATGCAGTGTTTGTTTTTCTTTTCCTGCGTTAGTTTGCTGAGGGTAATGGCTTCCAGCTTCATCCATGTCCCTGCAAAGGACATGATCTAATTCCTTTTTTATGGCTACATAATATTCCATGGGGTCTAAGCAAAAAGAACAAAGCTGAAGGTATCACCTTACTGGACTTCAAACTATACTATAAGGCTATAAAAACCAAAAGAACGCTGGGCGCGGTGGCTCAAGCCTGTAATCCCAGCACTTTGGGAGGCCGAGACGGGCGGATCACGAGGTCAGGAGATCGAGACCATCCTGGCTAACACGGTGAAACCCCGTCTCTACTAAAAATACAAAAAACTAGCCGGGCGTGGTGGCAGCGCCTGTAGTCCCAGCTACTCGGGAGGCTGAGGCAGGAGAATGGCGTGAACCCGGGAGGTGGAGCTTGCAGTGAGCTGAGATCCAGCCACTGCACTCCAGCCCGGGCCACACAGCGAGACTCCATCTCAAAAAAAAAAAAAAAAACCAAAAGAACATGGTACTTATACAAAAACAGACGCATAGACCAATGGAACAGAATAGAGAACTCAGAAATAAGATTGCACATCCACAACCATCTGATCTTCAACAAACCTCACAAAAACAAGCAATGTGGAAAGGATTTCCTATTCAACAAATGGTGCTGGAATAACTGGCTATCCATCTGCAGAACATTGAAACTGGACCCCTTTGTCACACTTTATACAAAAATTAACTCAAGATGGATTAAAGACTTAAATGTAAAACCCAAAATTATAAAAACCCTAGAGGAAAATCTAGGAAATACCATTCAGGACATAGGAATGGGCAAAGATTTCATGATGAAATCTACAATAGCAATTGCAACAAAAGCAGAAATTGACAAATGGGATCTAATTAATCTAAAGAGCTTCTGCACAGCAAAAGAAACTGTCATCGGAGTGAACAGAAAATCTCAAAAGTGGGAGAAAATCTTTGCAATCTATTCAATGGACAAAAGTCGAATATCCAGAATCTACGAGGAACTCAAATTTACAAGAAAAAAGCAAATAACCCCATTAAAAAGTGGGCAAAGGACATGAACAGACACTTCTCATAAGAAGACACTCATGCATCCAGCAAACATACGAAAAAAAGCTCAACATCACTGATATAGATCGGCTGTGTCTCCATCTAAATATCATCTTGAATTGTACTCCTGTAATTCCCACATGTTGTGGAAGGGACCAGGTGGGAGATAATTGAATAATGGGAGTGGTTTTTTCCATACTGCTCTTGTGGTAGTGAATAAGTCTCACAAGATCTGCTGGTTGTAAAAAGACAAGTTACCCTGCACAAACTCTCTTTGCCTGCTGCCATCTATGTAAGATGTGATTTGCTCCGCCTTGCCGTCCACCATGATTGTGAGGCTTCCCCAGCTACGTGGAACTGTAAGTCCTATTAAATCTCTTTCTTTTGTATATTGCCCAGTCTCAGGTATGTCTTTATCAGCATGAAAATTGACTAACACAATCAATTATCATTAGAAAAATGCAAATCAAAGCCACAATGAGATACCATTTTATGGCAGTCGGAATGGCCATTATTAAAAAGTCAAGAAACAACAGATGCTGGCGAGGTTGAGGAGAAATAGGAATGCTTTTACACTGTTGGTGGGAATGAAAATTAGCTAACCATTGTGGACGATGGTGTGGCATTTCCTCAAAGAGCGAGAACCAGAAATACCATTTGACTCAGCAATCCCATTACTGGGTATATACCCAAAGGAATATAAATCATTCTGTTACAAAGATACATGCACATGTATGTTCATTGCAGCACTGTGCACAATAGTAGGGACATAGAATCAACCCAAATGCTCATCAGTGATAGACTGTACAGATTTTAAATATTTTCAAGATCAATTTTAGACATTTAATCTTTCCTAATAATTATCATTTAATCTGATTTTCAAATTGTTAGCTTACAGTTTAGCAATGTAATCACATATAACTATTTTCATTTATTTTGTGTTTATTTGCCATTGTTTTTATGTATTTTTCTCATCTATTGTGTTTAAGCTAATTACTTAATTGTAGCTATACAAATGACTAATTATTAAATTGTATGTTAGAGAGTTTGGTAATTAATTGCAGCTTTTATGTTTGCCTCTTTGTCTTGGATTCTGTGGAGTTATTTAATTGTTTGAATAAGGATCTCATTCTACAGTTGGTTTTTCTGCTGCTTTCGCTCAAATTGTATTTTATTCCTTGCGTGTTTTCTGATATTTTTCCTTAAGCTCATATTCAACTTTTTCTGTGAAAATCCTTTTAGGCCTGTTTTAAAGTTGTATTCCTCAAAGAGGAATGGTATTTGTTTTGCCAGTCTCCAAGGATTACTACTTCCTTGAGACTACTTTAAGTTAAATTGTTTGCATAGGTTTTTCACAGACATATAGGTAATGTGAGCTTGTGTTGAAAAGTGGCTTAAGAACTGTATTGTGGTTACGAATTCTCAGACTATTTCTGTTCCTATCCCAGACTTCGTTGTAGAGCAATTATAAGAAGTGTGTCTTTCCTTTCAAAAGTGCCCCAGTTTGGAGGATACATTATGTGGTCACTCAATGCTGAAGTTATGGCAGGTGAGTTTCCTTCCTGCACTCTTTGGTTCAGCAGTTTTATTTATTGTTTTCCTGTAAAAAGAGTAGTGCTAGCTCTTTGGGACCAGCTCTATTCAAGGAGTTCCCATGAGACTTCCAATGTAGGATGGTTCTAGGTTAAGTCTCCTGTCTTCTGTCTCTCTCACTTTATGCAATACTCAAAATAAAATCTCACATATATCAGAGTCCACAGCATGACATTTGAAAGAGTTGTTTTCTTGGAATTCAGTGTACAATATGTACAATATTGGTGGCACTGGATTCATGATGGTTGTAAGTCTTTATCTTATATTGAACATTAATCATCATAAAGTATCTCTGTATGTCTTTCAATATTTTTGCCTTGTATTTAACTGCGCATGACATAATCTTACAATACCTGAATTCATTTTGTATATGTTTGTCTATTAATTCTTTTTCTTTCCTTTTGTCTTCAGTATTTATTTATAAGTATGCTCTAGAATTCATTGTTTTGTGTACAAATGTTCGGCTTCTATATTTGATAAAGTCAGAAATGTTTGAGATTTTTTGTCTTATCTCATCTACATTTATAGATATGACAGGTTACTTTGATATCAGTTTTGTCTTCTTCATTATATTTTCTTTTCATTTCCTATTTTTGTTTCTTCTTTTCTTTTTTTCTTAGACAGAGTCTTGCTCTGTCATCCAGGATAGAGTACAGTGGCACTGTCACACCTCACTGCAGCCTCAAACTCCTGGGCTCAAGTGATCCTCCTGCCTCAGTCTCCTAAGTAGTTGGCACTGCAGGTAGGGCTACCACACCTCCCTAATTTCTTGTTTAATTTTTTGTAGAGACAGGTTCTTGCTATGTTGCCCAAGCTGCTTTTGAACTCCTGGCCTCAAGAGATCCTCTGCCCTCGGGCTCCCAAAGCCATTTCCTTTTTATTAATTATTCAATTTTTTCTCTTTTTCTCCATTTTCTCTATGTTTTTAATTTGTGGCTTGTGTGTGTGTCTTCCTTCTATGTGTTTAGAAGGATTATAGTCTGAGTTTATTTTGTCTTAAAATTTCTTTTTAAATGTTAATAATATGTGTGTAATACTTTTTTTAAAAATCCAGAATCTATAAGGAATGTAAACAAATTTACAAGAAAGAAAAAACATCAAAAAATGGGTGAAGGATATGAACAGATGCTTCTCAAAAGAAGACATTTATGCAGCCAATAAATATACGAAAAAAAGCTCATCATCACTGGTCATTAGAGAAATGCAAATCAAAACTACAAAGAGATACCATCTCACACCAGTTAGAATGGCGATTATTTAAAAGTCAGGAAACAACAGATGCTGGAGAGGTTGTGGAGAAAGAGAAACGCTTTTACGCTGTTAGTAGGAGTGTAAATTAGTTCAACCATTGTGGAAGACAGTGTGGTGATTCCTCCAGGATCTAGAACCAGAAATGCCATTTGATCCAGCAATCCCATTACTGGGCATATACCCAAAGGATTATAAATCATTCTATACAGACACATCCACATGTATGTTTATTGCAGCACTATTTACAATAGAAAAGACTTAGAAACGACTCAAATGTCCATAAATGATAGACTGGATGAAGAAAATGTGACACATATACACCATGGAATACTATACAGCCATGAAAAAGAATGAGTTCATGTCCTTTGCAGGGACATAGATGAAGCTGAAAGCCATCATTCTCAGCAAACTAACACAGGAACAGGAAACCAAATACTGCTCTCACTCGTAAGTGGGAGCTGAACAATGAGAACACATGGACACCGGGAGGGGAACATCACACACAGGGGGTATTGTGGGGTGGGGGACTGGGGAATTGAGAGCATTAGGACAAATACGTAATGCATGTGAGGCTTAAAACCTACATGATGGGTTGATAAGTGCAGCAAACCACCATGGCACTTGTATACCTATGTAACAGACCTGCACATTCTGCACATGTATCCTAGAACTTAAAGTAAAAAAAAAAAAAAAAAAAAAAAAAAAGCAGTGGACACTGGTGAACAATAGTAAGAAATAAAGATATATTCACCTCTGCTTTTCTTCAAGTTTCAGATGAAGACATAAAAATATTATAAATTATTCTTTTTTCCTTTCATCTTCCCTATATCAATAATACATTTGATTATGTTATTATCATTTGTTTTTTAATTTATTTATGCTCTTAAACTTCTATTAAGTTATTATCTTTAGGTGATTCTATTGACTCCTCACCATTAGAGATACAAATATTTAAACACTTCTCTCTTCCACTCCTCTTCCCTTTCCTACTGCAGCCTGAGTTGATTTGGTGTTATGTTATTTATACCATTTATTTCCTACTCCATACCTTTCTTTAATACCGGATTCAACATGTACCATTAATCCTGTAACCCGAGCATCTTCATTCATCTCTTAAAATAGCTGATTTTATTATCAAGCGCTCTTTTTTCAATAAGACTGTGTTGTCCCTAAAAGCTTGAATTCTTGAAAGTGTTCTTTATTTTGATTCTTGAATGACACTTGAGTGGATAAAGCAGGCAATACATATTGGCTGATCAAGGCATTTCAGATCTCCTGCCCTCTGTCTTCCTCCCTTGCAGCTAGATGTGGCCTTATGAGACCTTTATGAATAATGAAGTATAGGCAGGACTCTGCTGGGAAGTGGGATGTGGTATCAGGGAAAGACAAATGACAGGTAGGACCTCACTGGGTCTTGCACTTTCATCTTGCCTTGGACACAGAGTTAGAGGCAACTTGCCTGGAGTTGGAGGCAATTGTCTCTCAATCAATTAATGATGAATGTGTTTGATGACTGGATTGGTTCTTTGAAACTCCATGTGAAACTTCTATTTAGAAAGGTAAGGAGGCTAAAATCACATTTTCCAGAATCCCTTGAAGGTATGTCCTGCATGCAAATTTGCCTCCACCAACTAGACTAGTACTTAATACAATGTCTTAATGCTGAATTAAGAAATATTAGAAGTCTAGTACTCAATAGAGTGCACTAAGGCTGAATTAGGAAATACTGAAAGTCTAGTACTTAGTAGACTACACTAAGGCTGAATTAGGAAATTAAAAGTTAGCATAATCAGAACCAATGAACCATATATATCTCCAAGTCAGATGGCCATTTGAATTCAACTAATATTAAATGGTAGGTAACTGCATACATTTTTAATATGCTTCTGCAACCAGAATTATCTTTAAAAGCGTTAACCATCCATTTAGTTTTAAATGAATAGAAAAATCATTGTATTCAATAATTCTAAAAGGTGAACGGATACCACAGCAGAAAAGGGGTTTTGACTTCCTGTTGATTTCCCAAGACACAAATAAAACTAGATACTGGAGTGGCAAAAAGAGTTGTTGTTTTTTTTTTTTTTTTAAAGATTAGGTTAAAAACACTTCAAAACAACATGGCTTTTAGTAATATTAGCCCCCAAATCAAGAAAAATATGGGTAATCATTAGGCAACTGCTTTTTCCTGTGAGTCTTAGCAATCATAAAACCACTCAAAGAACCATTAAATAAACAAGAACAAAAGAGCTCACGGAGAAAAGGAGAGCTTTGTCTCACATTTCTAGCCTAGGGAATTTTGATGTCAGTTCTCTATCAAATGATTCCATTATGTATTTAAATAACAGAAGACCGAAGATTTTCTTAATCTTTTCAGAAATACAATTTGCCCAAAGATATTATTAATTCCATGAATATTTACTGAGCATCTGATATGTTCCAAACACTTTTCTAGGCACTGAGGATGTAGGAGTTAATGAGACACGATCTTTCCTCAAAACTCTCCCATTCTCTTGGAGGAGTGTCTTAATCTCTGCTACTGCTCCGCCGTGGCCCCGTTGCTGTCCACGCCCTCTGCAAAGTACGTCTGATTCACTCTTTTTTTTTTTTTTTTTTTTTTTTTTGAGACAGAGTCTTGCTCTGTCGCCCAGGCTGGGGTGCAGTGGCCGGATCTCAGCTCACTGCAAGCTCCGCCTCCCGGGTTTATGCCATTCTCCTGCCTCAGCCTCCCGAGTAGCTGGGACTACAGGCGCCGCCACCTCGCCCGGCTAGTTTTTTGTATTTTTTAGTAGAGACGGGGTTTCACCGTGTTAGCCAGGATGGTCTCGATCTCCTGACCTCGTGATCCGCCCGTCTCGGCCTCCCAAAGTGCTGGGATTACAGGCTTGAGCCACCGCGCCCGGCCCTGATTCACTCTTGAGCTCCACAGTTCCTGGCAGAGTCGATCTCTGAATCTTTTGCTCCTAAGGAGCACCTATTTTATGTCTCTTGGAATACCCATTAGGACAGGGATCCCCAACACCCAGGCCATGAACTGGTACAGGTCCACCGCCTACTAGGAACCAGGCCACACAGCAGGAGGTGAGTGGCAGGCCAGCGAGCCCAGCTTCATCTGTATTTACAGCCGCTCCCCATTGCTCCCATAACCACCTGAGCTTCACCTCCTGTGAGATCCACCCTGGCATTAGATTCTCACAGGAGCTGAAACTCTGATGTCAACTGCGCATGTGAGGGATCTAGGTTGCACGCCCCCGGTGAGAATCTAATGCCTGATGATCTATCACTGTCTCCTCTCATCCTGAGATGAGACCATTTGGTTGCAGGAAAACAAACTCCTCAGGACTTCTACATTCTAGAATTGTATAGAATCTTCCATAGAGTCTACATTCTGGTGAATCGTATAATTGTTTCGCTATATATTACAATGTAATAATAATAGAAATAAAGTGCACAATAAATACAATGCACTTAAGTCATTGTGAAACCATCCCCACAACCCCCAGTCTGTGGAAAAATTGTCCTCCCCCAAACTGGTCCCTGGTCCCAAAAAGGTTGGGGACTGCTGCGTTAGGAGACACATGCCCTGCCGGTGCTGTGTTTCCGAGAATAAATAAGTGCCTTTGCTCTACTAGGACGGATTGATTCGTGTTTGGCCTTAATAAATAAATAAATAGCAGGGAAATAGACAGTGCATCTCTGTAGAATATTTCTAAAATTTTAATTCAGAGACAACCGTAAGCAGAACCAAGGAGTAAAACCATTTAAAAATGAAAAGAGTATGCAAGTATTAAGACCATCAGTTGTTCTTATTAGTATTAATATTCAAGTAAGTCTAACAAATTCTGGATTAGAGAAAGAACTTGTATATTTTAAGATTTTTTCTAATTTAAGAAGCTTCGCTGGTGCCTTTTCTCTCTTAAGAATTCAGCTAAAATTAGTTTCCTCTCCACGCAGAGTCTGAATATATTATAAAATAAAAGAATAATTGTCTTTCACACAATAAATCTAATTTACATTTCTTTTCATTTTCTTATCTTTTTAAAACATTTTTCCTCAGATGACGAAATATATGCTAAGTCCTGGATTCAGGTTTACAAAAAAAAACCTAATAGCTACGGCCAGCACAGATTATGATAAAATACCTATTTTTTTCCTGCAGCTTATAAAGAATGCTGAAGTAAAATATAATTCACATAAGACAGCAGGTACAGACAATCTAGCAAAAGACTTATCAGTTTCTACATAGAAAGGAGCTGATTTCATTATAGTAGCAAGAACTTCTCGTGTGCATGTTTTATATTTATTTTAAAGGCTCCTTTTAAATTCAAGTGAACAGGAAACCAAAAGTATCTTATCTAGTAGTAGGAACATACTGATGTTTAAAGTGTCTCTTTATCATTTCTTTTAAAAAATATTTTGTAATTAATATTTCAAATGCCTGGCTTGTTAAAGTACTTAGGTATAAGAATTTTTCAATTTTTGTACAATACATTTTTTAAAATTTATAATCAAGATATTTATTAGTAACAGTCAAAACAGGCTCATTGAATCTTTTATGTTGCCTTTTGAGGAGAAAAATTCTGAATATGTTGTTTGTTCTTGTTCTTGTTCATCTGTGTACAACAGCACAAACCTGCTGGACTTGCCAGCCACTAATCAGGGGCTACTGGGCTGCTCACCGCATCTTTTCATAAACTGATTGCAAATACAGGTTATACGTACAGATAAGCCCTTGTTAAATAACCTTTTAAAGAAAATGTCTAAGTGATCATTAAATAGAAGTTTATTGATTTGAGAAAGGCTAAAAATAAACGAGTTGTGCAATTAATTTGGGCTCAAAAATCTTTTCACTTTTTAAAAATAATCATTGTCACCCGGATATCTGCACAATAAGATCTGATTTATACCAGAATCAGCTGCTCGCATGACGTAGGTGGTGAATCATGTGAAAGCAGCATAGTAAAAATGCCCACAGGAGGTTTCTTCGTTTGTATGTTTCTTAGTGTAATATTTATTTATTATTGTTAATTTTTTTAATTGTTTTAAGTTTTTGTAGAGATAGGGTCTCGCTATGTGGCCCAGGGTGGTCTTGAACTCCTGGCCTCCAAATGATCCTCCTGCCTCAGTCTTATTTATTATTGTTAAGACTGAGGAAAGTCATTCAATAAGTGACTGGGAGACTGTAGTTATAGATGCTGCATGAGCATCTGGGATACACTACTACTTTAAGTAGGCATGCATGAATGGGCTATGTTTCTCTCAAAGGGAGAGGAGGGTCTGAGCCTCTGATGGTGTCTCTCAGTGTCTTGCAGCCCCTACTGCTCTGCTCTGAGACCAGCCAGCACTGCCTGTGCAGCTGCAGGGAGGGGCAGGAAGCTGAGCCAGGACGTGCAGCCAGTCAGGGGAAATCTTAGCAAATTTATTCAGGGACAGATATCCCTATTAAAAACTAAAAATTAAAGCGTTAGCCAATAAAGAACTCCTAAATCTGATACTCCATGAATTAAAGATATCTCATCAACTAAAAACTGTCAGTATTTCTGTTCTTGAAACAATGGGCAAAGTCAGAAAAAAAAATACTATGCTTTCAATACAGAGGTACATTGAAATTGAAATACAATAGAGATAACACCATCTCTATATATTATTGTTTATGGAGATATAATTCACACACCATAAAATTCACCCTTTTAACATATAGAATTCAGTAGTTTCTGCCCATTCAGAGCTTTGCAACTATCACCACAATCCAATTCCAGAACATTCTCATTATCCCAAAGAAACACCCTACCCATTAGCAGTGATTCCCTATTTTCTTCTCCCCTAAGCTCCACACAAACACTGATCTACTTTCTGTCTCTGTATATTTATCCATTCTGGACATTTAATATCAATGAAATCATAAAATATGTGGCCATGAATTTTATTCTTTCAAATGGATTCAATCCTGAATAAAAGAAAGGTATCGTTTTGCTTTAGTTCACTGTCATAGTATCATTTTCTTTTAAAACATTGCAAGTTAGTTCATGAATAAGAGATGTGTGGATCAATCGGGTAAAGTGAATCAATTCACATAAGTGAAAAGATATCTGGTTATTGATTGACATTCTCATTTCATTCCTTTCTTTTAAAACCAAATAATCTAAAGCATTCCACTCTGATGCAGGCGACTCAGAGACAATGGGATTGACTGATATTTCTCATCAAATTGATTCAATTGCCTCGTTGTTTAAGGGTATGCATAGTTAACCAAAATCAGTAAAACAAATTACTAAACAATGTTAGGCTGCAAAGTATTCTGTTTAAAGACAGTGCTTATTCTGTCTCCACTGAGACTAGTTACTGGAAGAAAGCCATTTATTCTGCCTGGTACAGGGGAGAAGTGATAGATGAGAAGCACGAAAGTTTCACTGTGCAAAAGGAGGAAGTGGGTAACGATTATAGTGGAATAGTCATTACAAAATGGTACACTGACTCTGCTTATCCTGAGAAAGAAAAGTGTGGTCACAACAAGTGTGATTGGGGTGAGTACATTATTAGTAAATGAAACCCTATGCAGCAATAATCCCTACACACCAAGAAAGGAAGAACCACCTCCTTGTATACAACTGCCTTCTCATCAGAAGTTTGTTCACCTTACCCGGGGAAGTTCAAACTCTTCAGCCTGGAGCCTACCGATGTAAACAGAGAAAAGGTAAAAGCAGTGCCTCCAGCATGCATACCTACGTAACAAGCCTGCACGTTGTGCACATGTGCTCAGAATTTAAACTATAATAATAAAAAAAAGAACAACAACAACAAAAATCAGTGCCTCCAGAAGAAAAAAGAAAGAAAGACAACAAAGCAGAGACAAATGAGTCCTCACCTCTGCTCCAAATCTATTCCTTTCTCCATTTCGTTTTACTCTTTCTATCACCCAGGTAAACTTTCTCCATGGGCAGGACGGGCCAGGTAGGTTTGAGTCAATAGCTTAAGTAACGTAGGAGATTCTATCAGCCACAAAAATATCATTCCCAGTAGTGTGCTACAATATTGCAATTTCAATCGTTAGGTTTTATTATTATTATTACATTAATGTAGTATATCTGAGACAAATAAATTTGTCGAGACGGACATATATGGGATGTTTTGCTGCTAACTACCAGATGACACTACCGAATACCTCAAAAAACAAACAGCTCCAAGAGTGAAGATACTGAGAAGAAGACTAATTTGCTTTGTTTTACACATATATTTCAAACTCCAGAGATTGTGCTGTGCTCTGGGCATACATGTATGACTCAGACAAAATCGTCGCCTCTGAAGAACTCAATCTAGTGAATGATGACAATTATCCTTAAAGATAGCATAGAATCTAAACTGGAGGTGTATACAAAATATTATGAGGCAGAATGTAATTCATAGAAATGCTGGCATCAGGCCTGAATCTTGAAGAATGAAGTAGCATTTAGCAAAGAGATAAGAAAGCGAAAGACTTTTTATATAGAAGAAATAATTTACAACGTAATGGAGAGAAAATGTCAAAGTAAGAAAAATACAAATTGCTTCTTATGCTAGAAGCATAATAAAATGTATAAAGTTAGGAATAGAGAGGGAGGCAAGGGCTATTTCATTAAGGTCTTTTCTGTGCTAATAATAGGACTTTGTAGATTATCTAGTAAGTGAAAGAAAGCTATTGAGTTCATTTATAGAGAAAGGCATTAAAAAATGATTCATTCTTACAGAGTTATTTTAACAACAGTGAGGGATGTACTGAACCCTTCCTACCCAAGTGCTATCTCTGAATCCTCTTCCAGTCTGCAAGTCATCTGTTCTGGCCTCAGACACGTTAAGAACCTTGCTCCAGAATGTCAATCAACTACTTCACGAAGTGCACTTCATTTAGCTCAGCTGATTTCTAAAAAATACACTTTGTTGTAGAAGATAGTAATGCATTACTTTACAACCTGACTCAAGCTCCTCATCTCTTTGTAGACCAGCACCTTGGGTAGCACTGCTTAGAGGTGAGACTATAGTTCCCTGATGAGCAATAAGCATCTTTGGATGGTAGAGAAGTGAGCTCCATAAGGGTGTCATCAGATGTGTCTTGCACTCCGTAACTACTCTCAGCTCTGACCGCATTACATGGTAAATGCTCAAGAAATACTGGGCTGACCATTGAATGGGATCAAGTCTAGAATATTGTGACCCATTATGGTGCTGTTGAAATAGTCCAGGAAAGAATGACTTTCCACACCAAGATAGTATCAGTAGAGATAGGGAGGAGGGAAAGATATGGAGACACTTGCACCTTAAAATCAACTAACTCACGGCTAATCAGAATTTTTGGATGAGGCACGTTAGAGAGAGGGAGTGATCTAGAGGGTTGCTTATGGAAATTTGGCCTGGGGGACAAACTAAGTGATGTCTAATTTCTAGTTAGGTTGCACAGGAGGCATATCAGGGTTTAGGTATGTCCAGGATGAGTTGTTGGGTTCATTAAAAAATCACAAATATGTGTCTTTGACTTTTAAGAAATTGGAGTTAGAGATGCAAATCCAGAAGTCACCACCATGTGCAGAGAGAGCAGCCCTGAGGAATATTAGCATCGAGGGGAACATGAGCTGGGAAGAGATTAGCTCACATACCAGAGTAGGAATAAATTTTTGCAGAATAAACAATAAAATCGGGAAGACATGATACAGATAAAAAAGGATGAAGAAATTTTCTAGAGGGAGAAAATGGTAAACTGTTACAAATGTTCCTTAACTCGTACAATGCAGTAATGTTCTGATTCTGCAAAACAAATTATCACACACTGAGAAGCTTAAAACTACATCTATCGATTCTCTCACAGTTTCCATGGGCCAGGAGTCTGTGTATCACCTATCTGGGCCTTCTGCCCAGGATCTCAGGATGCTGCAACCAAGGTGTTGGCTGGGCTATGTTCTCATGTGGACGCTTGACTAGGGAAGATTCACTTCCAAGCTCATTCAGGTCATGGTATACATTGGGTTGGTGTAAAAGGAATTGCGGTTTTTAAAAGTAATGGCAAAAAAAAAAAAGAGAGAGAGTCTCTCACCCCAGTCTGCCAAATGGAGCCTTACACATTTTAACATAACTATGGGCGAGACATCCCATCACCATTGCCATCTTCTATTGGTTAGAAGCAAGTCACAGGTTCTGCAGTTAAGGGAGCAGATTACAGAAGGATATGAATGTTGGGAGGTGGAAATCATTGAGGGTTCCTGTAGAGAGTGCGCACAACATTCAATATGGCATGAAAATGACTCAGGGATGGATTTGTCATTTAGATCACTGGACCCTAGAAGAATCTCAGTGAATTCCTGAGGCAGGAAACAAATTGCAATAAACAGAAGATAGAATGAGAAGTGAGTAAATGGAGACAGAAATTATAAACAACTCTTCTCGGACTCCTCTCTATGAAAGGAGAAAGAGAGGCCACGCCTACCAGTTGGTTAGTGACCCCACGGAACAGAACCTCCTCGTATTTGTCTCTGATTCCTCGCATCAGCTCAGGATCTGGCAAACAGCAGCTGTTTAGTAAGAATTTGTTGAATGACAGTAGCAAAAGTGGAGAAAATTTGGAGAATTGTTGTTTTTGTTTAAGATTGGGCAAACTAAAAAATGTCATTAAATGGAAGAGAAGAAGTCAATAGAGAGAAAGAGGTTAAAGATGCAGGAGAAAGGAGTTTCTCAGAGGTAACTCACACAGGAGAAGCAATGGCATCTATGGAAGTGCTGAGAGGCATCTGATGCTCTTGCTTGTCATTCACAAACAGAAACAACTAGAAGACTTCTTGGAGTCCATGATGCCCTCCGCAATGACCAGCATCAGTGTTCATCTTCTGCATCCTCTGGTTCCTACATGAACCAACATGATCCTGGCTAAGGCCAACTACTCCAGGAACCCACTGGGAATTACTCCCTCTCCTATTCTCAAAGATGGGGCTAGCAATTCTTGCCTCCCTCTTTTGCTTCATCATTTCCTCTTTTATGGTATCATGCCCGTTCGCTTACACATCAATTCCCCCAAAGTGGCAAAAATAAAACAAACATAAAACCACACATCTCTACTTTAGCTTTTTCCATCTCCAACAGCCAACTCAGGTTTCTGTTTCTTATCACAACAAAACTCTAGGAGACATTTTCACTCATTATCTCCCAGTAATGCATTTATACGTTTTGTGTGTTTGTTTACTAGCAAATGTTAATCAGGATGGAGAAATGTGAAAAAAAATCATCTTATATATTCCGGTTAACACTTTACAACGTAGGGAAAAACACAATTGCTGTACTTGAAAATGAACTTGATTTAGAAGATGATAACCACTACCACCTGCTCTCTATCTAGCCAGGATTCTGAAGGGAATGATGTCTATTTGCAGTGGCATCTTGGGGAATTTGATCTGTTTGGGCAAATGGCCTCACTGTGAGAGCGAGGACTCTCTAGCTGCTTCGAGGACAACTTCCCCCGGGGATGAATAAGCAGAGTGGAGAACCCCTGCGCTCCTTTCTTGGATGTTGTGTCTTCTGTGTCAGAACCTTCAGAACAGAGATTGTGGACTAGGCACCTTTGTATTCAGAGAAGCAACAGTGCTAAGCTGCAGGTTTTAAACCGTCTATGTTAGTTTGCTTTCATAGTGTCCAAAGCCTTGTTTGCCTTTCTCTTTGAATTTGATGTTACGGTTTTATTTAAAATTTGATTTTCAACTAGACAACAAGCCTCTGTTTTCTCTAATGCTTTCTTGCCCTAAGCATTTTCATTGTGGTTTAAATTGGACATGCTTAAATCCCCTTTCTTTATGTGGCCAAGATACATTATTGAAATAGTGCATTGTTTCTGTACTTCCCGGAATTTTCTCCTTCTCCTCATTTCAAGCAAGTAGCCAGGATTTGTAATTCTTTTAGAAATCCCCCCTCCACCCCCACTCCTCTGGGGTTTTTGGCTGGGATGAAAGCAGTCTGTCTCTCCTTGTCCTTTGTAAAAGCCTACATCCCCTGAAGAGACTACCCTGGGTTTTCTGAAGGGTCTGTGCAGGAGAAAAGTCCTGGGAGCCAGGAAAGGGATGGGGGTAAATCCCAGAATATCCAAAAGGGGAGGCGGGAGGTGAGAGCAGGCCCTGAGAGCAGGGTCTCTTGGCTGAGTGGCTCTGCTGCTTCTAGACCTCCTTGATTGAGCTACGGGACTTGAGGTGATTCTGCAAGCTCCTTCAGGTAGCAAGACTCCCACTGGCAATTCCAGCTGTGCACCTGCAGAGGCAAGAATGCAGGTCCCCAGTGTCACCCAGCAGGCTAGCACGGCACGGGCACACGTGGGCCTGGAAGAAGCGTGGTCACCATAGTTTGGGCGGTCTGAGGAGAACGGCTTCACACTGCCTGATGTTCAATATGGACCTTTACACCCTTCATGGCCTCAAAATAAACTAAGTTGAATTTTCTATTTTCTGCTCAGGGTCAAAACTTTTGGATACCCAAGTTTTATAAATATATACACCTTGCTGACTTGAGTTTGTGGACTGAGAGTCATACCAGCTACACTTATAAAAAGTGTCGAATTTTGTTGATTTCTGCCCTCAACCTTCTACTTATTTGTACTGTTTTATTCCTCACTTCCACTTTTTTAGGCTACAGACATGTTTTTTCCAGAATTATCTTCCTAAATGGAGTGTAATTTTTAGTGCTTCTTTCTCAGGTAACAGAAATCAGAATGGAGAACAAGGAACACAGTGACTTCCATCATTTATCTTGATCTATTCAAAGATGTTAAAAAACGTTCATATTTTATTTTGATTATAGTTGTTTTTTATTACAGACTTATTATTTATTACTGTTTTTATCCTATACCCTTATTGGTGGACATATAGTTGTTTCTTTTGTTTTTCACTTTTAAAAACATCATTGAAGATACTGTCTTGTGTGTGCACCTATGTGAATAGATAAATCTAGAAGTGGAATTCCTGGCTCAAAGATACATTTCTCATTGTAATTGCTTTTGCCAAATCAACCTCCATAAAATGAGCTCAGTGTATGCTCCTCAGGAAAACGAATATAAAAGCACACAGGTGGTATGGATCCAGGCCCCACTGCAACAGGAGGAGCAACCTGTAGTTGCAGATGCAGTCAGGGGGAAATGTCTGGGGTGAGCTTTTCCCAAGGCAAGTCAGGACCCTTCGTGAGTAGGTGTTCAGTTGTGGACATCTCCACACCCACTCTTCCTGAGCACGTGGCCCTCTGGGGTCCTGCTGCTGTGGAACCCCTCATTTGTCTGTCCTCCTGCCAACACCAGAGGCTCTGCCCCTCCTTTCTGCTGGCTCTTGGGCAGCTGGCAGGATCGGTGCTGGCTTTTACTTCTGGATTTCTGTTCTTGCCCAGTTTTGATAATTAAGAACTTTCCTTATTTACTTATTTTTTCAGTCGTGCATTGAAGACGATGTTTGAAATTATTATCCAGCACATTTTCAGCGTTTTTTAGTGGAAAGGTTGTTTACCTTTTCTGATTGGCCATATGTTAGATACAGAAACCTCACCTGTCTGTTTACTTTGTCTCATGTACTTTCTATAGTCAGGTTGTAAATTTTTATGGAGTCAAACTTAATCTTTCATTATATAGCAGAGGTTACTGTATACCCACCAAGATTCTAGGATGAGGCAGGTGTTATGGGGCCTTGTTTTTATTGTGTTGGGGTGTTTGTCACTGCTGAATTTACCTAAAATTATAGAACAATATGCATAGTGTGACCTCACAAGGCTCCTAAACATGAAAACGTGTGTGTGGGGTGGGGTGGGGGGGGTGTAACTCTAGTTGGAAAAGAAACAGAAGAAATTCTAAAAAATTACTTTATTAAAATTGCATCAGTATATTCTTGGCCAGACCTTCTTTCTGGCTCTAACGCATGTCACTTTATATTTCCAATATTTTTTTACAAGTATAAACAAATGACTACCAAGTAGGCAAATTTTATCTCAGGTTTTCTGACTACTGAAAACTCAACTCCTTAGCCATTTGAATGTGTATTTAAATATCTTTGAATTATTATAATTCTTCTTCTTTGATGGTGTCCACACAAATGTGGTATGAATGCATCCTAAACATAAAGCTCAACTGATCTAATCTTTTCTACGGCTAAGAAAACATGACATTAAGTAAAATTTAGATATGAGAAATCAGTAATACAATGAGGTTACTGCTTATCACAGTGCTAAGCAATTTAACAACAGGATAGTTTTAAAGTCAGTTCTACCATTGCTCTATTGAACTGACCAAACTGGTAGTAACCAACATTTTAAACCATGACCTTTTATTATATGACTGAAGCTGTATAAATACCTTTCAACTAGAAGTTGGGTTTTCACATTGTTAAATTGGCTAACTGATCTTCTGAGAAGAGGCAGTGAAAAAAATCTGGTGATGTCATAAAAATCAAAAATGTTATGGACAAAAGTTCTCATTATCTGGAAAGATGAGAAATATAAAACTAAAGAAACACAAGGTCTCTAAAAGAAAGGTCAATTCACTTTCTATACGATAACCTCTTCCTTCAAACATCCTTTACTGCTGACAATCTACAATTCAATACTTAGCTCAATAAATTGAATGGCATTACAAAGTTGGAAATTATGTCTCTACAGAAAAAAATCCTAAGTTGTGGAATTGCAGATCTGAATATTATTTAAGAAATCTATTTTTCTATCTATCTGCCTATCTATCTATCTATCTATCTATCTATCTATCTATCTATCTATCTATATCACCTATTTATCTATCATCTATCTGTCATCTATCATGTTTGTCTATTTATCTATTTATCAATCATCAGTTTGTCTACCTATCTATCACCTGTTTGTCCGTTTGTCTATTTATCTGTCATCTGTCTATTTTATCTATCTGTCTGTCTATCTATCTATCTATCTATCTATCTATCTATCTATCTATCTATTCACCTACCTATCTATCTACATCTATCATCTGTTTGTCTATTTTTCATCTGTCTATCTATCTATCATCATCTATCTATGAAGAGAGTTTTCATCTTTGGTTACTGTGTATACAATTGTCTGTTTCTTCAGAACAATGTTTGTTACTATAACTATGATATCTTTCAAGCTTGGTTACTTTTTCTCCCTGGTATCATTTGCCTTTACAGTTTATTAGATATTCCAAATACAGTGTCAAAAATCTCACATCTCATACTGCCCTTTTTCACTCTAACTTTCTGCTGGAGTGTTCTGTGCCCCCACTACTTTCTGAATTCTCTGTGTCTGCTCCCCCATCTGTTTTTGTTTTATGTTCCTTCATTGCTACTCTAAGATGTTTCACCCATGCTTGAAGTCAATTATTGATTCCATTTTTTTGGAACTATCCTTTATTTTCATAGAGCACACCATAACACAAAGAGAGGTAGAAATAAATTTTCTGATTCCTTGTAATCCAAATTTTTTTATTTATTTTTTACTTCACTGAAAGTCTTGCTGCAACAAAATTCTAAGTTAAAAATTGTATGACTTAAAATTTTATAGACATAAATCCTCTGACTTGCAGTTCTTCTTGTTATTTCTGGAGGGTCTGATGCCTTTCTGATTCTTATCCTTTTGTGGTGATTATTATTCCAGAAATTTTAGGAACTTCTCTTTAAATTTGCTGTTCTCAATTATTACAATGGCATTCTTACCACGCATCTGTTCTCAATCATTTCTTTGGAGATTTGTTCAGTTACTTCATCTATAGACTCCCGGCCATTGACTCTAGGAAAATAATTTTGTTAGATTTTTGACCATTTCCCCATCTACTTTCTCCTTCTTTCTTTCAATAATTTTTATTAGTTAGAAATAGTTGAATTTTAATTTCTTGGAATAATCTTGCAGATCTCTTGTTTTCACTCATATTTTTCATTCCCATTGATTCTTGTTCCACTTTCTAGGCTATTTCCTTGATTTTAAATTCCTACCAGTGATTAAATAATCTAAAATTTCTTAAATCATAGTTTTAATTGTCTGAGTGTACTTTTTGCTTCCTTTTTTTTTAAAGTGTCTTGTTCTTATTTTATGGATGAACTGTTGTCTTGACTATCTCAGTAGACACTGTTTTACCCTTTGGGTTTCATCTATCTTTGGATGCTTCTGTGATCAGTTGTTCTAGTTGTTAATCTTTGTATCTCTTACATCACGAGGATATCACTAAACATAAGGAGGTCTCAATGGTTCAGTTATGTTTGAGATGAAAAAAATAAAAGCTGCCTGTAAGCTCTGTTTGTATGGTCAAGTCTTGTCAACTAGCAGCCTTGTTTTAGGGTAACGATTCAGGAAGCAGGAAAGGAAGTTGGAGGGCTGTCATGTGAGCATCTTGGTCCGGATCAAAGTTCTAGAGGAAAGACCTATGCAATTTTTTGCCTGGTGGGTGGACACTTCGGTGCTGGGAGATGTAGGGGGATTGTGTTAGCTAATCTAAAAACAACTTCCCAACATTCACTCCTCCTATCTTCTGCTCCAAGCCTCTCTCCAGCACACTTTTGTAAATGCTGCTTTTGAGGCCCCGTGTTCTACTGGGGTTCTGCGGCCGTCTCCCTCCTCTGCCATGACCACCTCCTGCGTACTCTACACCTGCATTTGTCCATGTGTGGTCTGCGGGTCCAGGCATCTGCCTCATGGATGGGGCCTACAGAAATCCACATTCTCTGACCCTACCCTGGACCTAACTAAATCAGAATCTCTGGGGGGTGGTGCCTCCAAGTGATCTTTTAACAGGTGATTTTTGTGTGCTTGTTTTTAAAGAATGAACAATTTTGAGAGCTGCTGCTCTGGACTGCAGCTTCCTCGTCTCCACTTCACTAGGTACGTCTCCTCCAACCACATCCAGACTTCCAGAAATTGCTGCTTACTCTTGTCAGACATGCTTCCCCTTCATTCTAGGATTGCGCTTTCATGCCAGAAGTTATAAATATATGTGACAAAGCAAGTAAAGCTAATGAGTGGCATGGACCGAGTGACCAGCCTAGGAATTGAAGGGGACTGCAGTGCAACTGGAGAGCACAGTCTTCCACCTGACCGCATGGCTGCCACGCAGCCCACCAAGCCCCCGTTACAGCATCCACGTGAGAACGTGGGCCACTGCTGCCACAACCTCCAGGGTTTGCAGTGTTGGGGAGTGCGTGACATTAGGAGATGATCTTCTCATTTAAAAACATCATGGCTATCATAAGTGTGGGCCACATCTGTAACACCTTATCTGTGTTGTTTTCCTTCTTCTATCATTTTAGTGGGGGCTTGGTAAGAGAAGAAGATGAAAACCTACTGGGAATCTGTACCATTTCAGAAGAATCTTTCTGTTCCTACTTTATTTTGTAACTTGTTTTTGAGATATGATTTACATATATAAAATACATTGTTTTACAGTGTACAGTTGTGTTGGTTTTAGTACATTCATAGTTGTGTGAAAATTACCACGATCTAACTCTAGAACATTGCCATCACCCCAAAAACGAACTCTATCCCCTTAGCAGTCACTCCCCATTCCTCTCCCCTCTAACCCCCAGGAATCACCAATCCCATTCTTATCTCTATGAATTTACCTATTCTGAATATTTTACATCCAGATTCATGTAAATGGAATCGTGCAATAAGTAACCTTTTATTGTCTGGCTTCTTTCACTTGGTATAATTTTTTTTCAAAGTTCATCCATGTTATAGCAGGTATCAGCACTTTTATTTCTTTTTATGGTAGAAAAATATTGCATTGTATGTATATACCATATTTTATTTATTCATTCATTTATTGATGAACATTTGGGTTTACGAATACTGCTATGATGAATATTGCTGCTATGAACGTTTGTGTACACGTTTTGCATAAACAAAGATTTTCAATTTTCTTGGGTATATACCTAGAAGTAGAATTTCGGGGTCGTATAGTAACGTATTGTTTAACTTTTTGAGAAACCACAAAACTGTTTACCAAAGTGGCTGAATTCTACATTCCCACCAGCAATATATGAGGGTTTCAATTTTGCCCCTTTCTTCTAACACTTTTTGTGGCCTGTTTTTTTAATTTCATCCATCCCAGTGGGTACGAAGTGGTATCTCATTGTGGTTTGGATTTGCATTTATTTGATGACTAATTTAATTAAATGTCTTTTCAAGTACTTATTCACCACTTGTATATCTTCTTTGGAGAAATACCTACTCAAATTCTTTGGCCATGTTTTTATTGGGTTATTTTTCATTATGTCGTTGAATTGTAAGATTCCTTATACATTCTGGGTTTTTATCTGACATATCATTTGCAAATATTTTCTTGCATTTCATGGATTTTCTTTTCATTTTTATGATTGTATCCTTAAAAGCATCGTTCCTACTTAATATTCAAAAAACAGAATGAATATGGAATTTTACTACCTTTTTTTTTTGCTGTCAAAAAGTTTATTTTTTATCACTTATGATGTCCTGGTGACGAGCTAAATTTGCATTTCCAAAATAAACTTGATTGTGTCCTAATTTCTTAAATATATAGTGTTGTTACTTGTTTGTTTGCTTATTTGTATTTTGCCTCCTTCTGGCTTACACCTGGAAGATTTCATATAACCTGATCACTTTGAGCCAACTCTAGCCCCAACTGTGTTAAACAGTGTTAGTAGATCTGACAAAGCGCCAGTGTAAAATACTACATTTATGGTCATTAAGCCTTTGTGTTTCTAACATTTTCAGACCTCAGTATTTAATGCATTCTCATCCAGTGCACCACGGAGGTAACATATTGGCTCCCCTGGGGCACGTAGGGCCCACAGACATGTTTGGTTTGGCACACACAATGCTACAAACATTGGAATGGCACCCATAAAAATTTAGAGATTCAGCGTTACTTAAAAAATTTGATCAGCTGGTACCAGGATCATTTACCCACCCAGCAACAAGCAGTGGGACTGGTTTCCAGTTTCACTTTAAAATAGAGTAGGTGGACTCCAGCTTGCCATCATTTCCTGCAGTGCCAATTATCATTCAGTCATCGACAATATCCTTTGACTCGTGTATAAAAGTTTGTCATCTCTGGAGCAAAAGTCAGAACATTCATATATTCATCATAAATTTAGTCTTCTATGTTGTCTGCACTTACATTGTAGTACTTCTTTCTAGATCCCATTTGCCGTGTGTGTCTGTGTGTGCAGGAGATTTCGTAACTCAGCCTTGAACAAGGCATAATGTTTGACATATGTTAGGATAAAAAATTAGTTTTGGCCCTGATGTTCTGCCTAATCATGGTTGAGTCTTCTCACATCTGCTGTGCAAAGCCCTCAGTCTGATTCCCAGGTCCAATATGCAACAGGCCATTATTTTCTCTCACAGTGTCTTCTTGCCTCACAACCCACACAGCCCTCCACACCCACTGGCACAGGGAATAGATTGGAGCACAAGCAAACAGAGATTCACAGCCACCCCTGTTACCAAGATTTTGCCTCTCTGCACCTTGCAGATGTTGTTTATCTGGGGGCCCTACATCCCTCAGAGGGTACCGTAACACTGCCAGTTGGGCTCTAAATTTTGTGCATTACTTTTAAAGATTTACAGTATCTCTGACTTTATCGCTGGGCCTGAAAAATACTTAATTATCTCCTTGTCAGGTGCCTGAGTCACAAATAAAATGTTGCAAATAACGGAAAACATCTTCCTATCTTTTCTCAGATGTTGTCTGCTTCCTGAATAGAAGCCAACATGTCTTCTAAGTTTTTCTCCAGCCTCCACCACAGACCCTATAATTAAAATTAATTCTTCCCAGATTCTGTCACTGAGTTGACAGCTCAGTTCTCCATGGTGATAAAGGGTGTTTACTTTTCTGTATCTTTCATAGGTATCTATTGGTAGGTTGATGGTGGTTATAGACCAGACGACGGTGAAGATGATGCAGGCAATGATGATGCTGGTGATATTCGTGAAATGAATTTAACACTTTCTCTGGGCCAAGCACTACCTTATGGACTGACACATCCATAAACTCCTGTGGAGTCTGAAGCTCTCCTTCTCCTCCTTCTCACATTTTTGCATTTCACTTTTCATGCCCATAATGCTTCTATCTGAGTCTGGCTTGGAGAATTTTGCGTGGCCTGAAATCTTGTGAAGCTGGGATCTGGTTATTTTGTACCATTTGGAAACTAAAATAGAAACACTAAATTTACGGAGCACTAAATTGTGTCAAGCATCATTTGATACATTTGTGTTAAGGATTTCACTTAATATACGTAATTTTCCTAAGGAACCAATACTGATAATTCAGAGACTGAATGATATCAAAAATACGTTTAGTCTCCTTGTTTAATGCAATAAATACACTTACCTTGAAAACACTTAAATTCAGTGTGTGCCTATGTGTGTGTGCGGTGGTGGGGGTTTGGGGTGTGTGTGTGTGTTTAGTGGGCATAATATTAATAATATTAAGTGCAATAATAGAAATCTAAGATACAGAACATAGGATGGAGAGATTTTCTCTGCCAACTGGGGGGATTCCCTGAAAGTGAGGCCTGTCTTTGGTGTTGAAGCTTGATTATCCCATTTTAAAGATGAGGAAACTGACTTAGACACATTAAAGAGTTTTTAAAAAGCTACAGACACATGAAAGGATCAATATTATGCCTATTTTACAATTATCCAATAGTCATTTTTCATCTTTTGCAACATTGAATAGCAATTTTAACTTTTTCACTATTTTAATAAATCCTTAATCTATCTCAGAATATCAGCTCCCAAATCACCTTTCAGGTTATTTTACGAGACATTTTAACTAGTTTTTCTTTTAACTAGCATGCAAATAAAAATATGTAGCTCAGCTGATGACAATCTGCTTTAATTTTTCAGATCACCAGCTATTCTAATTATCCAACACTCAGCACCATCCACCCACCATGCTTCGTTGAACTAATGGTGCAGGAATGTGTGTGTGCACGTGTGTGTGTGTGTGTGTATTATACATATAGCATGTACATTAATAAATAATTTCTTCCATCAAACATTATTTCATGAAGTTTTGTCAATCAGGCATCTTTCAAAGATGTATGTATGCCACTGTCCTCAAAAGAAGTTAATTCATTCTTGCAAATAACATCCACCAATAATTTTAATAGTTTATAAGAAATTACTCTTACATAAATAGGGAATACAGCAAATTATTTCTCACTCAGATATATCCTGTAAGGAATTAGTTATAATGTTTAAAAAATATGTGCTACATTTATATTCATTTTAATGACTTACTGTAATAACCTGACACAATTAAGCTATATTATGTTTAGCTTTAAATTATATTCAAAGCATACGTAAGGGTTTCATTAGTTTAAATAAAGCCATTATTGTATATAAATTAATTTGAATTAAATTATGTGTTCTAAAAGCCAAAGTATTCGGTTGTAAAATATCAATTTAATGCATGATATAATTCATTCTAAATGTCCAAGTTAAGAAGAAAAAGAAGAAAACAACTGTAATCAAATGTCCTGGTATGTGGACAATATGGTAATGAGCAAAAGTGATGGGAAAAATTGATTTAATTTAAGTTGCTCAATTTCACTTTCATTATTTTAGTTGCTCAGTAGAAACCTCATATTAGTTATCTGCTCATCAGTTGTGAAAAGTTTTGTGATAAGAAATCAAGCTTTCTTGAACATGCAGAAAGGGTGACGTAAGGGTGGCGTTAAGCTGGCATAATCACCAATTCCAGGCGTGGTTTTCATTTTTGTAGGCTCATTCATGTGATTATTAGTCCACCCAGAGGTCATCATAGTCCAGCATACAGACAATGGCGAAATTCAAACTTTCATGAAAATACGCCTACCAAGTGGATGAGACGCCTGGGCTGCCCGGTAGTCAGCCTTTCCTCATAGATGAGGTCTCACAGAAGCCATTGCAACAAAGGGAGTTGGGTGATGGTCTTCATGGCTTTGGTCCACATGCCATGCCCATCTCCTGTAGTGTTATATCTTAGCCACTAACTGAATATCTGCATTCAGGGGCCACACCCTTTTTCATCCACAGTGAAAATCTTAAATTCTTAAGTTCCTTAATACTGTTAAATACCTTACCATGCTTTAAGGTAATTTGCATAACCACTCTTTGTATTTAATTCTCAATACCTTGATCACTAACTCTGGTACAACTTACAAATCAATTGGTTTACTTCTCATTATTCCATATGAAAATTTTTCAGCTAAGTGAAAGATGGAAACTGTAAAAGCATATGGTTTTCACCTTTTTCAGTAAAATAGTCATGAAAATGGTTTAATTAATTACTTATTTATTTGACTTAGGTGTTTAGAATGAAAGATGTGGTCCGATTGTAGAATATTTTTTCCAATCTTTTAATTTTCAATAAGTTTTCATCTTAAGCACAAAAGATTGTTTATTTTTTCCAAACTTTCACATAATTTTCAGAGTGGACAAGAAGCATCAGAAATATTTAAATAAATATTTCAGTGACATCTGGGGACATTAATACATTTTAAATTGCATCTGTCAATCAAAGCAAGAGAAAGGATTCATTCATTTATGTAACAAATACTTATTGAGATCCGTTTTATCTCAGCAACTAGAAATATAGAGATAAATAGACCCCTCAAAGTTTCACCTTTAAAATTGTATAGCAATTAGTATATACCTCTGCTCGGGCAAATGCTTATTATACACTAAATGGTTTTTTAATATCTCCCTACTTACTAGACTGTAGGTCGCATGTGAACTCCTTTTGAACCAGAGGCTACAGTCTAGTAAGTAGGGAGATATGCAAAGACCAGTTAGTGTATAATAAGCATTTGGCCAAGCAGGGGTATATACCAATTGCTGTACAGTTTTAAATGTGAAACATTTTGGTTAACTTGAGGCCATCCAGAAAGGCCCCATTATGAAAGCAGCAACTAAGAAGAGATTTGTGGATCAAAAAGGAGTTTTTCAATTAACAGGTTGCAGAGGACACTCAAGCCAAAGGGAACATCATCTACAAAGACAACAGTGTGAGAGAAAGTGGAAGATTATGGTATCTATAAGTAGTTCCATATGGCTAAATAAAAAGTATGATGACAAAGTGTACTAGGAAGTGAGGCTGGACAAAAGGCAAAAGACTGGTTTAGAAAGGAATGTGCAAACTCAGGAAAATATTTTAGAATTTGACAAGAAAAGGGGAGTTGCTGCATTTTTTTCAGTTAAACTTTTTAATTTTTAGATAATTGTTGATTCACATTTAGTTTTAAGAATTCATGTCCTTTGCAGGGACACGGATGAAGCTGGAAACCATCATTCTCAGCAAACTAACACAGGAACAGAAAACCAAACACCTCATGTTCTCACTCTTACATGGGAATTGAACAATGAGAACATGCACACAGGGAGGGGAACATCACACACCAGAGCCTGTAGCCGGGAGGCTGGGGAAGGGAGAGCATTAGGACAAATACCTAATGTAGATGACGGGTTGATGGGTGCAGCAAACCACCATGGCACGTGTATACCTATGTAACAAACCTGCACGTTCTGCACACATACTCCAGAACTTAAAGTATAATAAAAATAAATAAATAATATGAAGAGATCCCATGTACCTTTTACCCCCTCCCCAAGTTTCCCCTTAGGCTACATCTTGTAAAGCTGTTTTTACATTAGGAGAATTGGTCTGTGGATAATGTGAGACATATTGATGAAAGAATGGGACATGGAGCCATCTAGGAGGCTGACCCATGACTTAGAATAAAGAAAAGGCGGGCATAGTTTAAGCTGGTGCTAGTGAAGATGAAAAGGGGAGGACAGGATATTATGTGTCACGTAATTATAATAATAAGTCATCAGCGTTGGGTAATTGATCGGATGCTGGTACTATAGAAAGAAAGGGATGTAGAAGGTTTTCAGATTCCTATACTTGAAGATGTGGGTGAGTCCCCAAAATATAGAGAAGGGGTGGCAGTTAGTCAACAGTAGGTGAAGTAAAATGACTGATAATCATGATGAAATGTATCAAACAAAAGTCACTGATGTCCTTAGAAGGAATATTTGAAAGAGGCTAATTGCTCTCGCTCCCAGCTGGGCTTCTGGGGAGAAGAGGCTAAACTCACTGTGGCCAATTCCTTAACTCATTTCCCCTTCAGTTTACTGTTCAGTTTATACTGCAATCTAGTTTCTTATTAAATGGTGACTATAGTGTTCGAAAGGTATTGAATAGTAATAAATGCATGCACCTAGGAGTGTGAGAATTTCTTTCTAAGGATCAGGTCTTCTTTCTGCATGGTTCCCAAAAAAGAGATACATAAAGAAAAATGGAAAACAGAAAATCAGAGTTTCTCTTTAACATTCATTACTCAAGTGCCTGATACTTGGTTCCAATAGAAATGGAGGATATTATTTAGTTTTAAGGCCTAAACAGAGTCTCTCCTTTCTGCTAAGCTGAATTTAAATTGTGTAACCAGCCCATCACCAATGTACCAAAGAGCTCAGACCACCACCGATGATAGCTCTCCCATGGAAAAAGAAGAGAAAAGGAGGAGGGTGGATGAGTCTCCTGTCAGGGTTCGAGTCCTAGACTGGACCCATTACTATTCTGCACCAACAGGGACTGAAAAAGAACCCAAAGATCAAACCACTCAGAATGTTGACCTTTTTGCCTACCCTGAAAATGTATGTAAATCTCTTTGAACGCTTTTTTCCAGCTTTAAAACTCAGAAATGTCTTTCTCAAAGACCTGGAAGCCATCCCTTTGAAATGTAATAATCAAGGAAGAGGGGGCCAGATCTCACAGTCTCTGTGGGACAGTACAGACCTATCTTACAATTAAACATGGATGGCCTAATCACGTTGACCATGAGGTCCCCAACAGCTGTCCACTGGTTCACTCTAGTGCTTAGAAACTCTCCATCTCAGGTTGCAGTGAGCCGATATCGTGCCATTGCACTCCAGCCTGGGGGACAAAGCAAGACTCTGACTCAAAAACAAACAAACAAACAAACAAAAAACTTAACCAAAGAAACTCTCCATCTTTTGTTTCAGCAGAGTTCAGTTCAATCTCTCTCTTCCCTTTTATAATAGTCTTTTTTTTTTTTTTTTTTAAGAGAGTGAGTCTTGCTCTGCTGCCCAGGCTGGAGTGCAGCAGTGTTATCACAGCTCACTGCAGCCTTGAACCCCTGGGCTCAAGGGATCCTCCTGGCCCAGATTCCCTAGCAGCTTGGATTATAGGTGTACATGCCACACCCAGTTAAATATTTTTCTTTTTAATTTTGTTAGAGACAGAGTCTCACTACATTGCTCAAGCTGGTCTCAAAGTTCTGACCTCAAAGGTTTACATGTAGCGGACCATTACTAGTTAACAGACAGCATCCCAAGCATTGTTTATCTATTAGCCAAGTTAGCCACACAGGCACATGGCGCCCTAGGGGCAACCCCCTCTTCACACAGGCAGAAGCAAAGTACAAAGATGTCCCATAACCTCCCAAAGTCACACAAGGTCACACAAGTGCCTTCACCAAGACAGCTGTCTCCAGAGGCTGTAGTTGTAAGTACTGTGACCTCATGCCTCATAAGTACGGTTCTGCCCCGTCCTCCAAAAATCTAGCCATTTCCAGAGAGAATGTTTATTACATAATCAAATTGCTAGCAATGGTAGTTCTTTTAGTACTGTGTCACTGGAAGCTGACTGAAACCCTCAGTTTGGTGTTTTAGTGACTACACCTGGGACTTGGGAGAACATCACAGCTTTCTTCAGCTCATTTTTCTGTAACAGCCGCAGCTCCATATGTTAAGCGAATTTGGGTCGAATTGTTCTCATGTGAATACCGAGTGCTAAAAATGGTTTAATTGGAAGCTATAGTTAATTACGAAGACATGAAACTTTTTAGAAAAATGCTGGGAAAAGGTGTTCTTTAAGAAAAAAACATTTTATTGTATCATTAGTTGACTTTAACTTACGGAATTCTTGGTCATCACTGAAAAATAATTTCTGGGTAATAATCTCGGTTTCTTTTGTAAATAGAATTGTTATAAATATTTCTGGAGAACTATAATAAAGTAACCTGCTAACATGTAAGTCATAATAAGCAAGTGAAGTGTTCAAATTCTCACAAGCAAACTAATATCATATGTTTTTCATGACAGAACAATAAATTGGAAAAAGAATCAGATTTTATATATTCCACCTTCCTTCTTTCAGTCAGGTTAATGGTAGAATTGAAAAATGAGTCCCTTTTTATTTTACAGATGGAAAAGTCAAGATCAACAGGTGCAGTTAGCCAAAGATGACACAACTTCACAGTGACAAAGAGAGAATCAGAATAAGGATGGTATAAAGCTTTCAACTAGAGTCCTAACTTAATAAATTCACAATGGCTTTCTGTGGGCTGTTTGATGAAGGACTCAGTCCAAGCACTCACTGGGAATAGTGTGTTAATTGGTAATGTCTGTCACGTGTGAGGGAGGACTCAGTCCAAGCACTCACTAGGAATAGTGTGCTAATTGGTAATGTCTGCCATGTGTGAGGGAGGACTCAGTTCAAGCACTCACTGGGAATAGTGTGATAATTGGTAATGCCTGCCATGTGTGAGGGAGGACTAAGTCCAAGCACTCACTGGGAATAGTGTGTTCACTGGTAATGTCTGCAGTGTGTGAGGGAGGACTAAGTCCAAGCATTAACTAGGACTGTTGTGCCAATGGATTGGTAATGACTGCCATGTGCAGGGATGGGGCAGGGAGCACTGTTCCATGGACTGGTCCATGTTCACTGCCCCTTGATGAGATGAAGGGCTTGGAGCCTTTTCACAGGGCTCAGTGGGTGAGCAAATATCATTGCTCACCTGATACAGAACAGCATCTGCAAGTGTTCAGCTGAGTAACTCATGAGGCCAGCCTGGAGTTGGTGCTGTGGGCTGGGAGCTCAGGGGCGGGAGGCTGGGAATGACCACGTCGCCTGGGGCGTTCATGAATTTTGTCATGGGCGTCAATGAGAGAGCATTGTGAAGGCAGGAAACAGTTCTGCCAAAACTGCTGAGCGCTGAAGGGCAAGTAAGAGAACAGTGTATTTGGGATGCCTTATGGGTACTTTAAGAGCTTACATAAGGTAAGTGAATGTGCTGTCATCCCTGGGCACCGGGTTAGTTTTGCTCCTGTCTGCTAATCCCTTGGAGTAGTACATGAAAACTAGTAGTATTTTAAAATGTGCTGAAAATAAACAGAAACATTTGAAAATTCCTGGTTACCCCTACTCCCAGGTGTAAGCGGTTTCCACTGGCGAGCAGTGCTTCCCCAAAACCATCCCACTCCAACCTCCTGTGGTTTGATACCTCCCTGGGTCATGGGCTTCTAAGTTAGTAGCCTCCCCACTGTGTCTCATGACTCCTGGCCCTAGAACAGACTTGTTTGGTGAGCTTTACACCCATACACAAAGAATGAAGTTACTACTATTCTTTTAAGTTACAGAGAAATTAAAAATCACGTTATTTTCTTGGGTGTGCGCTTTGTTTAGTTTTGCACTCCAGACTGGGCAACAAGAGTGAAACTTCATCCCTAAAGAAATACATGCATGCATACATACATACATACATACATGTATGTAATCCTTTGCAGTACCTAGCTAGTCTGTGTCTAAATACAGTGGTGAAAGTCACCTTTGCAAAGATAGGAAAAAGATGGATTATGTTTCCACTTGCAAAGGCTATTTTAGACTGTCATTATGTTATTTACAATTCTGTCAGCAATGCTTTCCAAAAAAAGAAGTGACCATTTTCAACTGGATTTTCAGTATAATAAATATTTTATTTTAATACCAGATCTCCTTACCATTTTAATAAGTGGTTATTCAAAAGAACAAACTAAAATTTTTATATTTTACACATAATAAGTTGTATTACAATAGCAAATACTTTTTGAAATTGTGGAAACATTCCTTACTACTTCTGAATTACCTGAGGTTTATTTATCTGGGAGTAGAAATATCAAATTATGTGATGTAAATGTTATTGTTTCAAATGTTTTACTTCCTAATAAAAAATTACCCTGTAACAAATCATGCTACTTCCTTTCATTCATATCCTTGAGTCTTAAATAGTCCTCCTATGAATGAAAAAAATTTAGAGTTACTGTATCAAGAGAATAATTCTATCCTCCATTTTAAATCTAAGAAAAGTCAGTCTGACTTCACATACCACACAATAGAGAGAAGAGGAGGTAGCATTAGATGACTAGTCACTAGCCTTCTGTAGAGAGACAAGCAAAGTCAAACAGAAAAATAGTACACTACAGCTATTAAAGACCTCCTGCTGAGGTACTTGAATGAAAATGAGTTTTAAAAAACAGGAAAAACAGATTCATTTCATAAGTGAATTGCATAAAATTGCAGCACTGAATACGAAGATGTGTGATTCTAAAATGAAATGCCATGAATATTTTCACATGATTCCACAAATAGCTGCTCTATTATAGTCCGTTGAGTTCAGCATAAAATACAAATATCCAACAGCCCGAAGAATAAAAAGGAAAAGTAAATATTTTATGGCAAAATTAAATCACAAAAGTAAGTGAATTTGAAACATATGTGCAACTCATGATTTTATGTCATCCATGCTTGAAAAGAGATAGTGGGGACTTGGGAAATTTATGACATAGGACTATTTTAATACATCCATTTAATGTAAATGCCAATGCATTTTATAGCTCACCTTCACTGTGAAGGCTTTAACACAATTTTTCCAAAATGTAATTTTTTTGGTCTTTAAGACTTTATTTCCAAACTGAAGTCACAAACACTGCAAACATACATTGCTACTTACTGCTACCATTTTCTAACTCAGTAGTTCTCGGCTAGGGACAGTTTTGCTTTGCTACTCCCCAGTGTCAGCTAACAGTGTCTGGAGACATTTGTGATTGTTCTGACTGGAGACAGAGGGAAAGAGTTGCTGACATCTGGTGGGTAGAGGCCAGGGATGCTGCTAAACATCCTACAGCACATAGGACAGCCCCCTGCCCCCAACCAAAGCAAAGAATTATCCACCCAAAATGTCAGTACTGCCACGGCTGAGAAAACCTGATTTAACTGAATTACAAACCTATATGAAACTGTGTAAAATCTTTCAAATTCTTAAAATATAAACTCTTCTATTGTCAGTTAATAGGCTATAACTTAGTTAAAATACCCATGATATACGCTTAGCAAATTAGACAATAAAGATTCCAAGGGAGAAAATTTTAGAGGAGCATGTGGTCGTTGGGAAAATAAAATTGTGTGCATTTTACATCCAATTTTCTGACTCATATCATCTAGTCCCTGTAGTTCACTGGAAGTGAAATTGTCCTCCCTTTAAAGTAATTGCTGCGGAAACAATTCAGTTCAGCAATATAAAAAGACACTTTTGTTCATAGCCTTAGCAACTCAGCCCAGGAGGCACAAGGCCCGGAGCCCCAACAGGCGGAGCTTCAGATGGAATCTAGAGATAAATGATTCCTCTGTTGGCCTTGCTTCTTTTCAAGCAAACATGACTATGTATCCAAGCTTGAAACAGAGGAGAACCAGATAATCCACGGGAATTTTCTAGTAAGTGGCGCTTCTCAGAAATACCTGGTCCTAGATCGTACTACAATACAGCACACTAATCTGGTTACCTGAAAATGAAGGTCAAATTGTTCCCAAGCCAACTTCAGAGTGTGTGAATATGGGCCGGGCGCGGTGGCTCACGCCTGTAAGCCCAGCATTTTGGGAGGCTGAGGCGGGCGGATCACGAGGTCAGGAGATTGAGACTATCGTGGCTAACACGGTGAAACTCCATTTCTACCAAAAAAAAAACAAAAACAAAAACAAAAACAAAAACAAAAAAACCACATTAGCTGGGTGTGTTGACATGCACCTGTAGTCTCAGCTACTCGGGAGGCTGAGGCAGGAGAATGGCGGGAACCCGGGAGGCGGAGCTTGCAGGGAGCCAAGATGGCGCCGCTCACTCCAGCCTGGGCCACAGAGCGAGACTCTGCCTCAAAAAAAAAAAAAAAAGAGAGAGAGTGTGAATATGAAGTATTTACAAAATTTGGTTATCACGTTGGTAGTTTTTTCCTTAATGCATATGTGATTAATGTTAGAATAGGAGGTGGGGGGATGCTTAACTCATCAATAAGTAATCGTCATGAGCTAATCCCCGTAGAAGTATAAACAAAAAATAAACAAAACTGAACTTCAAAAACACAGATATCACATTTTGTTTTTTTAAATAAAGTCGAACTGATTGTCGACATACTACCTCCTACATCCACAAGCTTGGAATTCCGGGTCAAAATATCCATTTGTTATATTTCAAGTGTGACTATAAAAGCTACTTAGAAAAACAACAAAAACAAAAATCCTCAACACTGATTCTTCAGACTTAATAAAATCACTAGTTAAACAATTATTCTTTAAAGTTACTAAAATAGGCTGGTGCAGGCTGGCTCATGCCTGTAATCCCAGCATTTTGGGAGGCTGAGTTTGGTGGATCACCTGAGGTCGGGAGTTTGAGACCAGCCTGGTCAACATGGCGAAATCCCATCTCTACTAAAAATACAAAAGACTAGCCGAGTGTGGTGGCTCATGCCTGTAGTCCCAGCTACTTGGGAGGCTGAGACAGGAGAATCGCTTGAACCCAGGAGGCAGAGGTTGCAGTGAGCTGACATCCCGCCACTGCACTCTAGCCTGGTTAACAGAGTGAAACTCTGTCTCAAAAAAAAAGAAAAGAAAAGAAAAAAAAAACTAAAATTGACGTTGATACCCGGATAACTAAAATTCATAGTAAAATTAAGCCGTGATTTATATTAATAGTTTCAACCATTGTTTGTGTCATCTCTGATTTCTTTAAGCAGTGCTTTGTAATTCTCATTGCAGATATCTTTCAACTTCCTACTTAGCTGTATTCTTAGGTATTTTATTCTTTTTGTGGCAGTTGTGAATGGGATTGCGCTTCTGATTTGGCTCTAGGCTTGGCTGTTCTTGGTGTATAGAAATGCTAGTGATGTTTGTATATTGATTTTGTATCCTGAAACTTTGCTGACGTTGTTTACTGGCTGAAGGAGCTTTGGGGATAAGACAGTGGGGTTTTCTAGATACAGAATCATGTCATCAGCAAACAGGAGTAGTTTCACTTCTTCAGTTCCTAATTAGATGCCTTTATTTCTTTCTCTTGCCTGATTGGCCTGGCCCGAACTTCCAATAGTACGTTGAATATGAGTGGTGACAGAGGACACCCTTGTCTTGTGCTGCGCAAATGCTTCCAGATTTTGCTCATTCAGTATGATGTTGTCTGCAGGTTTGTCATAGATGGCGCTTATTATTTTGAGGTATGTTCCTTCAATACCTAGTTTATTGAGAGTTATTACCATAAGGAATTTTGAATTTTATTGAAAGTCTTTTCTACATCTATTGAGATAATCATGTAGTTTTGTCTTTAGTTCTGTTTGTGTGATGCATCATATTTATTGATTTGCATATGTTGAACCAATCTTGCTTCCCAAGGATAAAGACTACTTGATCATGGTGGATTAGGTTGTTGATGTGCTGGCTGGATTCAGTTTGCAAGTATTTTGTTGAGGAATTTTTTTATTAATGTCCATCACAAATATTGGCCTGAAGTTTTCTTTTTATTTGTTGTGTCTCTGCCAGGTTTTGATACCAGGATGATGCTGGCCTCATAGAAAGCGTTGGGAAAGAATCTTTCCTCAATTTTGGGGGAGCAGTTTCAGTAGAAATGGTACTAGCTCTTCTTTGTACATCTGGAAGAATCTGGCTGTGAATCTACCTGGTCCTTGGCTTTTTTTTTTTTTTTAGCTGGTAGGCTATTTACTACTGATTTAATTTTAGGGTGCGTTATTGGTCTTTTCAGGGAATTAATTTCTTCTTGGGAATTAAGTTCAGTCTTGGGAGGGTTTATGTGTTGAGGAATTTATTCATTTCTTCTAGGTTCTGTAGTTTGTGTGCATAGAGGTGTTCATAGTAGTGTCTGATGGCTATTTGTATTTCTGTGGGGTCAGTGGTAATATCCTCTTTGTCATTTTTAAGAATCAATAGCATTAAAATGGCCATACTGCCCAAAGCAATTTACAGATTCAATGCAATTCCTATCAAATGACCAATGACATTCTTCACGGAACTAGAAAAAACTATTTTAAAATTCATATAGAACCAAAACAGAGCCCAAATAGCCAAGGCAATCCTAAGTAAACATAATAAAGCTGGAGACATTATGTTACCCTAATTTAAACTCCACTGCAGGACTACAGTAACCAAAACAGCATGGTTCTAGGACAAAAACAGACACATAGACCAAAGGAACAGAATAGAGAGCCCAGATATAAGGTCACAGACCTACAACCATCTGATCTTGAAAGCTGGCAATAACAAAAAATAGGTAAAGCACTCCCTATTCAATAAACGGTGCTGGAATAACTGGCTAGTCATATGCAGAAGATTGAAACTGGACCTCTTTTTTCACCGTATTCAAAAAGCAAATCAAGATGGATGAAAGACTTAAATATAAAACCTAAAACTATTAAAACTCTAATGGAAAACCTAGGAAATACTAGTCTGGACATAGGGCCTCACAAAGATTTCATGACAAACACTCCAAAAACAATTGTGATGGAAACAAAAATTGGCAAGTAGAACCTAATTGAACTATAAATCTCCTGCACAACAAAAGACACCATCAACAGAGTAAACAGACAACCTACAGAATGGGATAAAATATTTGCAAACTATGCATCTGACAAAGATCTGGTATCCAGTATCTACAAGAAACTTAAGGAAATTTACAAGAAAAAAAAAAACATTTAAAGTAGGCAAAGGACATGAACACTTTTCAAAAGAAGACATGAATGCATCCAACAAGCATATTAAAAAGCACAATATCACAGATCATTTAAGAAATGCAAATAAAAACTATAATTAGATATCATCTCACACCAGTCAAAATGACTATTGTTAAAAAGTCAAAAAATAACAGTTGCTGGCAAGGTTGCAGAAAAAGGGAATGCTGATACAGTGTTGGTGGGAGTGTAAATTAGTTCAACCATTTACAGTTGACAATTCCTCAAAGAGCTAAAAGCAGGACTACTATTTGACCCAGCAATTCCATTACTGGGTATATACCCAATGGAATATAAATCATTCTACCATGAAGATACATGCATGTGTATGTTCATTTCAGCACTATTCACAATACCAAAGACACGGAATCAACCTAAATGTCCATCAGTGGCAGACTGGGTGAAAAAAACCATGGTACATATATACCATGGAATACTATGCAGCCATAAAAAAGAATAAGGTCATGTCCTTTGCAGGAACATGGATCGAGCTGGAGACCATTATTCTTAGCAAACTAATTACCGTATGTTCTTGCTTATAAGTGGGAGCTAAACGATGAGGACACGCGGACACATAGAGGAGAACAACACACCCTGGCCCTATTGGAGGGTGAAGGGTGGAATGTGGGAGAGGATCAGAAAAAAATAACTATTGGGTACTAGTCTTAGTACCTGGCTGACAAAATAATCTGTACAACAATCCCCCATGACACAAGTTTACCAATATAACAAACCTGCCCATGTAGCCCTGAACATAAAAGTTAAAAAAAATAAGTTTCAACTACTCTCTAAACCTTTTAGGAAACAAGCAAAGCTCAGGTTGAAAAGCCACTTAGACACCTGGGTGCCAAATACTGAATCACTTTTGGAGAAGGCCTCCCCTCTCAGATAGAACGTACTAGATGTTAGTCAGTAGGATATTTCTAGATAAATATTAGATATTTCTCAATACAAGATATTGGCAGCCCAAAGAAAAGCTGTGATTTAAACTGGAGTATCCATTTGGAACTTTGGGATAATAAGATAGTTGTCATTGAGAAAAGGTGATTGCAGATCAAAGCACAAATGAAGAGCTGAGCTCTTGAGTTGGTTTATAAGTGTGGATAAACTGATTCTAAAATTTTTACAAAAAAATAAAAAGCAACTGTGATAGCCAAAACAATTTGAGCAAAAAGGAAGAAAATAGGAGACTCACACTACTCAATTACAACCATTGTTATAAGCTACAATAAGTAAGACTATGGTATTGGTGAAGGAACAGGCACATAGATCAATGCAACAAAAGAGAGATTCAGGAGATTCAATGGAGGAAGGATAATCTTTTCAACAAATGGCAATAGAACAATTGGACATCTATGTGCAAACAAACAAAATGAACCTCAATATAAACCTCACACCTTATACAAAAAATTAACTCAAAATATATAATAGAAATAATTTAAAAAGTAAAACTGATTTTTTAAAGGAACACATAGAGAAAAACTTCATGACTTTGTGTTAGGCAAAGAATTCTTAAATATAACACCAAAACCCTAATAGATAAAAGAAAAAATAAAACTTCATTGAAATTGAAAATACTTGCTTCTGAAAGACGTGATTAAATGAATGAAAATACAAGCTATGGATAAGGAGAAAATATTTGCAAATTGCAAATGTAGCAAATGACTTTATTTAGAGTATGGAAAGAAATTGCTAATGTCAGGAGTAAGAAAACAAACAATCCAGTAAAAATTAGAAAAGATCTGAACAGGTACTTTTCCAAAGAATATATAAACATGTGCAAAAAGGCTCAATAGTTCTAGACATTAGGTAAGTGATAGCTGAAATTGTAAGAAGAGGTGGAGCAAGATCGCTGAATAACTCCCCCAGCGATTGTCCCTCTTGCAGGAATATCAAATTGACCAACTCTCCATGCAAGAAAGCATGCTCAGAGGCATCAAACATCAGGTGAGCAATCATAGTGCCTCATTTTAACATCACTGCAAAGCAAGAGGCACTGAAGAGGGTAGGAAAGAAAAGACAATTTTGAATTATCAACACCTCTCCTCTCCCAACCCCTGGTAGTAGCCACATGGCATGGAGAGAGAATCTATGTAGTTAGGGAAGGGATAGCACAGTGATTGTGGGACTTTGCATTGGAACTCAGTACTGCCTGTCACAGTGGAAAGCGAGTCAGGACAGAATTCCGCTAGTGCCGACAGAGGGAGGATTTAGACCAGCCCTAGTCACTGGGGAATCCCCCGTCCCAGCAGTCTGAACCTGAGTTCCAGATAGCACTACCCCCACAGACTAAAGTACTCTGAGGTACTAAATAAACAAAAGGCAGTTTAGGCTACAAAAACTGCAATTCCTGGGCAAGTCCTAGTGCTGTGCTGGGCTCAGAGCCAGTGGACTTGGGGGTATATGCAACCTAGTGAGATGCCAGCCAGGGTAGCCAAGCATTTTGCAAGACAAAGCCCCCTTTATTGTTCTCTCCTCTTTCTTCAAGCAGAAGGAGTCTCTCTCAATAGCAGCCAAAACCAGGCATGCGCTGGGTTATACTTGAAGCCAACACACCACTGGGTCTTACCAAAGGCCTGTGGCAAGTACTATCTGGCTTGCATCATCCATCCCCCAACCCCAGACAGCACAGCTTGCAGCTCCAGGAGAGATGCCTTCCCCCTGCTTGAGGGAAGGTCAGGGGAGAATAAAGGGGCCTTTGCCTTACAGCTTGGATACCAGCTCAGTCACAGTAGAATAGGGCACCAGGCACAGTCCCATGGTCCCCATTTCAGGTCCTAGCCCCTGGGTGACATTTCCAGACACACCCTGGTCCCAAAGTGAACCTGCTGCCTTGAAGGGAAGGATCCAGTACTGGTAGGCTTTATCACCTGCTGACTAAAGAACCCTTGGGCCTTGAATAAAAATAAACAGTAGCCAGATAGTACTTGCCAGAGGCCTTGGATGAGACCCACTGCTGTGCTGGCTTCAGGTGTAAGCCAGCACATCACATGCCCAGTTATTTATTTATTGATTGATTTATATGTATTTTGAGATGGAGTTTCACTCTGTCACCCAGGCTGGAGTGCAGTGGCACAATCTCGGCTCACTTCAGCCTCTACCTCCTGGGTTCAAGCGATTCTCCTGCCTCAGCCTCCTGAGTAGCTGGGGTTACAGGCGCCTGCCACCACACCCAGCCAATTTTTTTGTATTTTTAGTAGAGATGGGCTTTCACCATGTTTGTCTGCAAAGGAGAAGTATCAATAAGTTTTAGGGGGTGATGGAACTGTTCTGTATCCTTATTGTGGTTTTCACACAAATCTACATATGTGTTAAAACTCATAGAACCTCATAAAACCGTCAATATTACTTTTATGGATATTAGGAAAGAACTTGATAACCTAACCAGTTTGCTAGAGTATCTTTGTTTTAAATAAAATAACTTACCAAACTTCATTGTCTCCTAGACAACATAGCCATCTTACGCAAATAGCATGTGGGTTCTTGCTTCTTCCTTTTATTACATCAGTTCTCTTTTTTTTTACACTTCTACTCACTTCCTTTTTTATTTATTAAGAATTTCTAAATTTTATTTTTTCTACTTTTATTTTATGTTCAGGGGTACATATGCAGGTTTGTTACATGGGTAAATTGCATGTTGCTGAGGCTTAGTGTGCAAATGATTCCATCACCAAGATAGTGAGCATAGTACCTTATAGATAGCCTTCCAATCCATTCCTCCCTCCCACCCTCTCCTGTCAAGCAGTCCCCAGTATCTCTTGTTCTCATATTTGCAAACTTGTGTATTCAATATTTAGCTGCCACTTATAAGTGAGAACATAATGGTACTTGTTTTTCTGTTCTTGCATTAACTTGCTTAGGATAATGGCCTCCAGCACATCCATGCTGCTGCAAAGGACATGATTTGTGGTGTATATGCACCACATCTGTATCCAGTTCACTGTTGATGGGAATCTTAGTTGATAAAAATCCTCAACCAAAAGCCTAGCAAACTGAATCCAGCGCCACATCAAAAAATTTAATGAACCATGATCAAGTAGGCTTTATCCCTGGGATGCAAGGTTGGTTTAACATATGCAAATTAATAAATTTGATTCACAACATAAATAGAATTAACAACAAAAATCACATGACCATCTCGATAGATGTAGAAAAGGTCTTTGATAAAATTCAATATCCTTTCCTGTTAAAAACCCTGAACAATTTAGGCATTGAAGAAAGATACTCAAAATAATAAGATTGATCTATGACAAACCCAGAGCCAACATCATACTGAACAGCCAAAGGTTGGAAGCAATTCCCTTGAGAACTAGAACAAGACAAGGACGCCCACTCTTGCCACTCCTATTCAGTGTAGTACTGGAAGTGCTAGCCAGAGCAATCAGGCAAGAGAAAGAAATAAATCACATCCAATAGGAAGAGAGAAAGCCAAACTATCTCTCTTTGCAGACAATATGAATCTACACATAGAAAATCCCACAGACTTTGCCCAAAGGCTTCTAGAACTGATAAACAACTTCAGTAATGTTTCAGAATTCAACACCAATGCACAAAAATTAGTAGCATTTCTATACGACAATAACGTCCAAGTTCAGAGCCAAATCAAGAACACAATCCCATTCACAATAGCCACACACACAAAAAATAAAGTATCTAGGAATAAAGCTAACCAGGGGGGTGAAACAGCTCTACAACAAGAATTAGAGCATCTTAATGAAACTGGCCAAAGGTTTAGAAACAAAACTTTCATTGATTTCAGAGCAGTATCACTGAGTGGAGTTTCCCAAAGTATAAGTGTAGAATACAGGTTATACTCCAACTGATGTAGGTGACAGCCACATAGGACATTCAACATCACTTTATTGCAAAGTGAAATTTTTCCCATTTCAGTTCTCTTTAAAAAAATCATGAAATAATGGTAAGGATTAAGTCTAAATTGGATGTTAAAACAGTCATGGGAATTGGACTGACTGGGATAGAAAATCTGAGATTCTCATGCCTGACAGAATCCTCATAGACCCTGGGACATTTTGTGAGGGCCAGCAAATTGGTGTACCTTCATTTGTGAATATGCTGAGTTGTCTTTTGTTTGGTTTAACATTTAATAAAATTTCCAATCTGTGGCCAATAAAATTTCACTCCTTTAATCATGTCTGTCAGTGTCTTTCTGTCACACTTCAGACTACACACTGCACACTCACACTTACACCACACTACTACTCTGGTTAAAACACAGAAAACATTGAGGCTTTTCCTTTTGTGTTTGAAATATAAGGGTTTTTTTGTTTTTTTGTTTTTTAATGAGTTTAAGTGAAATACAAAAGTGAATGCATGTGCACCTTCCAATTCACTGCAATAAAAGGCCAATATCACATAAACAATAGAATTGGCAGGACATAAATACAGCCAAAGACCATGAAGACACAGCGTGGTGTGGCATGGACATGGCAGAAATCATAATGACGGTCTGAAATGACCAAAGTGGAAGAACATGTACATTAACTGTCAACTGTTTCGGTGTTAAGACTTTGAATCAGAATTCCTGTTTTTCAATCTTGCTTTTGATACTGGTCAGCCACGAGACATTAAACAATTTAAACTCTTTAGCACTCAATTTTACTATCTTTACATTGGAATTAATACTATTTTTATTTTATAAGCCCATTGAGAGGATTAAACAAGATAACTCATGTAAAACCCTTAATCAACTGTCTAGCATCCAATAAGTGCTAGCTAGAAGAGCTAACACCAAAATATATTTTCTAGCGTAGAATACATAAAACCAAAATTTCATATCTTGTGAAGTAAATATTCCCTATGTATTTGTTATTTGATAGCAATTTATAATTAAACCATCAATTAAAATTTGGATCACATTTTAATCATTAACATTTTGGAGAATTCCATATAATCAATATATCAAAAACAAATGTTATGATGCTTGCAGATGGGGAAAGGAGAAGAGAGAGTGAGAAAGAAAAACAAATCTATAAAAATGAAATGTAAATGACACTTTTGAAACAACACTAATACTGAGCTCTATGAGTGAAAAATAAAGCAGATTCCTGGCTCTTCCATCAGTTAGATCTTGCGATGAGTCTGAAAATCCCTAGAACATAACACGGAATTCCTGTCCCACACACTTACCTTAAACAGTCCAGTGAAATCAGTATTCTGCCTAATGCTCTGCAGCTCCATTTCACCATTCAATTGGCCTCCAGAAAAAGCAATACCCTCTCTTGGATCAATTTAAGTGTAACAACCAGGAACTGCTGTTCAAATCATAGATTAAGAACATTCTCTCCTTCCCCAAATCTGATATATGTAATTGAAAATAAAGAAAAATGTCTCCAAGCATATAAAAAGGAAAAGATACATAAGAGCCATCAGGTGGTGACTGGAGATAAGTACAGTTGACCCTTGAACTCGGGGGTTAGGGCTGATGACCGCCACATAAACTCATACAAGTCAAAACCATGCACGAGTTTTGACTTCCCCAAGACTAACTACTAACAGCCTAGTGTTGACTAGAAACATTACTGATACCATAAATGGTAGGTTAACACATATTTTGTATGTTATATGTATTACATGCTGTATTTTTACAATAAAGTAACCTGGAGAAAAAAAAATGTTGTTAAGAAATTAAGGAAGAGAAAATACACTCACTATTCATTAAGTGGAAATGGATCATCATAAAAGTCTCCTTTCTTGTCATCTTCACATTGAGAAGACTGAGAAGGAGGAAGAGGAGGGGTTAGTCCTGACATCTCAGGGACAGCAGAAGCAGAAGAAAATCTGAGTATAAATGGATATGTGAAGTTCAAACTTGTGTTGTTCAAGGGTCAACTGTACTTGGAAGACAGAAAGTAAACTGAGTTCTCTATTGACAAACTAGGCTGAAAATTGGTCTTAGAGTGTGGAGGCAGGAGCCCACCTGCTGGGCAGAGCCCAGGAGAGATTTTAAGCATGAAAAGAGACAGGATGGGAGAATGTGATCCATATCCTCTCTCTAAAACCACCTCTCAAGCATCATGTGTGCCCAGGCAACACCTAAAACATAAGCAAAACAAAACAACTATAAATAACTCCTGGGGGTATTCTCTGAAGATGTGTTCAGGGGGACACAAGGAAATTGGAGATGGCTGTGAAATTTTAGCATAAATCTGACTTATTTTCTTTTCTTTTTTTTTTTTTTTTGTTTTTTTTTTTGAGACGGAGTCTCGCGCTGTGTCACCCAGGCTGGAGTGCAGTGGCGATCTCGGCTCACTGCAAGCTCCGCCTCCCAGGTTCACGCCATTCTCCTGCCTCAGCCTCCGAGTAGCTGGGACTACAGGCGCCGCCACCACGCCCGGCTAGTTTTTTGTATTTTTAGTAGAGACGGGGTTTCACCATGTTAGCCAGGATGGTCTCGATCTCCTGACCTCGTGATCCGCCCGTCTCGGCCTCCCAAAGTGCTGGGATTACAGGCTTGAGCCACCGCGCCCGGCCAATCTGACTTATTTTCACATTCAAAGGTGCTCCAGCTCACTGGCTGGCTCATTTCCAATCATCACAGAGTGCACTCTGCCAGGTCACAGGCTAACCATCACATACAGAATTCCTATTCAGCTTCTCTATCATTGTTTCGTAAATGTGAGCAATCAAGAAACCTAAGTCATTTTAAGAACTTCTGTAATAGAAAGAGGGAAGTCCAAAGAAAAACAAAATGGTCCAGGAAAACAAGTCAAAGAACAGGAAACAACAACAACAACAAAACCCACAAAACTTTAATTAGAAGGTGCATATGAATTGAGCGAATAAAAGGGAAAAAAAGAAAAATGACATGAAAAGATAAGCAATGTAGACGATCTATATAGGAAGTACAGTGTACAATTTATAACGATTCCCCTGAACATGAGGGAAACACGTTATTAAAGATAATACATGATAATTTCCAAGGTTGAAGATCAGAAGAAATTAACTAGGAAGGCACCACAGGAAATTGAAAGGGACTTTGCAGAGGAGAAGGGCTGGGATGGATATCACCCATGCTATGCTTTTTTCCCGGGATATTCCACCAGATCACGTTTGTGTTTCACAGCCACACTGTTCTTCTCCCCCATGTCTATCTTCCTTTGTTGCCTGAATGCAGATGATCCGTTCAGATACTGAGAAGTTTGGAATGGTTAAGGCATTTGAAGAAAATTTGGGTTCATGAATGACTGATGTGTGAACAGCAGTAGCTACCCACTACGAAGTCAGTACTGGGACATGAGCAAGAAATAAACTGTGGTTATGTTAAGCTGAGATTCTGGGTAATTTTTTTGGCAGATCATACACTCTGACTGAAATAGAAATTGGTACCTTGACTTGAGCTACTGCTGTAACAAAAATCTAAAATATGTGGTCTTGGCATTGAAATGGGGTGTAGTAGCCAGCAAACAATTTTGCAGGGTAGACTGCAGGAAGTACATGTGATGCAATGAGAAAGCATTTGTAAGAGCAGAGCCTCTGTTGCTGTGAATCTAGATGAAAGGTTGGAAACAGCACTTGTACCTCCTAAGATCTACGAAAAAAAAAAAAAAAATTAAAGTGTATGCTGGCCCAGTAGACTGCATTTAACTACACAATATAAGAAAAAAATGACCTCAAGAAAGAATTGGAGACACCACATGCAACAGTGTTAGGAATAGAGAGATTCCATACAAAGTAGGGTTTTGAAGGTTAGAAAAGCTGTTTCTTGAGCCAAATTGCAGAAAAAGAAAAAAAAAAGAAAATAATCCAAATGACCAGTAGAATGAGTAAATAAATAAATGGTGGTATTCTCAAACCATGGGAAATTAAAGAGTATAAAGAAGACTCCCTCTACTGCTAGGTACAAGCACAAAGTAGTCATCAGGGTAGGAATATTCTGGATGAAAATTAATAGAATAGAAGCTACATGTGATGAAATAGTTAGTGGTAGCCACATTTTTAAAATGTAAAAGGATACAGATCAGACTTGTTGTATATTTTATTTAACCTAAAATGGAATAAATACAAAATTTATTAATGAGGTATTTTACATTTCTGGTACTAAATCTTTGCAATCAGTTATGTATTTTACATTTACAACTCAATTCAGATGTTAATTTTTCAACTGAAGTTCTTGATCTGCACTTAGATTTTATACATTTTATAGATAAAAAGTAAATTCACATGCTCAAGTTGTTTCAAATATACTTAAAAGTTATACAATAAATAAAAATAGCCAGTTTTGGAAACTGCATGGTATATGCTAAACAGCCACATGCATTGGGCATCAGATCTCTACAGCTTAATGCAGGCAGTGGCTACATGAAAGGGCTCACTTTACAGAAATGCACCCTGTACACCTATAAGTTGCGCATTTTTATTTTTCTTCAGTTACATAGAGAACTTGCTGCTTTGGGCAGTAAACCAAGTGGAAAGTAATGGAACAGGACCTCATGTTTTTTTAAATTGCTTGTGCTCTATTTGCTTCTTAAAACATATGTACAAATTGTTTGACAGTCTCTTGATTATATTTAAAAAATGGCTTCAAGCTTTTCAATTTTTTTGCTGTATTCCTGGTAACGAGATGAATTCAATTCATTAATTGAAGTTTGCTCTGAGAGTCATACCTCTGCCTCCAAGCTAATTCACTCAACACAGCCAGTCAGGATGCAAAAACCTTAACAAATTCAGTGGTTTCACCAGGATGTATATTTAGACTACTTGTGTGAAAGACTTTTGAGAAAATAATAGCTGCTTTTTTTAGTGTTTAGTGTTTTTATCAAGAATAAATGTATTTAATCCTCACAACAGTGGAATCAAGTAGTAACTCGCATAATCCCCATGGTCCATACGAGGAAACTGAGGCAGAGAAAGGTGAAGGAATTGTCAGACATCTGGAAAGTGGTGTGCAGGGATTCAAACCCAGACACTGACCTGAATGAGCTTTTACAGTGATGCTGAGGCAGTTCATTAAACATTTCCTGGATCCCTTTATGGGACTGTATTAGCACATAGCCTAAAATATTCATTGGTGTATAAACACATATCCATTTTCTGTAAATATTTCAGTACAGTGGATACAGAAGTTAAGGAAATAAGAATAAAATATTCTGATTCTTTTCTGTGCTCTGCCTTTGACTCTTGAAACAATACCAAAGAGACCTGATGGCAGTCAAACAACAGATACTCATTCGTCCCAGCCTTGTCCTGAGCCATCCTGCACCTGTTTCCTCTCTCAGCCTGGAACTTTTTCCTGCGTCATGCTAAGCAACTGGTGCTGTCACCCTGCACTGAGCTTGGCAGCTGCAAGATTTGCTAACACACAGCCAATGCCTTGACCCGGTCACTCCAGCACGTCTGGAAGCTCACATATGCCTCAGCCGGTGCTCCCACCTGTCTACTTCCCCACATCGTTGCTAGCTTTGATCCTGCTTGGAGTCTGCTTCACTCTGTTTCAGATTTTCTTTACCTTGCCTTCTTCCCGAGAAGGTGGCTGACCACCTTGTGGTTGAGCAGAAATCGCATTAACTCTTTATATTTTCAGACTAATTCCTGGGAAAAATATCTTCCTCCTCTTAGTGCTCCCATAAGATGTATAAAAGCTAGACGTTCCAATTCATTCATTCTCCTAAGCTTCTCTGGGAATTCTATCAGTGCTGTGAAAGGACCAGTTTACTCAACATAATAATAATAATTAAACAACAACTCAGGACTCAAAAACAGAGCCTTCTTCAATCGTTGGAATCTGGATTATCTAAATAATTTCCAACTAAGTTGTTATCTTATTGTTTCAGAGCAAAGAGGAATTGTCAGGCATGTGGCTGACAAGCAGGTATAAGATATATGAAGGGCTTATCATAGCCATAAGCCTGCATTGCTTTTTCTTAAATGGGACGTGTATAAACAATGTCTCAAGTACTCAGCAGTCACCACTATGATTACCGTGTGGTTCATTCTTCTCAAAAATAAAATTCAAAGATTAATGATAGACCTCTGCTCAACTGATATCTTAAAATTGACAACTTTCTTTGCTTGTGTTTATGCAACATACACACTTTCCATGAACACTGTTGCTGGAATTGATAAGCCACGACAGGGAAAAAGCCAAGTTGGAGTGAAGATTGCTTTTTGGAGAGATTCAGAGTGTCTGTGAAATGGTATTGTTAAAATTCTGTGAGGTGTAATGGGGTCGCTGACTGTTAATTGTTCCACGGAGGAGTAAGTAGCTATTGGCTGACTCTGCAAAAATAAATAGGTCTTTATCGAGCACATTTCTTAAAAGATTCTTGGATCATGTGGCCCTTCAAGGATGAGTGAATAAACACTTCAAAAAACTACAGGAAATAAAAATTTGAAACTTCTAATGCAATGAAGATAGCTTGTCATATCCATCCAAAGAATAATTTCCTCACCTTAGAATGAGCATAATTATAATCAGCAAGTTCACATCTGTTTCTAAATTCTACATTTTAATTTATCACAAATATTTCCACTCTAAATTTGGCAATATCATTTAAAAACACTTCTCCTATTTAAAAGCAATTCAACTTGAGATGTTCCTGTATAAGTGAATAAATGACTATTTCTACCATGGGTCGGAAATATTTCATTATTTATATAGTTTGTAACTAGGTACTTTGTATCTTGGGAAGGACACGTGTTCTGTATTGGTGTTTGTCTTCATAACATCATGCTATAAATCCTTTTTATCTCATTTTCCTTAGGTCTCAAATTGTCATTTAGTCCATACTATTTTCTAATGTAATTGCAGTATTGTATTAGCACATAGCTAGTTAGCACACAGCTAGAAGCTAATATCCACGGTAGCCCATCTGCTGGAGGGAGGTCTGCAGCACTGGGTGTGAGTAATGATGGCACTAAACTGTGGCTTTCTGGGCTCAGCAGGCTTGCCACAGAGGCTGTGTGATGTACTTCAGAATGAGGAAGACAGCAAGCACATTGTGCATTTAGCAGTATTCTTAACATCCCCATAATCCTGTGGGTCTCAACCTAGGCTACCAAAGAGAATCCACCGAGCTTCTTTAAATAAAAATTAATGCATTAATGCTTGGGTCTTATTCCCAAAGATTATGATTGAATTGTTCTTGAGTGTGGCCCTGGCACTGGCAATTTTACCTCCCCCCAGATGATTCCAATGTGTAGCCAGGGAGGAAAGCCTTCCTATCACACCAACCCTCAGAGCTCACCGAGTTCTTTCTCACACCCTTATTCCCTCATGTGACCTTCACAGCGTCCCTGAGAAGTAGTCAGACAAATTACGTTATCTTCTTTCTAACAGAGTAAGAAACTTCAGCAGAAAGACTGAGTTGTGCAGTTAATAGACATAAAGCAGGGACTGGGGTCAAGTCTCAGGACTTAAGGTCATTATGTCCCACCAGGTCACATTTGTCCTCATACAGTAAGGCGGACAATGACAGTAGTGCCCTCTACCCAGACCTCATTATAGCTCAACCGTTGATTACCTATGAATGATGAGCTTTGTTTTTCACGGTAAGACCCATTTTTGTGATTTCTGTTTTTCTATTTCTTCATGTTTGCCATCATTATCCCAAAGTCCATTAAAGTTAGGGACAACACAAGAGAAGTCAGGAGCTCTCACTGAAAATTCTTGCCACTGTGTCATTCTATATTCCACCTTCACCTTAGCTGAATTCATTAACTTCTCAGCAAAATAGCATTAGCGGGAATTAATTTAGGGCAAATCTATGGGCACTCTATGAAGAGTGTAATTGTTCTTAACTTTTTCAGTTGTTGAAATGCCTGCTAAGAATATGCTTTCATAGTTAAAGAACAGTTTCTGAATAATGTGCTACAGAGGATGTCATTGTCACCTCCACTTAGAGGTTAAAAATAGTAATGCCAGTCCATTTGTGATTCTAAAATCACAGTCTTTTCATTTTAATGTGCTGCCATTCTGGAATGAAGGTGAGATTTCTGACCTACTGTTGGGAGGGTATCCCCTGGAAGTCCTTTGATAGTGTGAATGGATTTGTAGATCACCCCATGTACATTTCCTTCACCTCCATTGTCCTTTGTTAGTTTCCACTCCTTGTGATTTGGTTTTCCAATTTTAACTTTTAATTTTATATTGTGAATCTACAAGAACAAATGGGTGATTTGGAGCAAGTACTTTGCCCTGGGTGAGCATTATTCCCTACACCTACAAAAGATTAAAAATAATACACATTTCAAAGATTGTTACAAGGATTAAATGAGATTATGATGTGAAAGTGCCTAGCCCAACATCTGGACTCAGGACTCAGGTCAAATCAATAAGGCTGAATTTGAAGGATCATCACTTGTGTTGGCCATATGTATTTTACCATTTGGTAAATGCAATTTATAAACCTAATGAAGATTTTCTTCTGTTTTGCAGATTTTGCATCTATCTCTGGCAGCTTATGGAATTAAGCTACATATATTTGGCTTTTCACTGTCAATTCCTCTAGTGGTACTGTATTCAAACACATCATTTATATACTTCATTACACTACGTTACCATACTGTGAGGGTTTTTGACACAAACTCCATGCTGCATGAAAGGTCTAACGCTGTGGCCTTACTTCCATTTTTTTTTTTTTTTTAAAGAAAAAGAAAAGCTTTGCTATGGTAGTAATGAACAACTGGCATGCAGATGGCATTGATCAAAGTTTACCCCCAGAACAGCTGTAGTTTCTGTAATCTGCAACCCAGCTGTCCCAGATGGTATTTTTAGCATCACACTCTCTAAATACAGGAGGTGGTAGCCAAAATACACTTAAAACATGATACCATTATGGAGATTCTAATAATGGAATTGCTTTTCTTCTCTCTTCTTTAAATTTTTTTTTGTTTGTTTTTGGCAAATAGCTAAATCCTAATAGACTTGACAAATATATCTTTGTGGTAAAGTCAATAAGTAATAACAAAGACACAGTTTTGAAAATTTAAATTACGAAAGTATTTTCAACCGTCTCATATCTCTTTAAATTCTATAGTCTAAAATTAGGACCATGACTATTTCCAGCAAGAGAAGAAAGAAAGGACTATAAAATTAGTATCGCTTCACAAGAAAGTATTTTTTGAGTGCTTACTAGGTCCTTTTACCCCGTAAAAAAAAAAAAAAAAAAAAAAAAAAGCCCCACTTTTCCATCTAGTTGGTAATCTAGGCTGTAATGAATAAAACAATTAAGAACAAAATAAAATGACCAATTGTGGGGAAAATAAGAAAAATAAAAGTTAGAGAAAAAGAAGCACCTGTAGCTTGGATTCAGCAGTGAAAAATCTGAAGTGCTGCAAAACATTATGTAATGTTTCGAAGATTGATTGCCAGAAACATGGACACATAGAAAGACAATTTATGTAAATATACATGAATGAATTAATACATAGAGAAAAAGACACTCAAATAATATTTTATCCAAATTCTTAATGGCCGAATCTTAAAATCAATATTCCAGCAAAGACTAATGTCATCATAGCATTAACTTCTCAATACAGGAATAAATCTAATATATCAATTTTTAAAGTATAAATATTTTACTCGACATTTTGAGTGGCTTCATTTTAAAGGTTTTACATTGAACCACAGGAATAATCCCTCCTGCACACTCAGCTATTGGATGTCTGCTGCAATCAGTGTACTGCACCTTTGCAATATCCGAGTACCCTATTTCTCTCCAATATGCTTTCCATTATTTTTAATCTACATATTTTTCATTATACCTAAAGTAATGTGTATCACTGATGTTATTTATGTGGTATTGGGTATATTATTTATTTTAAATTTTGAAGACACCAAGTGGATATTCTACTTTTACTTCACTTTACAAGATGTTGAGAATGCCCAAATAGGATTTTTATTTAGAAAAATTAAAGGTCAAGTCAGCATTTAATTAAGAATTTAAAAAAATACAGCTTTTAAAATTTATGCTGTTTTATGTTATAAATACCACTTATATTTCTTCAAAGTTTGGATTTGTGATATTATCTAATCTTTATTATCCTGCCTTATCCTGCCTTAAATAGTATTTAAATTTTAATTTAAATAATTTTTAACCTATATCCACTTACAAATCACACAATGATCATTCCAGCAATATCTACCTAAGGAACTTGGAGTTATTTTTGCTATCACTTTTCAATCTCTATGTGTATTTGTTAGTGACTTGAAAGTTCCTCATTATTTTATACATAAATTACCATCATCACAAATTATTGCATTTGACTTTTGCAGTAATAAATACAGTATATAATTATATTTCAACTAAGAAATCTCAATATATGAAATACATAAGGAGATGCTCATGTCAAGTTACAGCCAAAATACCTTACTTATATGAATATTGATAATACATTTTAAGATATTAATATTCCGAGATCTATAAGAAAAATTCTTAAGATATATTTATAATTCTAAGTAATATGCTATAATGGAAAATAATTTTAAGAGTCAAATGTATGTTCTTATAATCATTGATTACTGATAATTTCAAGGATGTCAGATATAATATTGATGAATAGTCAATTTTAGTTAAATACATGTGTGTATAAAAACTATATATACATACACAAAGAGTGTTCAAAAGGCTCATGGAAAATGTGTATGATGAAAAAATTTCAAAACCTTTTTGTATTAAAATAAAACTTGCACTACTTTGTTATAATATGTCTGAACAGGATCTAGTTTGAAGTATTAAGAAGAAAGCACTTTGAAAAGATCCTCTATAAAAGGGATATAACTTCTGCTCAAATTGAAGCAAGGACAAACGTCAAATTTATGAGGAAGCTTCTGGAGAAATGGCGCTATCACTGATGCTTTATGAAAAGTTTATGGGGACACTGTCCCAAAGAAATCAGCAGTTTATACATGGACAACTCTTTTTAATAAGGGACAGGATGATATTGAAGATGAAGCCTGCATGGGCAGACCATTCACATCAATTTGCAAAGAAAAAAAGTTATTGTTTTACCCAAATTGAAGAGGACTGATGATTAGCAGCAGAAACACAAGCCAATGCCACCGACATCTCACTTGGTTCAGCTTTCACAATTCTTTCTGAAAAATTTAAGTTGAGAAAACTTTCCACCTAATGACCAAAATTTTTGCATCCAGATAGCTGCAGACAGAACAGGGCTTTCAATGGAAATTTTAAACAAGGGGGATCAAGATCCTGAAGTATTTCTTTGAAGAATTGTAACAGAAGATGAAACATGGCTTTACCAGTATGATCCTGAAGGCAAAGCATAATCAAAGCAATGGCTACTGAGAGGTAGAAATGGGCCAGTCAAAGCAAAAGCAGACCGGTGAAGAGCAAAGGTCATGGCAATAGTTTCCTGGGGATGCTCAAGGCATTTTCCTTGTCGACTTTCTTCAGGGCCAAAGAACAATAACTTCTGCTTATTATGAGAATGTTTTGAGAAAGTTAGCCAAAATTCTGTCAATGCCTATAATTTTACATTTTAAATATATATTCAACATTAACATTTTAATATACCTAAATATATACTTAATTTTATAACCATATTTGTATCAGCAGAATTACTAATGACTAAACACCTCATTTTTGCCTACTTCAACCCTTCTCCTCTTTACACACTAACGACTTGGATTTTATGGTTATTTAATATTCAGACTCGAGTTTGAACTTTAACCAAGTCAGATGATTCATCGTGAGCATTGAAAGGAAGCTGCTCCCAATTCCTCTGACATCTAGTAAACACCACAGACCTGATAGGAACCTCATACGTTGACCAAGCCTCTGCTCCAGTCCCGCCCCTCTGCCTGATCCCATGGGGCTTTAAAACAAAAAAAAAATCTTACTAATTCTCTAGTCAATGTCACCCAGTATCATAGCTTTAATTATTACCTGTTTGTTGACAAGTTTCATATTTATATCTAAAGCTCAGATTTTTCCCCAAACTCCAGAAAATATATATCAACCCGTCCACTGATCCCCACATTTGGGATCACACTAGCACAAAAACTTAGGCCCTAAAGCAAATTTATATATCGCTACCCACACGATCTCATCCCACAATCTTCCCAAATTCAAGTAACAGTATCTCTGTTTTCCTGAGTCTTCCCTTCCTCTCACCTCCTCATTCCTTACAGCAGCACATCATCCTGTCTTTTCTTACGATCTTCATGGTCAACTCCTTTATCAAAGTCACCATGAACTCTCCCCTTAGGTATTGCTCTAACTTTCTGCCCGATTCTACCATGGCTTCTCCGTAGTACATTCTTAACACAGTAGTCAGGATGAACCTGTTAGAGCATACATCGTGCCTTATCCCTCCTGTGTAAAAAACTCTTCAAGAGACTCCCCTGTCAGAGTAAAAGTCATGCTCTACAAGGCTCCTCACTGCCTGACCTCCTTACTTCTCAGCCTCCTCCTCATTTTCTGCAGTCCAAGTGTGCTGGCCTCTCCCCACCTCTCCAGACATATAGGGCACCCACACCCCAATGCTCTTCTACTTCCTGCTTCCTTTCTGACCTCATTCCTGCTAGCTGCATACATAGCTCCCTTGTTTCCTTCAGTTTTCACCCAAAAGTCACTCTCTGTGTGATGTTTTCTCTGGCCAAGCTACCTCAACGTCAACACCCAGTCCTCTCCCCAACTCTGATGTTTCATATGCCCGCTCCATTTTCTACATTTCCTCCTAAGTGCTTGCCACTATTGCGTGTGCTGTGTGTTTTCTTTATTATCTATCTCTTTCATTGAAATGTAAGTTCCCTGAGCAGAGATTTTTGTGTGTTTTGTTCCTTACTGCATCTCCCAAAACTAGAACAGGACCCAGAACATACTAGCCCACCAATTAAAATCTGTTTCACAATTCTGCACAGTCCTTCAAGGATGAGTCTTCAAAGATTGCGGTCTGGGAAGCAAGGCATAAGATTATGGTTTTGCACATGCAACACCAAAAGAGCATATCAAGGAAGTAAATTCAATTAAATAAATGAACAAAGAAACAAAGTCAATTCTCATATTGAAATCCATGCATGGATCAGCTAACTTAGCCTATGGAAACATAAACTAAGTGCCCCTTTGCATGTCTGAGTCATGATCTGTTTATATATCAAAGGCATATGCAGCAGAGTAGTGCATGGATCATCTTATGTGAACTTAGAGTCATCTTCTTATCAATGAAGGTCTCTTAAATATCATCTGTTTATCAGAGAAACAGAAATACCAGCTTCTCTGACATGGAGATTGGACATGTGAATGTACAGTGACAGCTCTGATGGCTAACATGGCATTCTTATAAAATAAAAAAGCACAGTGCAGTTCCTCACTACTGAGAGCCTTATGCTGCAACCATTCCTCAGATTGAAGAAAATGTTTGGTGATCTTGTGAGTACCACACTACCTGTTGTTCAGAAGATGGGTTAAATACTAACAAGGGGTCATCGCTCTCCTTGGATGGCTACTACCATCTGCATGACCCCTTCTCCTGTTTCATCTGTAGAAAAAAAAACAAAAACGTAACATAAATGTGTAGGGGAGCCAAACAGTACTGCGGGAATTACTACCTAGTTGGTGGTCATGCACAGTAAAGAGGTAGATTAAAATTTAACTAGTATCTACCCAGTTTCCCTCTGCAGAGATGGACTCTAGCAACCTTGAAGACTGACTGTTCATTGAAAAGAGGCCCCACATCTTCTCCATCTTTGAATATTGTGAGTCTGACACTTGTCTTGCATGTACTCAAAGATGGAGTGAGATATGTAAAGCTTTTAGAACAAACTACTGCATCTTAATTTTCAATTTAATATTTTAAATAGAAGCTGAAGGGTCCCCTAAGTAAACCCATTAGAACAAAGCAAGTGAATAGACCTCACTAGTGTATCTGTCAGCCTTACTTACAATTTTTCATACAAGAGCTATATTGTTAGTTGCTCTGTCAATATTATATTGATGAAGAGGAAAGCTAAATCCATCTTCCTGTCTTTCTTTCTGTGCAGGCTTCCACTTAGTGATTCTTCAATTACCTAGTCCCAATGACAGGACATTTTTTACTACCCTATTTTCTGTACATCGAGTTTCAAAATATGTCAGGTACTTCCAACAATTTGTCTTCGTTGACATTACATAGTTTTGACCATTTGTGTATATCACTTTGGACATAAATGCCTTCCTCAGCTGAGAGACCTCTGAGAGTCTCCAGTAAGAAAGGCTCTATTTTGACTTTAAATGTAATGGCCGTCAGAGGATTAGCTAAGAAAAAGGTACTCTTGGCAAAGACTTTGAGTTATATTTCCAGTGTAACAAATTCCAGAAGTGAATGACATTATTTTTTCTATGGTGGTCATAGAAATCCAGATTCTTTGAAACACAACAGAAAATAATTTAAGCTCTTAAATAAAGAATTATATTCCCCACAGGCAAGGGGATGAACTGTGATAGTCAGGTAATACATTGTCTTCATGCCAAAATCTCTAGAGAAAAAATTGCACAATTTCCCTCAGCAAACAGTCACAATGCACATCTGTTACTTTCAGGGAAAATAGAACTTGAATACCATATTCTCTGTGAGGCTTTTCTTGTTCTGTCATTTTTAACAGTGAAAGCAGCCAGCTTCTGTTCTTTAGTATTGAAGGTCATTCTTTATTTTTGCTCCAACCTTAGCTTCTCCAGCTTAGATAATTCATAGTGATGCTTGAATTTATAGCAAACCAAATGGATTTTAAAATATATTATTAACATGATGAGAATAAAAATGGCAATGTTAAGTATTTACAACATTCAAAGCTTTCTACCAAACTGGTTATTTAGTGATTTATTTTCCATTATTTTCTCAATGTTTGTATGTTTTCATTTCAAAATTTTTAATTGTCTTAACTTCTTTGTGTGCTGGTCTTGTTCTTTCCATTCCAAACACTTCTCCCCTTTTTTTTCATGCCTAACTTTGCCAATGAATGCTAGCTAAAACTTATATTTTCAGAACACATTTTAAAGAAACAGACATGAATTTACTGAGATTTAAGAGTATTCCAAGAAGATCCTAAAACTCAAAATTCTTTTTTTCTTTGTTTAACATAATAGTAAAATTCCACTATGAGATATGTATCCTTTGGGTTAAAGGCTATCCTCACTACAGGAGTTTTATTTAAAATTTAAAGTGTAAACTTTTATGGGTCTAAAGCACTAGAGATGTGAGGGGGAGAATGTGATAGATAGGAAGGAGATGTTGCTTATTTGCTGGTTATTATTCTGTAGATATGTTTACATCTATTTTTACTTAATGTCTGGAACATGAATACACTGAGCTTTAGAAAACTTAAATAACTTGTCCTAAATAACTATCCAGTGACTAGCAGATTCTGAACCTGGTCAGTAAGGGTATAAGGAAAAGATCAAAAACCAGTTTTATCCTCTTTAAATTCAGTGCTCACATTAAAATGATGGGTTGCATTATCCAATTAAATTAAGATTATAGGCACAGAGACTGGGTACAGTGGCTCATGCCTGTTATCCGAGTACTTTGGGAAGCTGTGGCAGATGGATCACCTGAGGTCAGGAGTTTGAGACCAGCCTGGCCAACATGGTGAAACTCCATCCCTACTAAAAATACAAAAATCAGCTGGGCATGGTGGGGCACACCTGAAATCCCAGCTACTCAGGAGGCTGAGACTGGAGAATCGCTTGAACCCGGGAGGCGGAGGTTGCAGTGAGCCGAGATCACACCATTACACTCCAGCCTGGGTGACAGAGCGGGACTCCGTTTCAAAAAAAAAAAAGGAAAAAGAAAGAAAGAAAGAGAGAGAGAGAGAGGGAAGGAAGGAAGGAAGGAAGGAAGGAAGGAAGGAAGGAAGGAAGGAAGGAAGGAAGGAAGGAAGGAAGGAAGGAAGGAAGGAAGGAAGGAGAGAGAGAGAGAGAGAGAAAGAAAGAAAGAAAGAAAGAAAGAAAGAAAGAAAGAAAGAAAGAAAGAAGAAGAAGAAAGAAAGAGAAAGAAAGAAAGAAAGAAAGACAGAAAGAAAGAAAGAAAGAAAGAAAGAAAGAAAGAAAGAAAGAGAAAGAAAGAAAGAAAGAGAGGAAAGAAAAGATTATAGGCACAAACAAACTGTAGTAAAGACAAAATACATTGCAAAAAAAAAAAATCCCAAAATATCCTTCACTTCTCTCTATTCAAATTAGTTCTTTGACCCTACTCAGGAAGAAAGATAATGCGGGAAGACTGTGGTTCCTCTGAATCATATACATTTGAGTTAAATTACATATTTTTCACTTCCTAGTTGTGTGACTTTGGGAAAACTATTTAATCTTGCTGAAATCTCAGAGTCCTAGTTGATAAAACAAGGATTGTTCTGAAAATAAAATGATTTGAGAATGAAGAATAAAACAAGAATAAATGTACCTCTTGGAACACCTGGCACAAAATATTTACCGAATAAACTAATGTAAGAATAATATATAATCATAACAATAGAAACCATAATAATAGAAGGCCTTACGGGGGGAGAAAAAAGAAGCAAGGCACTCCTTCCTGGACCTTCCAGGTCAATGTAGAGCTTGTAAAACTTAAAACAGAAATCTTCATGCAACATGAAGCCGTTTATTTTCACTCTTGCATTCAGGCTTGTCTATGACTTGTGTTTTAATAGAGACATGTTGCATTACACAGTTTGATTAGACTTTACAGCTAATCTAGTCTATGTTTTTAAAAAGATTTACACCCCATTCATCGTTGTCGAACAGCACTACGTCTGCTGTGCCCCGGCTGAGCTCCACCTGCTGCATTAGGCAAGTAGCAGCTGACGGACAGGGCACACCGGGAAACACAGACCCTCCCCAGTGCCACTCCCTGTCGACTACTCCATCAACTCAGGAACACCCTGGGTTGTGCTTTGAGCTACAGATCTTCGGTTTCCCTTGAGTGAGTATTGAACTGCAGAGTCGATGACCGTGAACTAATTACCATAAAGAGGATGAAAGGTCCACATGATGAGCACTGGGGCCAGTAGCTGAGAAGGAGGAGGACGATGGTGTGAGAGAAAAACCACAGATAGCTAAACAAACAGCACATTTTGCCTCGCTATAACTGTACAGCAGGAGAGGAAAGAACATGAGGCCGGGAACATATTAATATCTGCAATGCACATGGCAGGCATGAGTGGCTCTGGGCAGATGATCAAGCAGGCCACGCCTGACCTCAAGTTTTGCCTCCTCAAGAATCAGAGCTCTTCACGGGTTCTTAGAACCCTCTGTGGTTCCATGCCTTGCCTCCCCAAGCACTCCCGTCCTAGCCATCTTCAACACTTTTACTTTTCTCCTCCTCCACAAAGCCTTTGTATTTCTGCCAACTTTTTCCTAAAACATATAGACAATTGTCATCCTTCAGCCAAATAGAAAAAAAATGGTTCCCCGTTTTCCCCACAAGGTTGAATTTACACTCCTTATGTGACACGCAAAGATGTTCACAGTCAAAAAGCCACCTTGCTCACCAACCTATCCCCTTGCACTCTGTTCTTGCCAACCACCCAGACATACGGGACCACTGATGGGACACTTAACTCCTACCTGAGATTTTAAATATTCTCCTTCACATAGAAAGTCAGTGTGCCAGCACCGCTAGTTAAATAAGCTACCCTTGCCAGGCGCGGTGGCTCACACCTGTACTTCCAGCCCTTTGGGAGGCCGAGGCAGGTGGATCACTTGAGGTCAGGAGATCAGCCTGGCCAACATGGTGAAACCCAGACTCTACTAAAAACACAAAAAAAAATTAGCCAAGAATGGTGGCAGGTGCCTGTAATCCCAGCGACTCGGGAGGCTGAGGCAGGAGAATCGCTTGAACCCAAGAGGTGGAGGTTGCAGTGAGCTGAGATCTCGCCACTTCACTCCAGCCTAAGTGACAGAGACTACTTCTAAAAAATAAAAATTAATAATAATAATAATAAGCTACTCTTTGCCACTGAACTAGAATACAGTTTTTTGTCTAATATTTAATCTCATGTATACTGGGCTTTGGTCCTTGCTTCTATTTGGCTAAAACTATTTGGTTTACTACTTGGTTAAACTAATCTGTTTATCTATCCCGATGTCATATTAAGTTGACTCCAGTGGCTTTAGAGTATTCACTGACATCTAAAAAGCATTGCTGTGGCTATTCCCAAAGCTCTGAATTTTCATATGCATTTTAAGATCATTTTATTCAGTTCTAAATCAGGTACAGTCTGCTGGATTTTAATTGTAATTTCATTAAATTTACATATGAATATTGAGGGAATTGACTGCTGAGGTATAAATAATGCTCTGAATCTTGACCGGCTTTTTGAAAATGTCAGATACATTTTCATTTCTTTATTAAAAGCCTTATTAATACTTTTGCCAAAAGGACATGACAAATCACAGTCATTCTGGACATCCTCAGGGCATTCGCCTTTTTACAGCTTTCTGAGAACAAGAACAGAACAATAAATGTTAAAAAGAAATAGTGGTGGGGAATTTCTTGGTGACTGACAATCACTTAACTGTAATCACTTTACACATCCTCCAAAACACTGTATAGATCACCAACGAAAACAAATAAAACCACACTAATACTATGCCTTCAGAAAAACGACATAATGGAAAACACAGCAAATTCAACAATAGTAAGACATCAGAGCTGAAACCAGTCATATCCATCTTATCAACGTTTTCAACTTGGCTCACAAGGCAAGAGCCAACCGCATGCCACACGCAAGAGACACACCCAAAAGACACACCCAAAACAAAGTGACTCAGAAAGATTAAAGGGTCTACAAAATGCACAAGGCAAATGGAATCAGTGAGAAAATTGGGGTGGTGCTCCTGACAGCACCCAGAAAGAATTTGAGGAAAAACATTAAGTGGGACAAATTAAACACCACTTAATCATTTTAAATATTTCACATTAATATATAGAAGGTATTAAGACTTATGCACCAAGTAACACACCAACTTGTTCATAAAGTGGAAACTATGAGAGATGAATGATAGACACAAACATATTCTCGGTGCGAGAGATATCAGATGGACAAAAAATAAGGAAGGGTATTAAAGAGTCCCAAGTGCAAGTCTAGACAGTTTCCCCTTAACCACACACACACACACGCATGCACACACACACACACACACACACACCCTCACCCACCCATATAAACTAGGAACAGAAAGCAAGAAAGTGTTAAAAAAAGAAAAGAAAAGAAAGTGTCAAGGTAATAGGACATGTCAGAAGAGTCCAGGGGCCAGTTGAAAGTATCAACAATGGCCAGAGCGGGAACACTTTGAGCATTAAGCAGTGTCGGATTATAACCCAAATATAAACATCCATGGATTCATAGGATATAAATGGTTGAATACATTAATAAATATGTGAGGCCGGGCGCGGTGGCTCAAGCCTGTAATCCCAGCACTTTGGGAGGCCGAGACGGGCGGATCACGAGGTCAGGAGATCGAGACCAGCCTGGCTAACACGGTGAAACCCCGTCTCTACTAAAAAATACAAAAAAAAAACTAGCCAGGCGAGGTGGCGGGCGCCTGTAGTCCCAGCTACTCGGGAGGCTGAGGCAGGAGAATGGCATAAACCCGGGAGGCGGAGCTTGCAGTGAGCTGAGATCCGGCCACTGTACTCCAGCCTGGGCGACAGAGCGAGACTCCGTCTCAAAAAAAAAAAAAAAAAAAAAATATGTGAGAAGGGACAAATCTCTCATGCAGTAAAATTTCCCATAATTTACGTAGATACCCGCCCCCCACCCCCGCAAAGAGGGGAAGCCTAACTTTGCATTCCTTATTGTGGGCTGCACCTAGTGACTTCCTTCCTGGTGCTCAAGGCCAACATTAAGAGTCAAAAATCATGTTGATAATATCTCCACTGCACAGGATTTGATAATGATGCGACTTTTACTCTGTGGTCTTCCTCCTCATAACTCCTCATCCCACTCTTCTCGTGAGAAAAACATCAGACAAATCCCAGTAGCAGGCATCCTGCAACATCCCTGAGCAGTGCTCCTCAAAACTATGAAGGTCATTGCACACAAGGAGCAAGGAACATCCGAGAAACTGGCACAGCCACGAGGAGCCTAAAGGGACAGATACCCAGATGCCATGTGGTATCCTGAATGGGATCCTGGAGTAGAAAAAGGACAACAGGTAAAAACCAAGGAAACCCAAGTAAAAGATGAAATGCGGTTCATCATCCATCTTTCTGAGCAAACTATCACAAGGACAGAAAACCAAACACCGCATGTTCTCACTGATAGCTGGGAACTGAACAATGAGATCACTTGGACACATGGTGGGGAACATCACACACCGGGGCCTGTCAGGGGGTGGGGGCTTGGGGGAGGGCTAGCATTAGGAGAAATACCTAATGTAAATGACAAGTTAATGGGTGCAGCAAACCAACATGGCACGTGTATACCTATGTAACAAATCTGCACGTTGTGCGCATGTACCCTAGAACTTAAAGTATAATAATAATAATAAACATGGTTCATAATAATGTACCAACACTGCTTTAGTATTTGTAACATATGGTGCAGAGTATATAAAAGCTGTATTATTTTCTCTTTTTTTTCTGGAAATGTAAAACTGTTCTGAAAAACAAATTATACTATAAAGAAAAAAAAAAAGCATGGTGACTTCGAGCTACTGAAGGGTTCAGATTCTAATGCGGTGTTTTCCAGTTCCTACTAAGATATTTTTCTGGATTTGTTGCTGGCAAAATATGCCCAGGTTTTTTATTTGAAAAGGAGTTTTTGGTCTGTGAGAGATAAGGTAGGAGGTCCATTTGCAAACATTTCTTTAAGAGCAAAGCAAGTAACTGTTCACTTCCTTAGGAAGGCCGGCTTCACGTGAGGTCATGTCCTAAACAAACATTTTGTTATTGTTGGTGTGTACGGATTCAATATTACTGACAGCCAGGGAGTCATTTGGTGATTTAAGAAACAACAGGATGGAAGGTCATTTTTATTGGCATTACGTGCTTAATCATGCAGTCAATGACTTTTATAGTTAAGCAGTAAAATAAAGTGCCATCCATCAAACAGAATATACGGAACACTCCAATTGACAAAATAGACATTTTCATGCTACTGTTGCCTTTTCTCTCTTCTTCTTTTTGCAAGTAAACTTACTGAATGAAGTGAAATCCACTCAATACCCCCACTATCTTATCTTCCGTGCATTTCTTCATCTCCAGCACTCAGCCTTACACTCCTGCAGGATTGAAGCTGCCCCCACCAAGGTCAACCACGACGTCCTAATTGCTGGGTTGCAGTGGGAGATGCTTGTTCTTTTCTTGGCCCATCTTGCTTTGACATGGTAGCACATGAGACTGAAGCCCGTCAGAGATCAAAGAGGATGCGAGTGACAGTCGGGACATGGAGTACGGTTGTTTCCATTTGAGTTTACCGTGGACCCAGTAAACAAGCTATGCTGAAGACAAAAACCAGGCCAAGGATTCAGGCAGGCACAATATTTCCTGCTCTCCAAGGCCTCAAGGAGGCATGCAGGGAATTCCATAGTCAAGGTCTCCTGAACGAGTCAGGGAAGCCCAGACCTGAAGATGTACTGCTTTTTTCCAGTTACAGGTTGTAAGAAGTAAAATCATGGCCCTCGCCAAGGCTGCTCTCTCTCTCTCTGAGTTACATGCCTCCCTTTCACACTTCTTTCTAAGTCACCAGGTCTGCCACACCTGGCCAAGGGCCATCCTTCCTGTCAGCTCTGCCCACTCAGCATCTGCACAGCCCATTCACTGCTCCCCTCTCTCTCCATGACTGCCAAAGTTCAAGCCCTCTTAACTAATTTTCTTTTCCCCTCTCACCCCGACAAACCCTCTATGACAGTGATTCCAATGTCATCTTAAAAGTAAAAGTAATATCACTCTATCATTCAAAAGAAATCCCTTATTTAATTCCCATTGCCTCCCAGTGAGGTTGAACTCCTTAACATATCATATGAGGACATAATGAATACACACATCCTCACCTTCTCCAGGCAGATTTAAGCCCTATTATTACTTGATGCCTCCCTTTCCCCATCACAACACTTAATCTTTTGTAAAGTTTCACCACATTGTCTATAAATTTCTTTTTGTACAGGAATATAGAAATACCAGAATTGAGGTGATCAAGGATATGTTAGACGTTTTAACCTCAAAACTGTTGTAAGAATGGTTGGTTGAATTAATTTTAAAATCTTGAAAACTTTTAGAATTGTAGATATTAGATAAGAACCACCTCAGTGTCTTGAGAATAATACACTGCCTACCACTCACTGGGATAAAATATAAAACGTAAGACTCCCGTCCTTAGGAGAGCACATCAGTCTCAGCGGCGAGGCTGATACATAAACAGCTAATTTCACACCAAAGGCATGAAGTAAATCACAGCGATAACACAAAGATCCAACATTTATGGCACACTTAGGAGGGACCACACTGAAAATTATTCTACATATTTCAGGTCATTCAGTCCTCACAGTTATTGAAGATATATACTGTTAGGAGTCCCATTTTACAGATGCGGTGGCACACCTAGTCTAAGTGAGTCTCCCAAGCCATGCAGCTGGTAAATAAAGGATCTGGGTTTGATCCCCTTTGGTTGATTACAAAGCCTGCCCATGAAACTCAAGGATATGAAGCACACTTTTGAAATTGACTTCACGGTTATACTTTGTAAATACTGCCAAACAGTCACATATTGAGAAAGGGAACACATAGTTTTTCGTGGATATAAATTGTTTCCTAAGTTTCATTAGTTGTATTTATGAGTAATGGAGGCTGTGGTGGATTTTCTATTTCCATTACCAGAACACTTCTGCCTACTTCCATATTCTCCCTTGTATTGACAGGGGCTGAAAGCCTGAAAACTACATTTTCCAGTTGCCAGCAGGATTTTAACTTAGACTCCACCACCAAGAGGCACCCACTCAGGCATCAGAAGCAAGAAGAGGAGTGGCAGCCTGTATGGTTCCATCAGGAGCAGGCAGATGGGCGAGCTTCCACAGCCGGTGGATATGGAGTGTGGGAAGCTGCAGCTTCCAAGGAGGTTCCTATAGATCACCTGCGTTGGTCCAGAGGTAGCCGAGATCATCAGCCAGTCATGTGTTCCTGGGATTCTTGACTTTCTGAGACCAGCAGCCATTTTCTTTTCTATTTACTTTCCCAGGTGTTCTGACAGCTTTCTAACCTCCATTTCATGTGTTAAATCCTCTCAACTTGAAGCACTTAGAATGATTCCTGAAAAATGCTTATTGATACTCAGGCCCTGTGTTACTTTTCCAGGGCTGCCATAAGAACGTATGGACTGGGCTGCTTAAACTACAGAGATGTATTATATCGGAGTTCCTGAGGCTAGAAATCCAAGACTGAGGTGTCCAGGTGGTTCCTTTTGAGGGATGTGTGGGATGTATGTCCTTTTCAGGCCTTTCTTCTTGGCTCGCAGAGAGCTGTTTCCATGCTTACCTGGCATTCTCCCTGTGTGTGTGTGTGTGTGTCCAAATTCTCCTTCTATAAAGACGCCAGTCTTTTTGGATTGCGGCTTACACTAACGACCTCACATTCACCTGATTACTTCAGTAAAGACCCCATCTCCAAATAAGAGCACATCCTGAGGTAGTGGAGTACAAGACCTTTACCAGATCATTTTTGGAGGGACAAAATTCAACTCATAAAAGGCCTAAAATGGGATGGGCACAGTGGCTTATGCCTGTAATCCCAGCACTTTGGGAAGCCGAGAAGGGCGGGTCACTTGAGGTCAGGAGTTCTAGACCAGCCTGGCCAACAAGGTGAAACCCCGTCTCTACTAAAAATACAAAAATTAGCCAGGTATGGTGGAGCATGCCTGTAATTCCAGCTACTTGGAAGGCTGAGGCAGGAGAATAGCTTGAACCCGGGAGGTGGAGGTTGCAGTGAGCCCAGATTGTGCCACTGCACTCCTGTCTGAATGACAAAGTGAGACTCCGTCTAAAAAAAAAAAAAAAACCTAAAACAAGCATGATTTTTTTTTTTTGAGACGGAGTCTCGCTCTGTCGCCCAGGCTGGAGTGCAGTGGCCGGATCTTAGCTCACTGCAAGCTCCGCCTCCCGGGTTCTCGCCATTCTCCGGCCTCAGCCTCCCGAGTAGCTGGGACTTCAGGCGCCGCCACCACGCCCGGCTAATTTTTTTTTTTTAGTAGAGATGGGGTTTCACCGTGTTAGCCAGGCTGGTCTCGATCTCCTGACCTCGTGATCCGCCCGTCTCGGCCTCCCAAAGTGCTAGGATTACAGGCTTGAGCCACCGCGCCCGGCCTAAACAAGAGTGATTTATACAAGACAGAAATTAATTCAATTCATTCTTTCTCATGGAATTCAGGGATGGTATATCCACAGCTGGTTTACTGTTCTACAATGTCCTCAGAGAGCCAGGCTCTGTTTTTTCTCAGCTGTACATGGTTATCTTTTCTAAATTCATCTCATGAATCAAAACTATTACTCCAGCACCAGCCATGACGCTATTCCAGCTACCAGGAAATGGTAATGGGCAAAGAAGAAAACAGTAAAGAACAGGAGCAAGATGCCTTTTAGGGAAGTTTCACCAAAACTCTTCACATTTTCCATTATCTTCTGTTGCCTATAAGTATATCAAATAGCCACATCCATCTTCAGGGTGGGACACTGAGCAATGCAGATAATGGAAATTGCCTAGCAAAATGTGCCAGGCTGAAAATACTATAGAACTATAGGCTGTGGTTTCTGCTTTTTGATTGGAAGTAACAATGAAAAGACTCTAAAAAGATGTTGCTTAAATAGATCAAAGGAAAAACTGTGTAACCTGAGGGTTACGTCAAATCTGACTGTTATTTCTGAAAGCAAGATTTCTTCTTTATCAAACGTCTTTGCATGCAGTGTATGTGTCAAAAATGTTGTCAAAGGAAGACTCAGAGGCAGAGTCATTTAGAAAAGAAAAGGTCTTATTTGCAAGGAGTTCTAGGGGAGTCAGACTTCAGAAAACCTGGCTCAACAAATATAAAACATAACAAATAGTTTTAACAGTTGCAAATCACAATGTTTAGTAAGTTTATAGGAGTCTACACTTTCTGGAAAAAGCAATTTCTTATGCAGTTATGATATTCACAAAGTTCATAATATGTATTCGGATAATAAATTTTTTGGTCATGAAGTCCATATTTATGCAAAATAGTCAAGGTTTTATTATTTTAAGTAGAACCAGTAAGAATGATCTGTTATCTCTTGGCTTATCTCAAGATACACAGTATTTTTTTTTTTTTTTCAGACTGCTACGGCCCAGGAAGTTCTTAGTCATAGCAAAAGCAAGGCAGAGTCAGTTCTTGTTTCTACATTGTCAGCCAAGATCTCAGTTCCTTCCTCTATGCTTCCATTTTTCCTTTACTCTCCTAGGTAACAAGGACAAGATATCAAAATTGATCTTCATCTTAGAGAGTTCTGAAAGCTCAGGTCTCCCTTCTTTGGCCTTCAAGACAAAATATTATGATACTAATATTACATGCCCTCCTATACTCCTTGGTTTCCCAAATCATCAGCACTCACATTATCCCTTGCTCTGCTGAAATTAAACACCTCAACATCCTGGTGATTTCCTTTGGTTCCTTACAAGAAACAAGTACATCAGGAAAGGGAAGGAACAGGAACCCCGCCCAGGGCTACCCAAAACACAAAACAGGTAAAACATCAGGCTAGGCTTAATCACAATTACATTACCATCTTCTCTTTTTAAAGAGACAATGAATATATTATATGAGTGAGATGACTGCAGTTCATGAGAAAAAAAGCTTTCTATTATGTGCTACTTAGGAGTCGGAAGAGCAGGCACTGCTGGCTTGCCCCATCTAGTGGTAATCACCACAGAGAAATAAAGCAGCCTTTGTGTTCAAAATTAAGAATCAGGATACTATTGAAGCCAAATGTTCTCATGCCTTCAGTTGCTGTTTGTTAAAAATTAAGCCACATAATAAAAGTATATTAATTTTTTAAGCAATTGGAATTTGGGCAAGTGAAGTTCAAGACCGACGCTCAAGGAAGTATTTCTTCTAATATTAAAATTAGTTGAGAAATAAATGTCAAAGGTCATCAGAGCTCACAATTAGTTTAAATAAATAATTACTTCCCTTTTATTGTACCCCATCCCTCTTCTCAGAAAAAGTTATCTTTGCTACGATTTTGTAATACTGGAAGTTAGATTTCTGGTCAGTAACCTTTTACTGTCACTGATGTTTGACCTACGGGGTGCATTGTTTGTTCAGGTGCTGCTAAGGGCTTACACTGCTTAAACAAGCATCAGAACATGGGGAATGTCCTGCAATCCAGAAGTTGCTCTTGAATTCTAAATTTCTTTTCTTATAAATACCAAGCAAATGATTAATTTATCCTAAAATACAATCTCTCTAATGAAAAATAACTATGATTACTCCTATAATGAAAATGAATTCTTTAAGATTACTCCAATTAATTGGTGGTAGTTACAAGAAGCACTATATTAAGAAATAGCATATGATTAGGCTGAAAGCAATTTAGTGAAAGCAATTTGGCTTACTGGAATTGAACTGATAGTAAGATGTTCAACATAAAACCTAATTGAAAGTGAATATTCTTCAAATGGTGTGGTTTTTTTAACATACGGTGTTTGTAAAAATGATTTTTAAAAAATACGTAGGTGCTAGTAAGAATTTGGAGGCAGTTATTTCTACTTTATTCCTTCTAAACGTATTTTTTAAATGTATATTCATTTATTGCTGCTTTGTTCTCTTTGCAATAACAAAAATGTGAAAAAAACTCAGATGCCCGAACACTGGGAAGTATGAATCCCTGGGCAGTTAGTGTTGTGGGTGGTTTTCTGAGAGATGGATAATTTTATTTCTCTACTACGATCGAGAAAAATAAAATTAAATCGGTTTTTTAAATTTCTTTTTTGAAAAAGCAATTGAAGATACTGATAAAGATCTGAAATTTGATGGAATTGTTTAAATACAAAGCTACAAACTCTAGCGACACACCAGAAGAGTCACTATTCAGAGAACACATGTGTATGTTACTGTTTTGACTAAATTGTCTTGGGGCCCAGTTTACACTTGACTAAACACTATTGATCAAATCACCTATGGACACATTGGGATGAACTGAAAGGCCTTAAGGCTCAGCTAGAGAAAACCATTAGATTGATAGGGGATCTCAACAGTGACTGAAAGAGGCAACTGACTTACAGTATTCCACCAGAGGTGAGAGGGTTAATTTTCTCACCCACTAGAAAATAAATTGTATTTCTACAAACAGAGAAAAAAATGTTCTAGGAACAAATCTTGTCATCTTCATGATGCAATAAAAATAACAAATAAATCATGTAGTTCCCCAAGCTTTAGCCTTTGTTGGGGAATATAAAAACCAGAATTGAATCTAACCAAGAAATCCTCTCCACAAAGTTAGTGGAGAAAAAAAAAATGGTTTCATCATTGAATGAGCATTAATTGAGAAAGTGATGCACGTGACAGGTAATCTGCTAAGAGATTGCAAAGGCAGACAGAAACCTCACCCTTTTGTACAGTCGAGGATACACAACCTACATACTCTCCAGCATAACAACCATTAGTCTTCAAGTAAGAGGGCTCGGTAGTAGCATTTATTACATGTAATTCATTTAAATCACTTGGTAATTGGGATGACCATCTATGTTACCTAATTAGCTTTCTATAAAGGAAAAATAAACTCTCCTATCTTTATGACCAGAAGCAGTTTTACAACCTGGAACAACGTGTCCACTTGAATGAAGCTCCTACCCTCCCACGGCAAATCAGAGACAGGGGTCGCCATCTTCCTTGTTGTTTACATTTCCAAGATATGGCTCCTAGGTCTTTGAGAAAGACACTCCCAGGTTGTGAAGCTGGCCACGTTAGTTTTTAAAAATATTTACATATCTTTAGAGAACACAGAGAAAGAATTTACAAGTTTTCTGAAGAAAATGCTCTGAGACAATGAGAGTGGGGTGGTTGGTAACTTTTTCTCTTATTTTTCACTGGGAGAGGGAAGACTCCTACTTTTCCTTTTTCTTTGCCCTTCCACCTCCTGCTTTTGCTTGCCAGAGGAGGAGGACCTTTGATCACATGTCAGCCATGGACAATAAGTTATGGGCTATTATCCATATTTTATGGATAATAGGTGAAAGAAAGACCGAGCCAGGATTCCATCTAAAGGGCCATAGGAAGCCCTTGGAATAACTCAATCTGTATGTGTACTAGAAATTATTAATTAGCATAAGGGATGGTACAAATAGTATTTCATCAGAGAAATGAGTGGTGTACATGATATATAACTGCTGAGGATAGGTATCTCTCTTGGCTCATTTGGTAAGTGTGTAAAGTCTGCTGAGTGAGCAGATTAACCTTCTAAAATGGTGCCAGAGTTCTAAACCTCTGGTTAATCCTTTGGCCTAATACTTCAAACAATTTGGTATATTCTACCTTTAGAACTTTTTGAATTTGCACCCGAATAAATCTTTCATACATACTACTTACCAAAGTACACAAAAGGACAGAGAATTGGTTTTATGTCTGTATGCAGATTGCAATACCGGTCTTTGCAGTGCACCTCCTGGTAGACAGTTTGCTGGGGCAGGGGTGGGCTGCCTACCTCTAATTGTTAGTAACTACTGAAGTGCATAAAAGACGATATGACACGTGTGAGTTGCCAATTTCATTTAGGCCCATTTCCAGCAGATGTATATCTATCTCAGAAAAGGTTTCATTTATTAAGCGATGAAATAAATGATTGCATATGCCAACACAAAATACTGAAGGTCTCTTCAAAATCTAAGAGAGTAAGCAAAGCTTAAATTTTTTTGCAATTATGCTAATCATAAATAAATGAAAAAAATACATACACAGAGAGAAATAAAGATGACTTCATAAATTTTAAATCTACCAACACCTGGCAATGAAAAATCTAAAAAGACAAAATGATACGGCTTTTACATTGAGGCTGCTTGTTGAAAAAAAAAAAAAGATTAAATTAGTTGAAAATAGGTAAAACTACAAAATAGACAAAATTAGCAATTATGCTTAAATTAGTATTATACCTTAAATGATCCTCATACCTTCATTATTTCTTTTTTTATACATGTAATAGTTACATACAAAAGCATTTACAGTTTTGGTATGTGGATTTATATATTTCAGTAATTATGTAAAATTTTTTTAGCTGGGTTTGAACTGCAAACTCAGTTTCTTGGGCAGCAGTTCTGGTCTCAGTTCAGATATTTTGTCCTTAGCTGATATACTCTGAGTTTATTCTTCCTATGCATGTTTCGGGGGTCAGAGTTGTGGGTAGGTTGATTTTGGACATCCATCCTTGGGTTGTTTCCTTTGAGAATTTCCTAGTTTCTTCAATAGCTTTTTTTCTGGTTTCTTATTTATCTAGCAGAAAGATGCTAGATTTTTTTCACATGTGCCCCACAACCCCAAAGAAAAATTACTTAGGGAGTTTCTTTTTTTAAAAAATGTATAGACTTAGGAAATACATCCAAGTTCAGTTTTCTTACGTGGATATATTGAAGTCTGAGCTTGGAGAGGACCTGTCACCCCAGTGGTGAACATTGTACCCAACAGGTAATTTTCTAGCCTCAGCCCCGCTGCCACCCTCCCACCTAACTTAAGGAGTTTCTACCTCCCCTTCTCTGAGTAAGCCTGCTGTCCCCTGGGGATTTGTCTGCTTCTCTTCACCCTCCAGGGCCTCCTGGTTGCGGTTTTTGTTCATGTCCAGCTTTTGTAGTTATTATCACTTATTTTATTCTGGAGCTTTGCCTGGTAGAGATCTAGTCCATTTCAGTAGACACTTAATAGTGACTACTGTAAGCAGAAGTTCTCCAACTCTCATTCAGACAGGCAACTCCCATCCTCATCATACATCTCCAAAGGAGAAAATGTATAAACTATAGATGGGGGAACAAAAGCAAAGTGCATGTGCCCGAAGCTTCTTAATTAAAACTTGTAGCTAATTACATTACTTCATGAATTAATCATGTTCTATGAGGTTTGAATCCAAGAACCAGCATGGGGGAAATAATTGTACTTATTAAATTCATATGGGCATGGTATTAGAAAATAAGTCTTACATTTTAAACAGAAGTCACAATCTCTCACAATGACTATTTACCCATGAGAAATGAAAAAAATAGCATCTTTACATCAAACTTTTTGTTATCTGAATTGTAACTTATCTGGAGTCATTTTTATTTACTAAACTTATTGACAAGCTCTTTTGAACCACTCTGTTGACACAATGAGAATTATGGATATAGGAAACAACATAGAATGTAAATTCTTTGTGGCCGTTTCAACTCTCTCTGTTTACTTGAGATGTGAAAATTATTTTACCCTCTATATAAGACCTTAGCTAATGCATAATGTAAGCGCCTTCATCTATTTACAAACTAGCATCACATACAGAAATAAATTGATGTAGGGCAAGAAAGTGGGAATTTCACAGCTTTTTAGATTTTCTTGTTAGAGTTTATGATGGGCTTTATTTAATTTTCTCAATCAAGAAACATGAACTGATCCCTTTTGTAAGTAAAACACTGTGTTAAGGAATGGGGATAGAAAAGTGAACAAGACAGAAACAGCTTTTGCCCTGATCAGCACCTGTCTAGCAAGGGCACAATAATTGCTTGACCACTGTGGGCAGGAACTGAGCTCCGTGTTTTGTCAGCTTGTCTCTCATTTGCACACCAACCCTCCTATAAATTAGTATCCCTGTTTCACAGATCAGGAAACTGAGACCCAGGAAATGTAAGCACTTGCTCAAGTATGCATATCTAAAATGGGCACAGTTGGAATTCAAACCAGTTTCCTTGGACTGTAGCTCCCACGCTGCTGTCAGGATAGAAAGCTGCTCTTCAAGCACGTAAGATACCCCAAACATGTAAAAGCAAAGTCCTGCGCTATTTCAGAGGAAGGGTTAAGGGACTCCAATTAGAGAGATTTGCAAAATCTTCATGGCCAAGAAAGTGATTTCCTATATAAGCAAAAATACTGATGTCCAATTGAAATTAATCAAAATCAAATACAAATTATTCCACCCCAACTGCCATAGACATGCTTCTCCACAATTATAAATTCATAGCTGGTAAGTTCAAAGAAAAGTGTGTGGGTGAAGATTTACAGAAGGCTTTTTCTAGTTAAAGTGTAAAATGTGGATGGTCCTTAAAATATCAAATATTCTCTGATTCATCACATTGTTTTGGTCTGGTGCATTCATTTAAAAGAAAATGATGATTTGAGACTTTAAGATAAATAAAATAACACAATCATTAAAGTTATAATATTTCTAGATAATAGCAACCTCATCATTAAAATTCTACCATTTCCATGGTTTTTTATTAATACAATTCACAATACAGATGAACTCGTTCAGTCTTGGTGATGCATGGCTACTCCAGTTCAAACAAAAGTAAGTGAAATTCAAAAAGGCTGCCTCTAGGGCTCAGGGCCTATTAAACTTAATTCATTATTAAACTCAAAAGCTAATTAGAAATGGAAAGAAAGAAATGTAGATGCATTTTCCACCACGAGTTAAAGCAGTTGGTTTAGGAAACAATGTGAAGGCCGTAATAATTTCAGCTGAAATGGAGCTTCTCATCCAAAAACTTCAATGAGATGAGGCTTGCAAGTATTCAATGTAAAGAAAATGCTTTTTCGCCATTCAAAGGGCAGAAAATGAGGCTCTGAAAATCTCTCTCTCAAACCCTCGTGCTGGTTCGCAGGCAGCAGAGTGAGGGTTTTCAGGTGGTGGGGCGGAGGTGTTGGAGAGAGGTAGGGAAGGACCAGCCTACCACTTCATAATTTCTCTAGCTCATGTTTAATAGTACTGCAGACAGTTCACTAAATCATTAATTACCTGTAATCTCATTCGTTGTGGTCTTTATTAAACTGCTTACAAAACAGAACTACTAAGGGCTTTACCAAGGAAGGCCACTGGGACTCTGTGGATTTCCACAATGATCTGATGGGAGAAGAGGATTGACCAACAAAGCAGAAGAATCCAAATCCTCCCTTTGCTCAGCACACATTAGCTCACGTAAGAGTCTTCACATTATATGGACCAAAAGAGGACTAATCATGTCCATTTTCTTCGCCAGTCTGTAGCTGGCAACCAGACTATTTCCTGAGGCACAATCTACATTCAGTGATGGATAAATGAGCACGGGCTTCTCCACTGAGCCCTGGCCAGACTGCACATCACAGTGTAACTGACTGGTTTTCTGGAGGCTGTGAGCCACTCACTTGTGACAGGAGGGTTTGCAGACAGAGGGATGGATCAGGTAGGAGAACCTGCTCAGCCCCTGGGCTGCCTGTGTTCCTGGAAAAAGGGTAGAGAGAGAGAGAGGAGAAGGGACCCATTGCTGGCAACAGAAATCAAACTGCACATGGCATAAGTGTATTCCTGGACAGCGACACAGAGATCTGAGGCAAATTTCCACGAGGAGGAAGGAGCCGAAAGAGGATGAGAGCATTTAGCCCTGAATCAAAGCACGCTCTAGGCAGTCAGTAAACTTATCCAGCACACCTTACAAAGGACATAGTCTCAGGCGTCATTGTACTTTTTTACACTATATTTGACCTCTGGGCCACCTTGGATTTTTCCATCCTGCCTCAGCTAGAGCAGTCCTCACACTGTCCACCCCCTTCCAGCCCTCCAGGACCTCACATTGCCTCCCTCTTCTCCATCTTCAAACTCCTCCTCTGGCTCCTGATTTCAGCCTGTGAATGTGCCAGGGATGCCCCTCCACCTACTGCTCCCACTTCCTTCATCATCAAGTCAGTTGAAAAATGTTACCTTTTACCTTCAAACCACTTGAAATCATGTGCCTTACCTCCGTTTTCTCCAGCTCTCACCCATGACTCAGCCCATCACAGGGGAAAAAACTTCTAAATCCACACTCACAAATGTCTGCTTCCCACAAACGTCCTCTTTCAACCTTTGTGCACCTGGTGGTGGCTGTCTTCCCTGGGCCTCTCTCCTCTCCTCGTTGCTAGGTGTTAATGTTGAGAAAGTAGATAGGGCTCTGCAGCATATTTAGTGTGGGAAATGCTGATGTCACCAGAGTGCTCTGACTGGTGGTAAGGTAGCTGGTTATACTTCATCTACACTTCCTAGAAAAACATTCCCCTTGTGCAAAAAAAAGAAAGAAAGAAAAGAAAGAAAGAAAGAAAGAAAGAAAGAAAGAAAGAAAGAAAGAAAGAAAGAAAGAAAGAAAGAAAAGAAAAGAAAGAAAAGAAAGAAAAGAAAGAAAAGAAAGAAAAGAAAGAGCCTCAATTTGAGCCTAGAGGTGCTCTCTAGAGTTATACAGAACAGAAAAAGCTAATACTGCTTCTTAAAGACAGCACTTCAAATGTTCAAGGTAACTCCCATGCCTCCTCCACCAATCACCAAGCCCATTTCCCAAGTCTTTTCTCTCTCTTTCCTCCTTTGTTGATGGCAATTCCTTAAATTAGTGAGAATTTAAGTCCAGCATCAAGGTCTATATCCTCCACTGTTAAGCTTATCATCTTTGGAAGAAAACCTGTCAAACGTATTTTTTTCCTCTAAATAAAACATACTTTATTTTATTTTTTATTTCCATAGGTTTTTGGGAAACAGGTGGTGTTTGTTTATATGAATAAGTTCTTCAGTGCTGATTTCTGAGATTTTGGTGCACCCATCACCTGAGCAGTATACACTGTACCCAATGTGTACGTTTTTATCCCTCATTCTCCCTTCCACCCTTTCCCCCAACTCCTCAAAGTTCATTGTATCATTCTATGCCTTTGCATCCTCATAGCTTAGCACCCACTTATGAGTGAGAACATATAATGTTTGGTTTTCCATTCCTGAGTTACTTCACTCAGAATAATGGTCTCCAATTCCATTCAGGTTTCCGTGAATGTCATTATTTTGCTTATTTTCATGGCTGAGTAGTATTCCATGGTATACATATACACCATAATTTCTTTATCCACTCAGTGATTGATGGGCATTTGGACTGGTTCTGTATTTTTGCAGTTTTGACTTGTGCGGCTATAAACATGCCTATGTAAGTATCTTTTTCATATAATGATTTCTTGTCCTCTGGATACTCATAGTGGGATGGCTGAATCAAATGGTCATTCTACTTTTAGTTCTTTAAGGAATATCCACATTGTGTTCCATAGTGGTCATCCCACCAATAGTGCAAAAGTGTTCCCTTTTCACCACATCTATGCCAACATCTATTTTTTTTTTTTTAATTTTTGGATTTTGGCTATTCTTGCAGGAATAAAGTGGCATCATATTGTGGTTTTGATTTGCATTTCCCTGATCATTAATTATGTTGCGCATTTTTTCAAATGTTTGTTGGCTATTTTTATATCTTCTTTAGAGAACTGTCTGTTCATGTCCTTAGCCCGCTTTTTAATGGGATTGTTTGTTTTTTTCTTGCTTATTTCTTTTAGTTCATTGTAGATTCTGGATATTATTCCTTTTTCAGATGTACAGATTGCAAAGATTTCCTCCCCCTCTGTGGGTTTTCTGTTTACTCTGCTGATTGTTTCTTTTGCTGTGCAGAAGCTTTTTAGTTTAATTAGGTCCCGGCTATTTATCTTTGTTTCTGTTGTATTTGCTTTTTGGATTCTTGGTTATGAAGTCTTTACCTAAGCCAATGACTAGAAGGGATTTTCTTATGTTATCTTCTACAATTTTTATGGTTTCAGGTCTTAGGTTTAAGACCTTCATCCATTTTGAGTTGATTTTTGTACAAGGTGAGAGATGAGGATCTAGTTTCATTCTTCTACATGTGGCTTGCCAATTATCCCAGTACCATTTGTTGAATAGGGTGTCTTTTCCCCACTTTATGTTTTTGTTTGCTTGGTTGAAGATTAGTTAGCTATAAGTATTGGCTCTATTTCCGGGTTCTCTATTGTGTTCCATTGGTCTATGTGCCTATTTTTATACTAGTACTATGCTGTTTTGGTGATCATGGCCTTATAGTACAGTTTGAAGTCAGGTAATGTAATGCCTCCAGATTTGTTCTTTTTGCTTAGTCTTGCTTTGGCTATGTGGGCTCTTTTTCGGTTCCATATGAATTTTAGGATTTTTTTTTCTAGTTCTGTGAAGAATGCTCATGGTATTTTGATAGAAATTGCATTGAATTTGTAGATTGCTTTTGCAGTACGGTCTTTTTCACAATATTGATTCTATCCATCCATGAACATGGGATGTATTTCCATTTGTTTGTGCCATCTACAATTTCTTTCAGCAGTGTTTTGTAGTTTTCCTTGTAGAGGCCTTTCACCTCCTCGGTTAGTTATATTACCAAGTTTTTATTTTATTACTTTTTTTTTGCAGCCATTGTAAAATGAGTTGAGTTCTTGATTTGATTCTCAGCTTGGTCACTGTTGACGTATAGTAGAGATATTGATTGGTGTACATTAATTTTGTTATCTTGAAACTTTGCTGAATTCGTTTATCAGTTCTAGGAGTTTTTTGGATGAGTCTTTAGGGTTTTCTAGGCACACAATCACATCATCAGCTAACAGCAACAGTTTGACTTCCTCTTTCTCTTGTCTGATTTTTCTGACTAGGACTTCTAGTCCTGTGTTGAATAGAAGTGGTGACAGTGGGCATCCTTGTCTTGTTCCAGTTCTCAGGGGGAATGCTTTCAACTTTTCCCTGTTCAGTATGATGTTGGCTGTGGGTTTGTCACAGATGGCTTTTATTACATTAAGGTATGTAGCTTCTATGCCAATTTTGCTGAGGGTTTTAATCATCAAGTGATGCTGGATCTTGGTCAAATGCTTTGTCTGCATCTACTGAGATAATCATGTGATTTGGCTTTTTAATTATGTTTATGTGGTGTGTCACATTTACTGATTTGTGTATGTTAAACCATCCTTGCATCCCTCATATGAAACCCATCTGATCATGGTGGATTATCTTTCTGATATACTGTTGGATTCAGTTAGCTAGTAATTTGTCAAGGATTTTTGCATCTATGTTCATCAGGGATGTTGGTCTGTAGTTTTCTTTTTGTGTTATGTCCTCTCCTGGTTTTGGTACTGGGGTGATACTGGCTTCATAGAATGATTTAGGGAGGATTTCCTCTTTTTCTATCTTGTGGAATAGTGTCAATAGAATTGGCACCAATTAATCTTTGAATGTCTGATAGAATTCAGCTGTGAATCCATCTGGTCTTGGATTTTTTTTGTTGGCAATTTTTTAAATTACCATTTCAATCTCGCTGCTTGCTTTTGGTCTGTTGAGACTTTCTATTTCTTCCTGGTTTAATCTAGGAGGGTAGTATATGTCCAGGAATTTATCCATCTCCTCTAGGTTTTCCAGTTTATGCACACAAAGGTGTTCATAACAACCCCGAATAATCTTTTGTATTTCTGTGGTATTGGTTGTAATATCTCCCATTTCATTTCTAATTGAGCTTATTTGGATTTCCTCTCTTCTTTACTTGTTAATCTCACTAATGGTCTATCAATGTCATTCATAAAGAGAACCAGCCTTTTGTTTCATGTATCTTTGGTATTTTTTTGTTTGTTTGTTTAATTTCATTTAGTTCTGCTCTGATCTTTGTTATCTATTTTCTTCTGCTGGGTTTGGGTTTGGTTTGTTCTCATATCTCTAGTTCCTCAGGGTGTGACCTTACATTGTCTATTTGTGCTTTCGTTGATGTAGGCATTTAAGGCTATAAGCTTTTCTCTTAACACCACTTTTGCTGTATCCTAGGGGTTTTGCTAGGTTGTGTTACTGTTATCATTTAATTCAAATAATTTTTAAATTTTTATCTTGATTTCATTATTGACCTAATGATCATTCAGGAGCAGGTTAATTTCCATATATTTGCATGGTTTTGAAGGTTACTTTGGGATTTATTTCCAATTTTATTCCACTGTGTTCTGAGAGAGTACTTGATATAGTTTTAATATTCTTAAATGTATTGAGACTCGTTTTGTGGTTTGTCTTGGAGAATGTTCCATGTGCTGATGAACAGAATGTATATTCTGCAGTTATTGGGTAGAATGTTCTGTAAATATCTGTTAAGTCCATTTGTTCTCAGGTATCGTATAAATACATTGTTTCTTTGTTGACTTTCTGTCTTGATGGTCTGTGTAGTTCTGTCAGTGGAGTATTGGAGTCCCCCACTATTATTGTGTTGCTGTCTATCTCATTTCTTAGGTCTAGTAGTAATTGTTTTATAAATTTGGGAGCTCCAGTGTTAGGTGTATATATTTAGGATCGTGATATTTTCCTGTTGGACTCGTTCTTTTATCATTGTATTGTGTCCCTCTTTGTCTTTTTAAAATGCGGTTGCTTTAAGGTTTGTTTTTTGTGATACAAGAGTGGCTACTCCTGCTTGCTTTTGGTGTCCATTTGCAAGGAATATCTTTTTTCACCCCTTTACCTTAAGTTTATGTGAGTCCTTATGTGTCAGGTGAGTCTCTTGAAGACAACGGATACTTTGTTGGTGAGTTCTTACCCATTCTGCTATTCTGTATCTTTTAAATGGAGCATTTAAACCATTTACATTCAATGTTAGTATTAAGATGTGAGGTACTATTCTATTCATCATGCTATTTGTTGCCTTAACACCTTGGTTTATTATTATTATTATTATTTTTATTATTGTGTTTTTGTTTTACAGGTCCTGTGAGATTAATGCTTTAAGGAGGTTCTATTTTGGTGTATTTTGAGGATTTGTTTCAAGATTTAGAGCTCCTTTTAGTAGTTTTTGCTGTGTGGGTTTGGTAGTGGTAAATTCTCTACCAATTTTTTTTGGTCTGAAAAAGACTGTATCTTTCCTTCATTTATGAAGTTTAGTTTTCCTGGATACAAATTTCTTGACTGATAATTGTTTTGTTTGAGGAGGCTGAAGATAGGGCCCCAATCCCTTCTAACCCGTAAGGTTACTGCTGATAAATCCACTGTTAATCTGATAGGTTTTCCTTTATAGCTTACCTGGTGCTTTTGCCTCACAGTTCTTAAGATTCTTTCCTTTATCTTGAATTTAGATAACCTGACGACTATGTACCTAGGCAGTGATCTTTTTGCAATAAAGTTACCAGGTATTCTTTGAGCTTATTGTATTTGGATGCCTAGATCTCAATCCAGCTGACAAAGTTTTCCTCAATTATTCAAGGAAAATATGTTTTTCAAACTTTTACATTTCTCTTCTTCCTCAGGAACACCAATTATTCTTAGGTCTGGTTGTTTTACATAATCTTAAGCTTCTTGGAGGCTTTGTTCATGTTTTAAAATTCTTTTTTATTTTGTCTTTGTTGGATTGGGTGATTTTAAAACCTTGTCTTCGAGCTCTGAAGTTCTTTATTCTGTTTGTTTGATTCTATTGCTGAGTGCTTCCAGTGCATTTTGCATTTCTCTAAGTGTGCCCCTTATTTCTAGAAGTTGTGATTATTTTTATTTATGCTCTCAATTTCACTAAAGATTTTTCCCTTCACATCTTGTATCCTTTGATTTCATTAAGTTGGACTTCACCTTTCTCTGGTACCTTTTTGATTAGCTTAATACTCAATATTCTGAATTCTTTTTCTGACAATTCAGTGATTTCTTCTTGGTTTGGATCCAATGCTGATGAGCTAGTGTGATCTTTTGGGGTGTTCAAGAGCTTGTTTCATCATATTCCCAGAATTGTTTTTCTGATTTCATCTCATTTGGGTAGACTATGTCAGAGGGGAGATCTGGAGCTCAAGAGTTACTGTTCAGATTTCTTTGTCCAAAAGGGTACTCCCTTTTTCTTTTCTTTTTTTTTTTTTTTTTTGAGACAGAGTCTGTCTCGCTGTATCACCCAGGCTGGAGTGTAGTGGTGCAATCTTGGCTCACTGCAAGCTCCGCCTCCCGGGTTCACGCCATTCTCCTGCCTCAGCCTCCTGAGTAGCTGGGACTACAGACACCCACCACCACATCCGGCTAAATTTTTTTTTTTTTTTTTTTTTAGTAGAGACGGGGTTTCACCGTGTTGGCCAGGATGGTCTCTATGTCCTGACCTTGTGATCCACCCGCCTCAGCCTCCCAAAGTGCTGGGATTACAGACATGAGCCACCACGCCCGGCCAGGGTGCTCCCTTGATGTAATGCTCTCCCCCTTTTCCTAGCAATGTGGCTTCCTGCATGTTGAACTATAGTAATTGATATGCCTCTTTTGGTCTAACCACCCAGAGGAGCTACCAGGCTCCAGGCTGGTACTAGGGGGTGTCTGCACAGAGTCTTGCAATGTGAACTGTCTTCATGTCTCTCAGAATAGAAGTGCCTGCTCTAGTGGAGGTGGCAGGGGAATGAAATGGACACTGTGAGTTGTGGTTTTGTTTACTGCACTATTTTTGTGCTGGTTGGCCTCCTGCCAGGAGGTGCTGCCTTCAAGAGAGCATCAGCTGTGATAGCATAGAGAGGATCAGGCACTGGGTAGGGCCCTAGAGCTCCCAAGAGAATAAGTCTTTTGTCTTTGGTTACCAAGGCAGGTAGAGAAAAACAACAGGTGGGAGGAGGGTTGGGCCTGTCTGAGCTCAAACTCTCCTTGGCCTGGGTTTGCTGTGGCTGCTGTGGGGGATGGGGGCGTGGTTCTTCAGGCCAAGGGAGTTATGCTCCCGGGGGCATTCTGCCCGCCTCTTCTATGTCATGCGGGTTGTCAGGGAAGTGGGGGAAAGTTGGCAATGACAACCCTCCCCCAGCTCCCCATGCAGCTCAAAAGGCCAGTCTCATTCCTACTGTGCTTCCCTCAACAGCGCGGAGTTTGTTTCTGGACAGTGGGTGAGCAGGGCTGAGAACCTGCCTCAGGCTACCAGCCTCCTGGCTGTGAAAGCAAGCAGGGCGTTCAGGTTTTGTGCCTCCCCACCTGCCGCAGCTTCCGTGCTTCATCTGCACTCCTGATTCACCCCCTCCCCCCACCCCGTGAGTTCCGTCCAGGAACATTTGCCTTCCATCGAAATTGTTAACAAAGTTCAGCTGGAAGTTTCCTTCTCCCTGTGGTCTTTTCCCAGTTCTTCTTGCAGCCCTCCCCAGTGACGTCTATGAGACAAAGTCAGAGATGGCTTCCCTGGGGACCGAGAGAGCCCACAGGGTGCTCTCTGCTGATTCTTCTACCTTTGTATTTCACTCAGCTCTCTAAGTTGTCTCAGCCCTAGGCAAAGTGAAATCCTGCTTCCGGGATCTAGACCATCAGGTTTCCCAGTGAGGGTGCCTGTTTGGAGATGGACGGTCCCCCTTTTATACTTTCACACTTTGGGCACTCACAGTTTGGGGGCGCCTCCTGGGGCCTGCAGGAGCCATCTGCTTCCTTCAAAGGGCCTGTGGATCCTCTTGGCTTTCTCGGTATTTTCCTGTGGTAGTTCTTGGAGCAAAAGTTCGCGATGTGAGTCTCCACCTGCTGCTTTTTCCATCCAAGTGGGAGATGCGGTTTAGTCCTGCCTCCTAGTCACCATTTTCCTCTAGAAAAAAACAACATGTCAAACTTATTACCCAAGAGAAAACACTAGCTGACAGTATAAAGAGCTTCAAAGAATTTAAGAATTAATAGATAGTAGATCCATAATAGATCACTAAATAAAACCATAGTGGTGGCTGCAAACTCCTGATATTCAAGGTTGACACTGGGAGCCAGGAAATAAATCCCTGGAGGGGAACCCCAGAATGTATCAGCAGGAACCTGTACGGATGTATTGCTATGGGCGGAATTGTGCCCCCATTCATATTTGAAGCTCTAAGCCTCAATATGATAATATTTGGTGCTACAACCTTTAAAGAGGTAATTTAGGTTAGATAAAGGTGATAAGATTGGGCACTAATCTAATAGGATTAATGCCGAGAAAGAGACAGCAGAGATGCATGCACAGAGAAAAAGCCTTTTGTGGACACAGCAGGAGGACAGCAATCTGCAAGCCAAGGAGAGAGGTCTCAGAAAAAACAAACCCTGGTGACTCCTTGCATTCAGATATCTGGTTCCAGAACCATGAGAAAATAAGTCTCTGGCTGAGTACAGTGGCTCATACCTGTAATCCCAGCATTTTGGGAGACTGAGGCAGGTAGATCATTTGAGGCTAAGAATTTGAGAGCAGGCTGGCCAACATGGTGAAACCCCATCTCTACTAAAAATACAAAAATCAGCCAGGTGTGGTAGCAGGTGCTTATAATCCCAGCTACTCAGGAGGCTGAGGCATGAGAATTGCTTGAACCTGGGAGGTGGAGATTGCATTGAACCAAGATCTTGCCACTGCACTGCAGCCTGGGTAACAGAGTGAGACTCTGTCTCAAGAAAAAGAAAAGAAAAAGAAAATAGGTCTCTTAGTTAAGCCATCCAGTTTGTGGTATTTTGTTATGGCAGTCTTAGCAGATGAATACATATATCATACAATACAGTATAAACACAACGCACTCTTATTAACTGATTTTACAAAGCAACTCACGACAATGAGGGCAATCAGGAAAACAAGGAGTGGCATTAAGGCAAGCATTGTTTTTCCTATTTGAATTATGATGAATGCTACCATTGATGTAAAACATAGGTAATTCCCTATGGTGGAGCTCACAAAGCCAATCTGCCAGCAAGCTGCCAATGAATGAATATTTCTGCAGTTAAAGGATCCTCAGTTTCTGGCCCCAGATTTCTCCTAATTTGTGTGAATAATAACAGGAGGATAAAGACAGCAGGGCATTTCCAAAGAGGTGAGAAGAGAGGTAGGTGAGGGAGATGAAGTGAGAAAGACTCAGTTCAAATTGCCTGGAAGTGGGGACCTTGTCTTCACCATCTTTGTATCCCCAACTCAAAGGCCTTACTGAACATGGCTATTCTAAAATTAATTTGATGAGTGGCTAAGGAATTAGATTAACTGGTACTAAGTGTTAAGCTTCAGAGCACACTGTGAAACTCGGCAGAGTGGTGAGGGCCCACTGCTGAGATCCAGGCAGGAGGTTCACCAAAGGCTGACACGCAGAGGCTGCGGCTGCAGTGTCCTTGCTTTGTCTTCTTAGGTAAACACATCTTTGCTTCTCACCCTCCACCCGCTTGCTATGGCTCTATGTGGGAAATACTTCCTGTTTTAAATAACTCACAGCCACAGCAGAACAAAAATGATTAACAATCTCTAACATGAGTGCCTAGAAGTGTTTCATATAGTATAATAGGCGAACACGAAAAATTTAAAAGCACTTTTAGAATTGGGAGCTGTTCTCTTCATTTGAATACGCTATATAATCATTATTTCATAGATTTAATTCATTTTTGAGAACAAATATAAGAATTTATATTTGCTTAGCCTTTGACCGTTTTAAAACACTCGGCAGACATTGTTTTTGGATCTCTATGTAGTTCTGTAAGGAACAAGGATAGGAATTTCATTCAGATTTATGGATAAGAAAGCTCAGGGGGAAAAGAATAAGGGAAGTGAGTGAGCTTTGTACTCAGCGCTTCAGCACAGACTCCTGGGCAAGACCAGGGAACTGTTTAAGGACAGCATAGCTTATTTAGACGTTATGTACATATTTGCTGTTTTTTTTCCTGTAAGAGAAATAATAGCTCTCAGGATGTCAGTGTGCCACTTCAAGGCAAAATAGGGTAGCCATAAGTGATAAACTGTCTAATATATCAAATTCATGGTGATATGAAAGTGTCAACAACGGTATTTGCTCACTGGAGAGTGTGTGTGTGTTTGTGTTTGTATGTGTGTGTGTAAGTATGAATATTTTCCTCCCAGAATCACTGCTAGAAACATAAAAATATTTTGGTGGGAAAAAAAATGTAAGTGTTGGCTGGTGAGACTCAGAGAGGGCAGGATATGGTGAAAAGCATATCCTGCAAAGCAAAAGACCAGTGATTGGCTTGATACCCTGGAGACTACGGAGGCAATGGGAAAAGAAGAAAGATAAAGTGAGGAAAGAAGCCAGGGAGATGTGGGCCACAAGTGTGTAGAGCTGATTGTCAGCTGGGAATGTCATGAACCCTCATGATCCTCTAAATTTTCATTAAAAAAAAAAAAAAAAAGAAATCACAAAATGCTTAAGAATGGTGGATTTGAAATATACCTTGATGAGTGAGATTAAGCCCTGCATCCAGGCTACAATAGGAAAAGGAGAGAGTGTTACGACAAGGAAAAATAGAAGCAAAAGGAAGCATGATCAGGAAGAGCGCTGGGATGTTAGGGACCATGGGATTAGATTCTGGAAAAGCTACGCAATTTCTGAAAGGCAGGGAGGCTCCTGATGGCATACGGATGGATGGATTGGTTGGCGGATGGATGGAAAGATGAGTTGATGAGAGGCAGACAGATCAATAGTTAAATGGTTATCACGATATTAGACCTAAATGTATTGGAAATTAATGTTTACCTAAGAGTAGTACGAAGATTCTGAACATCATGGAATGTTTCAGAATTTAAGCTAGGGAAGGCCTGAAAGAAGTCATTCAGTTTGATAGTTTGGTATTAGAAGGTGTTGCTGATCTCAGCACATTTTGAGAAAGATTGGCTCCGTTGGTAACACACCCACAATGTCACCCATACGCCTTTTCCTCTGTGAGTGTCCTTTGATTAAGAGTACTACAGAACACCATTTCTCTCTCCTTGGAACATATCTAGGCCAAAGTGGTTAAAATGAAGATAGTTGCACACTAGATCTCACTCCTGAAGTTTCATTTTCCTTTCCACAAAGGAAAAGGCTAAAATTATTTTCTGTGTGAAAGTTACAGCAGACTTTAAAATGTGATTCTTTAAGAAACCATCTCATTATTCACTGACAGTAAAAAATCACCTCCTGTTGGTCTCAATCCAACATTTTAAAGGCTATATCTGATTTTACAGTATTTAAAATCTGTTCTTAAGCATTTACTATTGCTAGCCCATGGCCCTTCTTTTTCTTTTCATTTCTAAGTAAGCATTAGTGTCCAGAGTAACACAAATGGAAAATAGACCAATATCAGGGGCTCGCCATCATAATTGGTCTCAGCTGAGTATGAGCGGCGGCCTGCGCTGCAAAGCTAATGAGTGCTTAGGACAAGGGCGACGAAGCAGAAAGCTTAACAAACTGCACTCATATTGCCAGGCTCTGCATTCTAGATACACTTCACACTAGTTTTTGAGACTCTATGGCACTATTTCCTCATCTGTAAGGTACAGTTAATAATAACATCTGCCCCAATGAGTTGTTACAAAAATCAAATTTGATTTAAACAATAAAAAGTCATGGATGAGGAGAAAATGTTTGCAAAACTCATATCTGACAAAGAACTTGCATCCAAAATAGACAAAGAATTCTTAAAATTTAACAATAAGAAAACAACTCAATTAAAAAGTGGGTAAAAGATCTAAACTGGTATCTGGCCAAAGAAGATATACAGATGGCAGAAAAGCATATGAAGGACGCTTAACATCATAGGTCATGAGAGAATTGCAAATTAAAACAACAATAAAACACTTCTCTTCACCTGTTAGAATGTCTTAAATCTGAAACAGCAACATTAAAGGCTGGTAAAGATGTGGAGCAACGGGAACTCTCATTCCTTGCTTGTGGGAATGCAAAATGATACAGCTACTTTAGAAGGCAAGTTGGCAGTTTCTTGCAAAGCTAACCATAGTCTGGCCATCAGATCCAGCAGTCGTGCTATACAGTATGAGGTATTTGTCCAAATAAGTCAAAAACTGGCATCCACTCAAAATCCTACCTTTACAGCAGTTTTATTCCTAATTGCTGAAAATTAGAAGCAACCAAGATGTCCTTCAACAGGTGAATGGATAAACAAATTGTGGAGTATCCACACAATGGAATACTACTAGGCAATAAAAAGAAATGAGATATCAAACCGTGAAAAGACATGGAGGAACATTAAGTGAAGATTGCTAAGTGAAAGAAGACAATCTGAAAAGGCTACATACGATTGTTGCAACTGTATGACATCCTGAAGAAAGCAAAATGATAGAAGTGGTAATGTATTAGTGATTGCCATGGGTTTGCATGCGAGGAGAGAGGATGATGAGGTGGAGCTCAGGGGCTGTACAGGGCAGCAATAATATTCCGCATTACTGTTAATGGTGGATGCAGGACTTCATGCACTCATCAAATCTCACAGAACTTTATGACACAAAGTGATTCTTAATGCAAACTATGGACTTGAGTTAACACATCAACGTTTTTCAAGAAACGCAAAAATGTTCATTAATTATAGCAAATGTCCCAAACTAATGCAAGATTTCATCAATAGGGGAAACTGTGGGGTTAGGAAACAGGGAGTATGTGGGAACCCTGTGCTTTCTGCACAATTTTTCTATAAACCCCAAACTTCTCTACAAAACTAAAGTTTACTAATTTTAAGAAATTAATTTTTAAAAATTAAATTAGATAATAGATGAAATTGTGTTAGAGCAGTGACTGATACATAAATAGCCTAAAAATATAAACAGAAGGAGACAAATATGTGCTATGTGTAGGTGTCAGGATATATCAAAAAAACAATAAAGGGCAGGTCTATATCTCATTGTACATCAATCAAGGATGTGCATATTTTGGGCTGAAGATAAAAAAGCGTTCATAATCTAGAAAGGGATTAGGAAGTCAAGACATTGAAGAACCAGAAAAAAATATGTCAGACCGAGGAAAAATCCCAGTAACCGTTTCCTGGGAAATACAGGCTAATTTGAGGAGGAGCTGTTTAAAGTCAAAAATGGAAAGAGATTCCTACAAGGCCTGAACCAATTTAGGGTAGACCTTGTCCTCTAACCTCCCTCTCTACAGCCTCTGTCTGCCATCATTCCTCCTCTTTGCCCCCAAGGTCTGGAGATTGTAAGTGTGTCAAAGTCCTCAGGTACACAACTGATTTGGAACTGAACTGGAACCATGGGTTCCAACAAATAGGAAAAAAGTAGAAGCTGCCATGTCGTAAACTTTCATTAGGCACGGAATATGGTTTGAGGAAACACTGAAAATATCTGTTTGGTCTCTTAATATTCTTTCTGTTCATGCTTTTATAAATTTTGGTGTTTGTCTATCATCAATTTAATTGCATTTGAGAATAACCCAACTGTTCGCTTTACTTGTTCAGGTGCTTCCCTCTAGTGGTGAAACACATGTACATCAATGTAAAGGAAGGAATAGGCTACATTGTCTAACCTGAATATTTTGTGGGTTTGTTTCCAAATTAATGTAGCATGTACAGTTAAATAGTTTCATGAGTAAAGAAAAAAATCTGAATTTCAAAGTGATCTCTTGGGAATTTGGCAAACACTATGTGGCCAGGTGATCAGGTACCCTGATTTGATGAGATATGTAAGATATTATTTTCCAAAAGACATATAACCCCCTCCTAACCATAAGAAAAATATCAGATAAACCCAAACTGAGAGTCACTCTATAAAACACCCAATACTCCTTAAGACTGTCAAGGTCATGAAGAACAAGGAAAGACTAGAAACTGTCAGAGACCAGGGGATGTTAGGAGACATGTCAGCTAATGCAATGAGGTACAGGTGACTAGACTCAGGACCAGAAAAAGAACATAAGTAGAAAGACTATTAAAATCCCAATAGAGTATGGAGTTTAGTTAATAACAATGTATCATTGTTGGTTTCTTAGCTGTGACAAATATTTTGTGAGTAATGTATTAAAAATAGGAGAAACTGGGTGAGGAATTATAGGGATTATCTGTACAATTTTGCAACTTTTGTAAATCTAAATATATTCTAAAATTGAAAAGATATTAAAATTGACATGTTCTCTCAAAGGGTGCATCAAGACTTTTCTCAGCCTACCTTTCTTTCTCTTTCTTTCTTTGTTTCTTTCTATTTCTTTCTTTTCTTTCTTCTTTTTCTCTTTCACCTTCCTCTCTTTCTTTTTCTTCCTTCCTTCCTTCCTTTCTCTTTTTTCTTTCTTTCTTTCTTTCTTTCTTTCTTTCTTTCTTTCTTTCTTTCTTTTCTTTCATTCTCTCTCTCCCTCTTTCTTTCTCTCTCACTTTCTTTCTTTCTTTCTTTCCTTTCTTCTTTTCTTTCTTTTGCATATTCCTTTAAGTCCTCTCTTTCTGTGATTCTAATTTCAGGTTCCTAATATTTTTAAGTAAATTCTGTAACTTCTTGCACAACTTTGTAAACATATTAAAATCATTGAATTTTACATTTAAAATAGGTAAATTTTACAGTATGTAATTATATCTCAAGAAAGTCTTAAACTCTGTAAGTTCTATCAATTGATTCTAATTTCATCCTGTCATGTTACTGCTCTTTAAATATCAAAAATATCCCCTTCCTTCTTTTTTCTCTTTTTTGCCTTCTTTATTTGAGGGGAGGATGTCCTTCCTTCTGTAGAGAAGTTTTTAAGTCTTTACATTTCATTATTTGACATTTTCTATGTTTTTCACTGTCAGGTCATTATCTCTTAGACACGTCCCAGAGTCTGAAAAAACTTCTACATTTGTGACCCATTCTGAATGCAATATATCAATTGGTTCTAAAGCAAAAGTCTTATTTTCAGTTTCAAGTGTTATTTCTAACATAAGAGAAAAACATTGTCCCTTCTTGATGATACAGTGCTAGAAATCGGAGAAGAAACATGATACAGGAGGTTGAGCCTAACCTTTAGGCTCAAAGTCAAAACATTTACTTGCTCTATTATTTCAGCAACAGTAAGAGTCTTGATATGGTTTGGACCTGTGTCCTCACCAAATCTTATGTCAAGTTTGGACGTGTAATATTGGACGTGGGGCATGGAAGGAGGTGACTGCATCAGGACATGTTTCTCATAAATGTTTCCGCACTGTCCCCTGATGCTGTGCTCATGATAGTAAGTGAGTTTTCAGAAGAGATCTGGTTGTTTAAAAGTGTGTAGCACCACTGCCCCTGCTCACCACCTGCTTCTGCCACGGAAGATGCCTGCTCCTGGTTTACCTTCTGCTATGAATAAAAGTGTCCAGGGGCCCCCAGAAGCAGACGCCACCATGCTTCCTGTACAGCCTGCAGAACCATGAGCCGATTAAAACTCTTTTCTTTACAAATCACCCAGTATCACATATTTCTTTTTTTCTTTTTCTTTTTCTTTTTTTTTTTCTTTTTTAAGACAGAGTCTCGCTCTGTCGCCCAGGCTGGAGTGCAGTGGTGCAATCTCATCTCACTGCAAGCCCTGCCTCCTGGGTTCATACCATTCTCCTGCCTCAGCCTCCTGAGTAGCTCAGTAGTTGGGACTACAGGCACCTGCCACCACTCCCAGCTATTTTTTTTGTATTTTAATAGAGACGGGGTTTCACCGTGTTAGCCAGGATGGTCTTGATCTCCTGACCTTGTGATCCACCCGCCTTGACCTCCCAAAGTGCTGGGATTACTGGCGTGAGCCACCATGCCTGGCCTCATTTATTTCTCCATAGCAATGCAAGAATGGACTAATACAAATTTAGATCAAATTTACCTTTAAAAATAACTTAGAAAAACAAAAGTTGGGTTCTAGGTTTCGAAACCATGTGGTTTTTTTTTAACCAGGGTTTTATATACTACTATCTACTATTGATCATGTCTTCTATTCATCTAGCTTAAATGATTATACCTTTACAGACAAATAAATGCTAAGGGAATTCATTACCACCAGACCTGCCTTACAAGTGACCCTTGCAGGAGTGCTAACCATGGAAATAAAGACCATTAGGAGCCATCAAAAAAACACACTTAAACACCTCAATACTATAAAGCAACTACACAATCAAGTCTATATACCAACCAGCTGACAACACGATGACAGGATCAAATGCACACATATCAATATTAACTGTGAATGTAAACAGGCTGAACACCTCACTTAAAAGGCACAGAGTGGCAATTGAATAAAGAAGCAAGACCTAACTGTATGCTGTCTTCAAGATGCCCATTCCACATGCAGTGACACCCAGAGGCTCAAAGTATGGGATGGGGAAAGAGTTATCAAGCAAATGGAAAAAAAAAAAAAAAAGAGCAGGGGTTGCTATTCTTATTTCAGACCAAAAAGACTTCAAACCAACAACTATTATCAAAAAGGACAAAGAGGGGCATTACATAATGATAAAGAGTTCAATTCAGGAAGAAGACTTAACTATCCTAAACATATTTCCATCCAACACTGGAGCACCCAGTTTCACAAAACAATTCATAGAGCCCGATGAAGAAACTTAGATAACCACACAATAATAGTGGGAAATTTCAACACCCCACTGATAGCATTAGGTGGATGTTCGAGACAGAAAAGTAACAAAAATATTCAGGATCTAAACATTTGAGCAAATTGACCTAGTAGACATCTACAGAACACTACACCCAACAAAACAGAATATGAGAATGTAAGAATTCTTCTTATCTGCACATGGCACATACTCTAAAATTGATCTCATGCTCTACCATAAAGCAATTATCAACAAATAATAAAAAAAAAAAACTGAAATCATACCGGCCGCACTTTCAAACCACAGTGCAACATAAATAGATACTTCCCAAAAGGAAACATACATGCCCCAAAGGCATATGAAAAAAAGCTGAACACCACTGACTGAGAAATGCAAATCAAAACAACAATGGGATACCATCTCACACCAGTCAGAATGGCTAACATTAAAAAGTCAAGAAATAACAGATGCTGGTGAGGTTATGGAGAAAAAAAGAAACACTTTTACACTGTTGGTGGGGGTGTAAATTAGTTCAACTGCTGTGGAAGACAGTGTGACAATTCCTCAAAGACATAAAGATAAAATTACCATTTGACCCAGCAGTCCCATTACTGGATATGGGGTATAACTAAAGGAGTATAAATCATTATATTATAAAGACACATGCATGCATATGTTCCTTGCAGCACTATTCACAATAGCAAAGACATGGAATCAACCTAAATGCCCATCAATGATAGACTAGATAAAAAAAAAAAAATGTGGTACATATATACCATGGAATACTACACAGCCATAAGAATGAAACCATGTCCTTTGCAGAGCTATGAATGGAGCTAGAGGCCATTATCCTTAGCAAACTAACACAGAAACAGAAAACCAAACACCACATGTTCTCACTTATAAGTGGGAGTTAAATGGTGAGAACACATGGACACGTAGAGGGGAACAAGACATACTGTGACCTATTGAAGGGTAGAGGATGGGATGAGGGAGATGATCAAGGAAAATAACAAATGGATTCTAGGCTTAACACCTGGATGATGAAATAATCTGTACAACAAACCCCTGAAACACATGTTCATTTATGTAACAAACATGCACATCCTGCACGTGTACCCCTAAACTTAAAATAAAAGTTAAAAAAAGAAATTAATACCAAGAAGGTAATTCAAAACCATGAAACTACATAGAAATTTACACAATCTGCTCCTGAATGACTTTTGGGGAAACAATGAAATTAAGGTAGGAATCAAGAAATTCTTCAAAACTAGTCAAATCAAAGATACAATACACCAGAATCTCTGGGACACAGCTAAAGCAGTGTTAAGAGGGAAATTTGTAATGCTAAATGCCCACATCCAAAAGAGCTAAGAGCCAAATCAAGAAAGTCATTCCGCTCACAATAGCCAGAGATAAATAAAACACCTAAGAATACAGCTAACCAGGTAGGCGAAAGAGCTCTATAATGAGAATTACAAAACACTGCTGAAAGAAATCAGAGATTACACAAACAAATTGAAAAACTATGCTCATGGATAGGAATAATCAATATTGTTAAAATGGCCATACTAACCAAAGCAATTTACAGATTCAGTGCTATTCTTATCAAACTACAATGACATTTTTCACAGAATCAGCAGGAGCTATTACAGAATTCATATGGAACCACACACATAGACACACACACACAAAAAAACCCCAAATAGCCAAAACAATCCTAGGCAAAAAGAACAATTCTGGAGATATCACATTATCTGACTTCAACATACACTACAAGCCTACAGTAACCAAAATAACACTGATACTGGTACAAAAACAGACGCATAGACCAAAGCAACAAATAAGAGAACCCAGAAATAAAGCCACACACCTTTAGTCATCTGATCTTCGACAAAGCTGATGATAACAAGCAATGGGAAAAAGAATTCCTATTCAATAAATGGTGCTGCGAATATGAAGAAGACTAAAACTGGGCTCCTTTCTTTCACCATACACAAAAAGCAAATCAAGATGAATTAAAGACTTAAATACAAAGCCTAAAACTATAAAAATCCTAGAAGAAAAACTAAGAAATATCATCCTGGACATGTCCCTGGCATAGATTTCCTGACAAATACTCCAAAAGCCATTGCGATGAAAACAAAAATTGACAAGTAGGACCTAGTTAAACCATAGATCTTCTGCACAGCAAAAGACATCATCAACAGAGGAAACAGACAACCTAGAGAATGGGAGAAAATATTTGCAAATTATGCATCTGACAAAGGTCTAATATCCAGAATCTACAAGGAACTTAAGTCCACAATCAAGAAAACAAGCAACCCGATTTAAAAGTGGGCAAAGACATAAACAGACACTTCTCAAAAGAAGACATACATGTACTCAACAAGCAAATGAAAAAATGTTCTTCATCACTAATTGTTAGAGAAAAGCAAATCAAAATACAATGAGATACCATCTCATACCAGTCAGAATGGCTATTAATTCAGCTACTGTGTAAAGCAGTTTGGAGATTTCTCAAAGAACTTAAAACAGAACTGCCATTCCACCCAGCAATTCCATCACTAGATATACATGCAAAGGAATATAAATCATTCTACCATAAAGACACATGCATACATATGTTCATTACAGCACTATTCACGATAGCAAAGACATGAAATCAACCTAGATAACCATCCACAGTAGATTAAAGACAATATGGTGGTCAGGCACAGTGGCTCATGCCTGTAATCCCAGCACTTTGGGAGGCCGAGACAGGTGGATCACGAGGTCAGGAGTTCGAGACCAGCCTGGCCAACATGGTGAAACCCCATCTCTACTAAAAATACAAAAAATTAGCTGGGCATGGTGGCGGGCACCTGTAATCCCACCTACTCAGTAGGCTAAGGCAGGAGAATTGCTTGAACCCAGGAGGCAGAGGTTGTAGTGAGCCAAGATCGCGCCACTATACTCCAGCCCTGGCAACAGTGTGAGACTCCATCTCAAAAAAACAAAAAAATAAGAAATAAAAAAGGAAATATGGTACATATACACCATGGAATACTACACAGCCATAAAAAATGAAATCATGTCTTTTGTAGCAACATAGATGGAGCTGGAGGCCATTATCCTAAGCAAACTAATGCAAGAACAAAAAAACTATAAACTACATGTTCTCGCTTATTAGTGAGAGCTAAACACTGAGTACACATGCACACAAAGAAGGGAACAATAGATATTAGGGCTTACTTGAGCGTGGGTGGAGGGAGGAGGGTAAAGATTGAAAAAATACCGATTGGATACTATGCTTATTACCTGGGTGATGAAATAATCCATACCCCAAACCTGTGCGACATGAAATTTCCCCATGCAATAAACCTGCACATGTAGCCACTGAACCTAAAAGTTGGAAAGAAGAAAACAACCATTATCTGCAATATATTCAACAGAAGCATCATCAATTTTTTAAAAGTTAATGATGTAAAAAAAAACTTCTGAAAAATATATTATTCTGTCATTCATTAAATTATTTAGATATTGCAGAATTTGTCACTGATTTGATGAAAATTTATAAAACTCTTTTTAAAAAGACTATTTAACAGAAAACCCGGGACCCTGATCTCAAACATGCAACCTGTTTTTCATCGATGTCATCAATAAACCACTCTGCTCATTGTCTTCTTATAAACTAAAATGTACTGCCTATCTATGAAGAATATTTACAACATATTGCCTTAATCTGTAGTCATAATATGTGGACAAAATTAGCATAAACTATCAATATGTAAAGTCCTTATGCCTGCATTATTTTTCTAATTCTTTAATTTGTAAAAATAACAAGAGCAGTCTACTTTGGAAACACAAGTGGTGGCATTTGCTGAGGCATTTAGTAATGGGCAGGAGACTCTAGGATGGCTTACAAACATGGCTTAACAAATGGGTGGTACAACTTTTTGAAGGCAAGAGCCTTCTTTTGTTTACCATTGCACCAGCTGTGGTTATTGAAATAGAATGTGTTGGCAATGGAGCAGGTAAAACCACGTGTAATTCATATTGAGAAACGTAGGGTCCCTTTCACCACACTTTTGCAGAGATGAGCTATCAAGTACGTCCCTGGAGTTATCACTCAAGCAATCACTGCAATTCCAATTAGTCAGTGTCATAAATGAAAATGACTACAGCCTCTCAAACTCATGTGTGGTTGGAACTTACCTCTCTGTCTTGCATCCACTCAGATAATGTAGGTTAAAAGGAACTTACTTTGAACTAGATTTCCTTTCCTGCAACGTGGTGAGATGGGGCTTTGAGAGTACAAACCACATCTTGGTTCATGAGACAAAGATTTTAAACACGAAGATAGGTTGTCACCTCTGGCGGTATTCACTCTGAAACTGGGTGATGACATTCCAGAGGGGTAGAGGAGATTCCTCATTAGGCAGTTTGTTGTTTTAGAAACATCTTATTCACTTTCACTGTGATTTTGGACTCTTATCTAGAAGCCCTGTCAATTCTGAGGCTTATTTTTGAGAAAAAATTGAAACAATTTATCTTAATTTCCAAGACAGTCAGATTGCCATGTATTATGCAATAGTCTTATCTGAAATGCAAATACAATCGTGGCTGTGTTTTTATTCTCACCAACTCTCTACACCATCCTTCCTTATGCGGTGCTTTCCATTCAGCGTCTCCTGTTCCATGGGCAAGCGGGAGCCTCCACCGTATACTCCCTCCCTCAGAAAAGCCCCTGTGAGGGTTCACCAGCTTCTTATCATTGTAAATGGAGACTGTGGGGTGGTGGTGGGAGCAGCCCGAGGGGTAAAGACCAAACAGCACTGTCTTCCCTACTCATCCCCAGCTCACACCTCCAGGGTGGTCCCATATGGACATGCCCAGGCCTCAGAAATGATCTTCCTCCTGTACATTTTCTTCCTCATCCATCTCCCTCTTATTCTGTTTTCTTGATGCTGCCACCCAGTTCCTGAATCCTGGCTGCCTTTCAGTCCTGCAAGGTTAAATTTAGGGCAGCCTTCTGCTCTCATGCTGAAGTCTTTGCCCCAGTTGTCTAAATCTTGGAAATATGTAGCCTCTGGGGTGGGATATAGTCAGAGCTGTTGTGTTTCTCATTCGCGCTGCTGGATGTGGTTCTGGGACCTGATGGATGGACCCGAGCGGTGTTCTAAAGGCCAGGGTGCCGCTCTGCTTTCTCTCTCTTTCGCTTTCTCTCTTGTTTTTTTCCTGTCTACCCAAGATATCTTAAAACAAAACAACAATATAAGATAACAAAACCAGATATTCCTCAGTTTCCGGCCAATTTAGCTTTCAGATTGGTTTTCATTGCTAAAATGAAACCAGACAGTACACTTCTCTTTCCTTCTTTTGAATTCAAATTCAAATTCCTCTTGTTATGTCTGTGTATGTGGGTATAGGCATGTGTGTCTTTTAAGCAAAAGCATTTAGCACGTATAATATGCAAGGTACTATTGTAAGAGTTTTTACATGTGCATATTTTTCCACAAATTCAGTGTTACTAATGTTATAAAATTAGCAGACAAATTGATGTTTGAATGCTAGACCTTCGGCAAAAGACATGAGGCTCTTAACTTATCCTCTACTCCTTCCCTCTAATATCTTCTAATAGAACTGCTACCTGATTTTCAGGACCCAGCACTAAATGAAAGTGTAAGTGTCCGTATTCGTTTGTTTTCACACTTCTCATGAAGACATACCCGAGACTGGGCAATTTACAAAAGAAAGCAGTTTGATACACTCAGAGTCCCACGTGGCTGGGGAGGCCTCACAATCATGACGGAAGGTGAAAGGCATGTCTCACATGCGGCAGACAAGAAAAGAGAGCTTGTGTGGGGAAACTCCCCTTTTTAAAACCATCAGATCTCATGAGACTCATTCACTATCAGGAGAACAGCCCAGGAGAGACCTCCACCGTAATTCAGTCACCTCCCCCTGGGTTCCTCCCACAGACTGTGGGAATTGTGGAAGTTACATTTCAAGATGAAATTTGAGTGGGGACACAGCCAAGCCATATCAGCACCCTTGCTCAAAAATGATTAAGATTTCCAAGATGGCAACAGTGGAGTATTAAAGTAAGCACAGAGCCTCTCTGAGTGTGGGTCCTTGGACATAGGGGGCATGCCAAGAAGCCAGCTGTGTCTTCAAACATTCCTTTCTAATTGTATATTTTGTTTGTATGTGTGTGGCTACAGTGAAAGTCAGGGAATTATTACACCTAAGACAGGATGAGCTTTACTGTAATTTGGCTCATTCAGGCAGCAGGGCATGGGCAGATAAAGCTGTCCCTGAGGAGGAGGGGTATAGTCTGGCCAGGAGAACACAGTGACCAAGGGCACTGAGAACAAAGCTCAGATCAGCTGTATCTGATATGGAAGATAATGTCAAGGTTGTCAAAGAAGAGCGTGGCAATGGGCTATCTAAGGGGAAATTGATACATGGGCTCTGTGCCCTGACTGTGTTTGTTTTATGGGAGTCATAGGAGGTTGAATGAGTACGGCACAATAAAATTAATTCTGGAAAGCATCAGTCAAGATGGGCTCAATTACACTGCAGAAACAAACATGCCTATAATGTCAGTGACTTTGGGCAATAGAAATTTATTTGTTGTTCACATTGCTTTTCCATCGTGAATCTCACAGAGCAAGTGGCTGGATGAGGGAGTTCTCTGATCAATATAGTTTCTGAGGGATCTAGGCTGATGGAACAACACACACTGTTTTGAAATTTTTTGATCATGGATCAGAGAGAAAAAAGTATTCTATAGGGCTCAGTTCACAATGGATTAGTCAGAAATAGTCACATGGCCACATTCAGTGACAAGACTGTATCATTCTACCATGTTCCCAGGAGTGGTAAGAACTGGAATGAATTAAATATTCACACAGGGACACAAGTACAAGAATGTGTATAGGAGTATTTATTGTAAAGGGAAAAAGAAACAATACCAATATCCATGGCCAAACATCTATTTGCCCAATGTTTCCATCAGATGGCTAACAGCCATCTCCAAATTAAACCTACTAGAACAATCTATGTTTTGTTCTTCTCCAATTCTTACCATCCTCATCTCAGTCAATAATGCCTTTTCAGTTGATGAATCCAAAAACTTGAAAGTGAATCTCACACCTCATGTTAGAAGATAGCTTGTTTTACCTTCAAAATGCATACAGAACCTGACCATCTCTCACAATTTATCTCTGTGGCCCTAGGGTAAGGGAGGTCTCTAATGAAGTTGCACCCTCATCCTCAAGTGTATTAGTCTATTCTCAAGCTGCCAATAAAGACATACCTGAGACTGGGTAATTTATAAAGGAAAGAGGTTTAATGGATTCAGCGTTCTGCATGGCTGAGAAGGCCTCAGCAAACTTATAATCATGGTGGAAGGGGAAGCAAATACATACTTCTTCACTTGGCACCAGCAAGGAGAAGTGTCAAGCAAAAGGGGGAAAGCCCCTTTAAAAACCAACAGATCTTGTGAGAACTCACTCACTATCACAAGAACAGCATGAGGGTAACCAGCCCCATGATTCAATTACCTTTCACCAAGTCATTCCCACAACACAAGGGGATTGTGGGAACTACAGTTCAGGATGAGATTTGGGGGGGACACAGCCAAATCATATCGTCGAGTATTTGTATATAGGCCACTTTCCCATCTGGGTGTTTCCTGGCCTCATGCAAATTGCAGTCTGCTCCCCGACCATGCCCTCCCCACCCTCTTTCGTGCAATTTAACAGCACTAACAGTCTGAGCGCAACTTCTCTCATGATTTTTTTTTTGACTTGGCTTCAGGACTCCTTGTTTTTACTCTTTCTTGATGGTAATTTCTTTTTAGTCTCCCTTGCTTATTCTTCCTCATCTCATGGACTCCTGAATGTTGACATTCGGAATCCATTCTTTCACTGTCTTCTCTGCTCTTTGGGCTTATATCCCTGGTGATCTCATGCAGGGTTTCTATTCCCACCTACGTAGACGGTGTCTCCGTTTTGATGTTCACTTTTCTTTTCTTTTTTTTTTTTTTTTTTTTTTTGAGACGGAGTCTGGCTCTGTTGTCCAGGCTGGAGTGCAGTGGCCGGATCTCAGCTCACTGCAAGCTCCGCCTCCGGGGTTTACGCCATTCTCCTGCCTCAGCCTCCCGAGTAGCTGGGACTACAGGTGCCCGCCACCTCGCCCAGCTAGTTTTTTGTATTTTTAGTAGAGACGGGGTTTCACCGTTTTAGCCAGGATCGTCTCGATCTCCTGACCTCATGATCCGCCCGTCTCGGCCTCCCAAAGTGCTGGGATTACAGGCTTGAGCCACCGCGCCCGGCCAATGTTCACTTTCCAACGAAAATTTAATATGTTCAAAATTGAACTCCCTTCCTGCCCACTCTGAAGCTGCTTCTTCTAGTCTTCTTCATCCTGTTAGAGGATGTTTATTATTCATGTTACTCTGGCTAAGGCTTGAGAGTTATCCTTCATGCCTCTCTTTTTATCTTCCTGCCCCCATGTTTAGAGAATAAACAAATATTGTGGGCTACACTTTTAAAGATATTATACAGAATATGACCATTTTCAATATTCTCATTGTCAACACCTGTGTTTGATTATTAGACCTGTCATAACAAAGTGTCACAAACTGGATGGTTGAAAACAGTACTTCTCACTGTTCTGGAAGCTAGAAGTCTGAGGTCAAGGTGTTGGGAGGTCTTTGCTTACTCGGAAAGATCTAGGTGAGAATCTTTCCTTGCCTCTTTTAGCATTTGGTGGTTGCTGGTAATCCTTGGTGTTTCTTAGCTGGTAAAAGCACCCATCTCATCTCTGCCTTGATACTCACGTGGCCTTCTCCCTGTGTGCATGTCTCTGTTTCTTCTCTTCCTCTTATGAAGACACCAGCCATTAGATTTAGGGGCCTACCCTACTCCAGTATGACTTCACTTAAGTTACATCTTAACTACATCTGCAAAGACCTTATTTCCAAATAAGGTCACCTTTACAGGTACCAGGAGTTGGGACTTTAGCAAATATTTTGGGGAAATATAGAAGTAGTAATAACGATCCAGTGATAACTATCTTTTCCTGGTTGCAAAGTTTATTAGATTTAAATAGTTTTCTTTATTCCTGCTTTGTTGAAAGTGTTTACCATAAGTAAATATTGAATTGTACTTTTCCCCTCCTGGATCTACTGAAGTGATCATGTGATATTATCCTTGAATATTTTATTCAACACAGAACACACAATTCAGCCACCCTAGTCAAAGCTACCATGATTCCTTGCCTGGATTATGGCTACAAACCCCTGTTAATCTCCTGCTTTCACCTGTTCTCCTAAGTAGACTAAACAGTACAGAATTCACAGTGATTCTTTTACAAGTAAGTCAGATCACATCACTTCTCTGCTCAGAACTTTCTAGGGTTTCTTTTCTCACTCAGACTAAAAGCAATTCCCTCCCAATGCTCAGCGAGGTCTTGTAGGCTCAGTGCCCTCCCCTCCCTACCTCTCTAGCTTCATTTTCTACTTTCTCCATGGATCACTGTGGTCCAGGCACCCTGGGACCACTGTCGAGGACCACTGTCCTCGACAAACACACTGAAGGGGTTTTGCTCTCTCTTTCCTCTCTCTCAAATACTCTTCCCCATAACTCTTACTGTATTAGTCTGTCTTCACACTGCTGATGAAGACATACCCAAGACTGGGCAATTTACAAAAGACAGGGGTTTAATTAGACTTATAGTTCCACATGGCTGGGGAAGCCTCACAATCATGGCAGAAGGCAAGGAGGAGCAAGTTATGTCTTACATGGATGGCAGCAGGCAAAGAGAGAGAGAGCTTGTGCAGAGGAAATCCTCTTTTTAAAACAATCAGATCTCATGAGACTTATTCACTACCACAAGAACAGCATGGGAAAGACTACTGCCTTGATTCAATTATCTCTCATTCAATTATCTACCACAACACATGGGAATTCAGGATGAGATTTGGGTGGGGACACAGCCAAACCAAATCATTTACATTACCTTCTGCGTGCCCTTCTTCAGTGAGGCCTTCCCTGACTGACAGGCTGTATGGCGTAGTGCTGAGGTTGACGGACTTACAACTAAAAGACCTGGGTTCAGATCTTGCCTTGCCATTTACAGCAAATGGTTAGGCAATTTACATAACCTCTCAGTTTATGAAATAACTCTCATCTATGAAATAAGGAAATTAATAGTGGCTTGATCTTTTGGAGTTTCTGGAAAATTGAAATAAATTAGCACCTGGAAGAGTCTCTCACACGATATAAATACTTAATAAATATTTGTGATTGTTATTAAAGTATGCACCACATCTTCCTCCAGTAATGCCTTATGTCTGCTACTTTATTGGACTCCATAGTATTTGTCCTCATCTAGCAAACCATATGTTCTGCTTGTTTATTTTTTGCCCCCTTCCCACTAAATAATTACCAGGAATATTGCCTTATAAATATTAGACATTTAATAAATATTATTTGAAAAAATGTTAAAATGTCTAGACTCTTTGGTATAATGTAGAAGTGGTAATAATAATCCAGGGATAATTATCTTGTTCTGGTTTCTTGCCAAGTTTACAAGATTTTTAAAGTTTTCTTTATTCTCACTTTGCTAAAAGTGTTTACCATAAATATTGAATTGTACTTTCTTTCTTGGATTTACTGAGGTGATCATATGATATTCTCCTTTAATATTTTATTATAATCACTTACATCTGTTGTTAATATAGATATAAATTTGCAAATATGGATCAAATCCAACTTGGTTATTATGCATGCTCTTTTTAAATATACTGCTGAGTTCAGTTCGCTAGTGTTTTACGACGTTTGCATCTATATTCATGAGTAATATTGGCTTGTAATTTTTACTTGTAATTCTGCTCTCAGAATGTTTTGGTATCAAGATTATAGAGGAAAATATAAGTTGAACTTGAGAGTATTCTCGCTTTCTTGTTCTCTAAAATAATTTACATAATATAGAAATAGTCTGCCCCTTGAATATTTGAGAAAATTTTCCCATCTGGGCCTGACCATTTTTTTGTGTGTTTAAATTGTAAACTACTTCAACATCTCTAATGGATTCATTTTTGTCTCTTTTATACTGATCAGTTTTTGTCAATTTATATTTAGGAATTTATCTCTAATCTAACTTGTTAAAGTTTATTGACAAAACATTCTTAGCGTTTTTTTTTTTTTTTTTTTCATTTTTCTCTTTGGCATCTATACTTTTGTCCCCATATTCAGTTCTAATATTGTTTATGCTGGCTTGCTGTACTTTTGTTTGAAAATATTGATAATGAAATATTTCACAAGAAACCTTGAGGTTTATATGTGATAAAATAAAAATACTTTACTTTTATGAAAAAAGTATCTTATTATATTTGTTTATCTCTATATTTATATGTATTTATCTCTGTATAAATTTTTTGGCCTTATTGACCTTTTTAATTGCCTGTCTTTTCCTGTTTCTGAATTTCTGCTCTTATCTTTCATTGCTTTCTTCTATTCCTTTGGCTTAGGGTTTTTCTTGTTTATTTTGTTTTTATCTTGCTTTTGTTTTGTCTTGTTTTTGTATTTTTCTTGCTGTTGGTGCTTAGCTCATAACTTTCAGTCATTTTTCTCATATAATATAAGCATTTAAGTTTATAAACCCTATGTATGCACTGATTTTCCTACACCCCAGGGTTTCTTGTGAAGTATTTTGTCATCTAGTTGTAAACATTTTCTGATTTCTGTATGCTTTGTTTAAGCCATAAATTATTTAGAAGTGATTTCTTTCCACTTTAATTTCCAAGTGCATATTTTCCTTACTTTTTAATCACTGATTTCTTTTACTAATGATGCCATAGAGGAACTGTAATTGTTATAAAGCCAACTATTTAAAATGTGCTGAATCTTGCTTTATAACTTAGCATGTGGTCAGTCTTCACAGGGTCTGTGCATTAGTTGCTGTATTAATGTTAGTGTCTTGACTTTTACCCTTGTGCTGTAAGATGTTAACACTGGGAATATAAGTGAAGAATATAAGGGTTTCATTGCACTTTTCTTTCTCATATTTTTAAAAGTCTGAAATTATTTCAAAACGAAAAGTCAAAAAGTTTTAAAAACGTGCAAAGTGATTAGCTCAATGCTAAAGAATTTCCTCCCTTCTCTTATATCTATAATCCTGTTGTCTTCCTTTCATCACCATCATCAAACCTCAAATGGTGAGGATTATGAATTCTACATTGCACCTTTGATATGGGTTAGCTATGTCCCCACCCAAATCTCATCTTGAATTGTAGCTCCCATAATTCTCATGTGTTGTGGGAGGGACCTGGTAGGAGATAATTGAATCATGATGGCAGTTTCCCCAATACTGTCCTTGTGGTAGTGAATAAGTCTAATGAGATCTGATGGTTTTATAAGGGGTTTCCTCCTCCACTTGGCTCTGATTCACTCTTTGCCTGCCACCATGTAAGATGTGCCTTTTGCCTTCCACCATGATTGTGAGGCCTCCCCAGCTATGTGGATCTGTGAGTCCATTAAAATGTTTTTCTTTATATATTACCCAATCTTGAGTATGTCTTTATCAGCAGTGTGAAACAGACTAATACAACCTTCTAATTACAGCAGAGCAGGGGTTGGGCCCAATATGTGATAAGAGGTTGCTGCCAATGAGATTGCCCTCAGTGATACCTTTTGTGATCCCTACAAGATGCTTGTCCTGGTTGAATTTCACCACCTCATAGTCAGTTCCTCAGAAGAAGAATGCTTGACCTGGTATTAGCTTTTCTCAGTTATACATCTACTTAATATTATAAGTATATATATTAATACTCAATATTATACCAATAATATATACTTAATATTGTACTAAAAATCCCACAAAATATACTGTACTGTTGGATAAATTCAACTCTAAAGGTAATAATATAACTGATGTCTCCTTCTAAATAGTTTAAAATTAAGTAGTTAGACAGATGCAGATGTGAACAGATCCTTTTTCAGATATGGAAAATATTCACATTTCCAAACTATCGAATCCTAACACAAATTAATTTATCATGTTTCACCTGATTTTAAAAATAACATTTAATTATATAGTGAGAATGCAAAAGGTGGGTGTTGCTAGAGAAATTCAGTCAGACAATGAGGCAAAAGGCAATGAAGGTTTTTATTTGTTAATCCATATTAGCAGCAACACCAGAAAAATCATTAACCACCCCTCCTAGCATTGAAACTCTGACTCCACTTATCGCTTCTTCTTTTTAAATTACAATGTAAAACAAAATGAACTGCAAAATATATTTTATTTGAACTTACTGAAGTCGAAATCATAGGAACCAGATACCTAAACAAAGTTTAAACTTAAAGTTTAGATTTTAAACATAAAATGTAAATGGTTTTCTTTGTTTTGAAAAGTATATCCTTGAAAAGTATTTTGATATAGATGGGAACATTTTCATAGACTGGCATCTACTTTTCCACCTACTGTTTAATGAAGTAAACTGTTGAATGATGTAAACTGTTAAATGAAGTAAACAGTTAAAACTAATGACATAAAAGACAAGCAAAGCAAAGGAAACATGTTATAAAAGATAAGTATTACAGCATTCTTAAGTATGGTACTTTATAAAATGAAAACCGGGATGATGTCTTCTGAGATATCAACATATTTATAAGGAGTACATGGTACGTGACATACTTCAAGATGCCAAGAATTTTAATTAAAACTCAACCTCTATAAAGTGAATATAAAACTAATAAGAGGAATATTTTTAAAGGTTGGGATATGTAAACTACAATAGCAGCAGTTTGAAACAGAAGAGGAAGAAATAAAGGGAAATTACATTACATTAGTATAAATGTATTCAGTAACTTCTGTTGGAGATTATGTTGTTATATATGAACAATTATAGTTATTTTTCAATCAATGCTTTACATGCATAAATTGAAATTACCTGACATTAAATGTTTCTGAAATTCATTATAGGAAATACACGAGCATAAACAAATGAGGATATTCTCTCTCTCCTGTGAAAAAATGTGTGGGTAATATATTACATCATAGATAGAAATTGTATACTTGAAATAACCATAAAATACTTAAATAGTACATGGATACTATTTTCAGCCAAGTTGTTTCATATTTAAATTTAAACTTTTAGTTATTTCATGTAACTACTGCAAGATTTCTAAAATTTTTATTTTTTACTTTTTGTAATGTTGACCAAAAAGGAGGGAGTGCATTTAACATAAAAATAGAAAATGAATCCTGACATTTCTCATAAATGTCTTAATGTCCTAGAGATGTGGGCACTTCTTCCATAGTAAATTATGGACGCCACATTTTACAAAATCCTTACTACCCTTTGAATTGTGTCCTTCCTCCAAGATAAGAAGCGATGACTCAATTGTTCAGCATGGAATTATAGTGAAAAGCCTTTCTAGTTCTATCTTTCCCTAAATGGGCTCTGGTTTCTTGTAATTCACATGACACTCTTTGGCTGTGGCTGTCTGTTAAATTTCCTGTTTTGGACTAGTTTCAGCAAACCAAAACAAATAGCTCACAGAAAAGGCAACGGTAACTACTTTTTTTTTTTTTGGTATATCCAGTTAGATTCTTTCTTCTTAGAGGTACAGAGAAAGGGAAGAAAATAGTTACAGACATGGTATAAGTAGGTCACAGCAGTTTCAATGCACCAAAAAATGTGACATCTCCATCCAGTGATATTTGTGCATTTTCTCGTGGTATTGCAAGCTGAAGTTCATCTCCTTCTTCCAGTTTTGCAATGCCTAGGAAAAAATGATTTACAAGAACTATAAGTGGTTATACAACAGAAAAGAAAAAAACCTAAATAAAACTATTTTGTTCTGTAAAAAAAAAGTTAACATAGGCATCCACACTTCAGAATATACCAGTGGGCTTCTAAACCACTACAATTGTCTTAGCCTAAAAAAATTTAGAAGAAATAAGCGAAAGGAATTACAACAGATATGTATGAATTTATTACCTACTCTTTAAAAAATGAAGTTCCCCAAAAGAAGCCCAATATATAACTTTTTAAACAATTAGGTAAATCATGGCACATCCCTTGATAGAATATTAAATGATTAGTGATGATTTTTATTTAATTTCGTTGACAAGGAAAGTTTTTATAATAATGTTAAATAAAAATGTGAAAAATTACACACACACATATATATACTAGATATTCCTAATTATATTTTTAAACATACATATGAAAAGCATAAATATTAAAAAGTGAAGAAAACACCATTTCTTAACATACCACATTTATTAATACAGTTTTTCTTGAGAGTTCAGACTATGGGTTTAAGCATTATCTGGATTACTTTTCATAACCTCTTATATTTTGTTTTATTATATAACCACATTTGTCTTCATAATCAAAAACAACAATGAAATTAACTCTTCAAAAATGACCAATAAATCTGTGTGCGACTAATTTACAAGGACAAATGCATCTGTGAATTGGTAATACAAAATACATTCAGGGACTACACTCAATGTATCAAAAGAAAAATATGAAGGGGAAGAAAGAGGAGGAATAAGAGGAAGAAAAGAAATAAAGAAACGAACAAACAATAAAACTGTCATCTGAATTGTCAATAATTGTGGCTATTTTTAGAAAAGTTGCATTGTTTCATTAGCATAGTGAAAATGTACCTACATAAACACATGTATGTTCATGTCTATTCTAACCTAAAGCCCAAAGCATGCAGATTTGCTCAGGCAGCAGCCAGGGGGAGTTTATTTATTGAACATTTACTATGTACCAGGCACCCTTCTGGAAAAACCTACAGTAGTGATCAAGGATGACAAAATTTCTGTCCCCCCGGGTATGCTTTTTTGTAATGGGCAAAGACAGACTACAAACAAAATAAAGTTTTTTAGGACTTATTACAGGTTATGTGTACACTTTCTAGAATTGACAAAACATTTGTGGACTACCTTAAGCAGTAAGAATAAAATGATTGAGATTTATTTGTTGAACAGACTTGTCATTATCATAGAGATTGGAAATGAGCTAACATTTTGACAAAGATCATAGCTCACAGAGCATTAAGTAATATTAACTCTAAAGATTAGGTGGGTGTGAACAACTATAGAGTCTATTTAACATTTTAACACTAAGTTATTGGCTATTTCAATTCTTCCAGATTACAGCAATCAGGTATAATTTTTCTAATAAACATTTTATTAATACAATAAGTAATAAGATTCAGCTTTATGTATGTAAGTGGTTCTTTGATATTATGTTGGGTTTCTTAAGTTGGCCATTCACATCTTTTCAGGTTACTATGGAAACATTTTATGTACTTATACTCTAATGTGTGGTTTTAAATGGCTTTAAATAAATTCGCCCTAAAACAGATTAAAATTGCAAGCCTGAAACTTCCTAGAGGACAGGACTCATAAACAACAGTAAGCTACTAGTAATGAAAAATATTTTTAAAGTCAGGTGAATTATTCTTAAAGTAAGACACCTTAAGAAATCTAGCAGACTCCTCTAATAGCAAGTAAGTGTAAGAGGAGCAGATGATTAGAAAAATGTTTTAAAGAGTTATTTGTAAAATTTTTAGTATTAATGACTATAAATAAATAACAGATTGGAGTAGTCTCACCATTTATAAATATTTTGCAACTCCAAACTACTAGTCAGCACTGGGTGAAGGGAAACATCTCTTTATGCAAATTAGGGAATTCTAATTTTATAAACTTCCTCATCTCCCCACCAATGCTATCTGTGGCTGCAGATCCAGAATGACATCATTTCCATTATTAGAAACTATTTTTCTTAGTTTCTAACTGACTTATTGGGCATTTGTTTGTAAATGCCTTTGAAATACAGTATTTCAAAATGCATAGCCAGTCTCCATTCCTGTGTGTCACACAGTCATTCATAGTAAACATCTGGAACTGAAGCCATTCCTCAGGGTTCTGGATTTTTACAAAATCAACAGAGAAAATAAATGTCTTTAAGGTAAATATTTTTCTTTAAAACCAGCCTGGATTAATTTTAAATCACCCTTGAAAAATAAAATGAAGGAAATGTTGGCAATTGCAGCTGAAACAGACCTGAGGTTTACAAGACCTGCCCTGCTCTCTGCCTCTCACTGCACCTGGGTGCAAAGGTAGGTTTGCTTCTACACTTTCACATTCCTAAGTCACCTGTCTGGTGTCCACTGACACAAGATGTCACCTGTGTGAGAAAGAAGCCATTGTACAACTTTCCCTTACCCTCAAACCCGGCCGGGGCATTTCTTCCACAGCATGCAAGAAGAGATTTGGTTGCTCCCAGTGTGGAATCAGACTGGCTGGTCTAAAAATTAGTAGCTGTGTAACCTGGGACAAGTTACGTTACCTCTCTGTGTCTAGATCCTCACTCTCTTAAATGGGAAGATTAAATAAGCATGCATATATAAAATGCAGAAAAGAGTGCCTGGCCAGTGGTAATCACTCTATCATTGTCAGATATTATTATTGTTGTTATTAAGGGTTGAAGAAAATATATTTGAATTTTTCTCAGTGTAGAAGTTACTATGTAGAAGTACTATGTACAATGTAGAAGTTGCTATGAAGTTACTACCCTTTCTAAATGTATATAAAGATGGTAAAGTTATTAGTAATAATTCCATCTTTCTCAATTAAAACAGACTAGCTTATCATTCAAGATTTAAAAAACACAATATATTGAGGAATGCCTTTCTGTCTCTTCATATTTTAGGGCACCATCCTTTCATTTTCGCATTTTGCAGCTCAGATTTTTCATCAAACTCTCTTCATTTCACAATTAGCAGGGTGTGAGAACTATTATTTACCAGCTGAATAGCAGGAATTATTGGGTAGTGTTTCAGGCATATTTTGAATACATCGAAACAAAGTCACCAGACTCAATTCATCCCCAAAGACATGGACTTTTTTCCTCTGAATTAGATGTCCCATGGCATAGGTCTTATCAGTGTATAAAACCTGAGAAACAAACCAAGAAACTTTGTCAGAAATGAACACAAAATGGGAGGCTTCAGACAGTAACATCAGAATTAGGGTTTGAACCTACCTGACCATATATAAAAAAGTAACCAGTTTCTTTGACCAATATTTTATTCTCTTTTTCTTCTAGGGCACTTCCCCTTTTAAAGCTGAGAAGCCATGGAACAAATGTGTAAGATCCTGCAATGAAGAGAATCATTTATAAGGAAAGAAACCAAGAAAGGCAGTTTTCACCTCCACCTCCATTTAGTTGTTAAGCTACCTCTGAAATTTAGAAGATAATTCCATCCTAAAAAAAAAAAAAAAAAAAAAGAAGAAGAAGAAGACAAGTCACATTACTGCATTGGATTCTTTGCCATCACTTATATATTAACCTGGGTTAATATATCAGATACAAGAACCCAAGAGCTAACCCTTTATATGAATGTCTGGGTTTTCCCTTTATTGGTCTATGTTTCGGCTATTTCATAATAAAAGCTGGTCTGGATAAGAGAGTTTGAAGCAAAAAGGGGACAAAATTTCTCTGAATAACACACTAGTGGAGATTTTCCTTTGATTCTCAGAGAGGAAAGAGTATGTGAAGAGTTTGGCAAAAGGTTTCCGGAGGAAGAAATCTCTCCATTCCTTGGCCCAAATGTGGCAACAGAAGGGAGCCTATGGGAGAAAGAAGAAAGTGACTAAGACACAATCTTTACTAAGAACAGTCAAGGAACTTTGTAACAATGATCTATCATATTTGAGTTTCAATGGCTTCTGCTCAGTTCACTGATAATTCTCCTCCATTACCCATCAAAAATCACTTGGGGAGTGACAAGGAGGCCACTGTGCTCAAGGGTGAGATGAAAGAGACAGAGAGAAGACAGTAGCCATCAGTGAATAGGCACATGGGGGACTACATTGCTGAGCCAGAATCTGTAAGTGCGTTCAGACACCAAAACCCATTAAGAGAGCAGAGACACTCCTTTCCTGTGAATTCATACTTTACATTCCCTGGATTTCTCATGGGTGTGTCATGTGACTATCTGAGTAAAGGGTGAGCCCTAAGGCTAGAGGTTAGGAAATTTGGGGAGTGTAAATTAAGTGATGTAAAATGAATAAAAAGAAGATTAGGGGGACTGTAATATAAGGATGAAATAGTAAAACAGAGCTGTGGAAGTTAGTCTAGAATCATACTTTAAATGTCGCTGTATAATTGGTAATGGTGGACCATACCTGTGTCCAAATTTCATCCTGATCACAGCAAAAATGAAAACAAAATTGATAATAAAATTCAGAGTCCACAACAGACAACAGGCTAGAAGCCAAAGAAGATAACAATTTTTCTAGAATTGAAATTAAAGAGCATTTTTTTCCTGTGGGTTTTCATGAGGGGCACAGGATGATGTGGTAGTTAACAAGGTGCTCACATTCCGTACATACAACTGTCAAGTGTACGTGCCTTCTTCACATAGTTTCCAAGGCAAACCAAGTATATTTAAACTTTTTCCAAATAAAATTCTTTTTTGATCTTATGTTTTAACCGACAGATAAAATTGTACATATTTGTCATGTACAACATGATGTCTTGAAATATGTAGGCATTGTGCAATGACTGAGTCAAGCAAATTAAAATATACGTTACCTCGTATAGTTGTCATTTTTGTGGTGAGAGCACAATATCTACTCATTTAGCATTTTTCAAGAATACATTTCATTAACTGTAGTCACCATGTTGTACAAGAGATCTCTTGAACGTATTCCTCCAGTCTATCTGAAATTTTGTGACCTTTGACCAACATCTTTTCACCCCCACCCCACCACCAAGCCACTAGTCAACACCATTCTTCCCTCTACTTCTTTGAATTTGACTTTTTTTAGATTCCACATATACGTCAGATCATGTAGTATTTGTCTTTCTGTGCTTATTTCACTTGTTCTAATGTCCTTCAAGTTCATCTATGTTACTGAAAACAACAAGGTTTCCTTCTTTTTATGCCGATATATTCCACTGTGTATATATCGCACATTTTCCTCATCCGTTCATCTGCAGATGGATACTTAGGTTGATTTAGTATCTTGGCTATTGTGAATAATTCTGCCATAAACATTGAAGTACAGATATCTCATCTATGGTCACACCACTCTGAATGCACTGTATCTTGTCTGACCTCAGGAGCTAAGCAGGGTGGGGCATGGTTAGTCCTTGGATGAGAGATATCTCTTTGACACACTGATTTCATTTTCTTTGGATATATACTTGGTAGTGGGATTGATGGATTGTATGGTATTTCATTTTTAATTTTTAAAGAAACTTTTATACTATTTTCCATAATGGCTATACTAATTTATATTCCCAGTCCAAATAAGATTCTTGAGGGAAGAATGTAAAATCAGAACCACATATTTCTGATTGTTTCTAAGGAGTAAGAATCCTAGGTGACAACAAAACAAACTACATTGTAAATTCAAGTTGAAATAAATAACATTTCCTTAGTCAGACCTTTGAGTTCCTATTACCACAGACAGAGGGAGGAAAGATGTCAGGGAGAGTGGGGAGGAAGGATGGAGGATCTATGAGTGGATCAAGAAACTTCCCAGGTCTTCTTCAGCACATGCTCTTGTCGACCTGTGCTTCTTGCTCACTCCCAGGAGCCACGTCCATCACTGTTTCTCACCAAGGGTGAATGTGCCCTGATATGGGCAGGTCTCATCATCTTAAGTGGCTTTTCCCAAAGAAGGGAACATTCTCCTTAAAAGAAAAGCCCTCTTGTATAGTAATAGTTAACACAAGATCACCTCAATGACAAATTACAAATGCAAAATCATCATCGCCTCTTTTATGATATAATTTCAGTGAAAAGATTATCATAAAATAGTTTTTAATTTTGTTTAAATGACATAATGTATGCCAAGCACTTTTTGGAGTGCTGAAAAATGAGGAAGAGTTAATACAGTTACTGTCGATATTGTAAAACACAAACTGATGACTTCACCAAGGCAGTTGCTTTCATAGCTTAATGATATTCATTTGATGCTTGGAGTGAAGAGAGATGTTAAAAAAATAATACACTTAATAGATACTAAATTTTCTGAGCTAAAGGGCCATTTGTGTTTGGTTCCGTCATTTTCCCAGGGCTTAACATCATGACTGACCCACTGTAGACATGCAGCAAATATTTATTAATTAATTCAAATTTAAACATAATATAATTCAAAATAGCAATGTACTGTAAAAATTAATCGCAGGTATTCAATTGGTTTTTTTAAAGCACTTTACTACCAAGTTACTGCACTTCTTGTAATGAAATGCCCTCCATCATAGAGCTAGTATATTCTCTTAAATTGAAGTAAAATACAAATTTCTAAAATCACTTGTTTACATCTGGCTAGAGATATTTGTTTACTAAAATTTTCATAACAATTTAGATTGATTTCTTAGATTTTTTACATTCAATTAATATCTATATAATTAAAGACCCACTTCTTAGTAAATGTCACTGGTGTATTGTCAGCATAGAAAATAAAACAAGTACATAGTAGGTCTCTATTCTTAATGTCTCCTAATATTTTATTTAGGCATTTTATCATCTCTTCTGGCAATAATCTTATTAAAGTGATAGAGAACATGTTTACTTATTTTTATTTTTATTTATTGTCTTTATTCCTTCCACATCCACACACACACATATGCACACCCACATACTTACCTGGGCTCTCTGCAAACAGGAGATAAAGACTAAGGTTAACTGCAGACAGCTTAGTGAAGGGTTGAAGAAATACCCCGGTTCAGAGGCTGTTTGTAAACACCAAGAGAGATTTTTATTTTTGTTTTTCGACTTCTAATGTTTAACAAAATCTCTGTCAGGATGAGGATTAGCAATAAAATAATCTCTATCAGGCCAAGAAAACAGATAATAGAAGAAAGACTCCTATGTCCACACAGGACAAGGAATAGAGTCTAGGCAAAAAAAAAAAAAAAAAAAAAAAAGTACTTTGGAAAAATTACTAAACAAGAGAACAACTGCAGTCCACATCAATTAACAACAGAAAACCCTGAGGATGGGAGTAATTTTGAGTTCCAGATTTGCTACATTGTAACATCCAAGCTGTCCAATTTTCAAGAAGAAACTTCAAAGCATACAAAGAAAGAAAATTATGAACTACTCAGTGGACCAAAAGAATAAAGTCATTATTACAAGATTAATACTCAATAGGGAATCACTTTTCTACCAGTGATCTAACACTTTTCTACCAGTAATAAACAAGTGGAATTTGAAATTAAAAATACAATGGCATTTAGATGATTACCTCAAAAAATGAAATACTTAGGAATAATCCAACAAAATATGTAAAAGATTTAAATAACTAAATAAATGGAGAGATACTCCATGTTCATAAATAGGAAGACTTAATATTGTCAAGATGTCATCAGTTCTTCCTGTAGATTCAATGCAATGGTGGTTGGTTTTTTTTTTTTCCGAGTCTTGCTCTGTCATCCACGCTGGAGACAGGGGCACGATCTTGGCTTACTGCACCTTCTGCCTCCTGGGTTCAAGTGATTCTCCTGCCTCAGCCTCCGGAGTAGCTGAGACTACAGGCATGCACCACCATGCCCGGCTGGCTAATTTTTGTATTTTTAGTAGAGAGGAGGTTTCACCACATTGGCCAGGCTGGTCTCAAACTCCTGACCTCATGATCCCGCCTTGGCCTCCCAAAGTGCTGGGATTATAGGCATGAGCCACTGTGTCCGGGCGACTCAATGCAATCTTAATCAAAATCAAAGCAAGTTGAATATCAACAAACTGAGTCTAAAGAATATATGGAGAAGCAAAAGATAGAAATGCCAACATAATATTAAAAGATAAGAACAAAGTGGGAGAACTAACACTACTCTACTTCAAGACTTACTATAAACCTACAGTAATCGAGACAATGTGGTATTATTGAAAGAAGAGAAAAACAGATTATCGAAACAATATAAAGAGCCTAAAACTAGACTCACATATAATCAACAGATCATTGACAAAGGGCAAAGGCAATATGATAAAGAGAAGATAGTTTTTTTAAAAAAAATAGCACCAGCACAACTGAACATCCACATGTTAAAAATAAATAAATAAATTGAAACACGCACATTGATTTTAATAAGATTTGGAATCTTTTTGCCTTTACCCTCCTTGAAGTTTACTGAACTTTTTAGATGTGTAAATTTATGACTTTCTTCAACATTGGAAAGAGTTTGGCCATTATTTCTCCAAATATTCTTTTTTCAAATTTTATCTCTCTTCTCCTTCTGTGACTCTCATAATGCTTATGTTTAATGTATCCTGGGGGGGTCTCTTATAATCTGTTCACTTTTCTTTATTCTTTTTTAACTTCATTTTTAGAGCCATTTTAAATTCACAGAAAAACTGAGAGGAAGGTACAGTGATATCTCATAGACCTCACACTCCCTACAGATGCATATCCTCCTCCATTATCAAAATCCCCCACCAGAGTGGTACATTTGTTACAGTTGATAAACCTACACTGGTATATCATGGAGGAAACTTAAATTTCTATTACTAAAAAAAAAAAAAAGAAGTGAAAATAAAAATGTTACATACTGTGCAATTCCAACTACATGGCACTCTGGAAAAGTTAAAACTATAGAGACATTTTAAAAATGCCACTTCCAGGGGATAAGCAGCGGAAAGGGAAAGGTAGTTGGAGTGAAGCACAGAGAATTTTCAGGACAGTGAAAATACTCTACTACTACAATGGTGAATACATACCATTATACATTTGTGCTAATCTATAGAAAGTACGACACTAAGGTGAACCCTAATGTAAACCCTGGACTCTGGATGATAATGATATATTAGTGTAGGTTTATCAGTTGCAACAAATGTATCACTGTGGTGGGGGATTTGATAATGGGGGAGGATATGCACCAGTAGGGAATATGAGGTTGATGAGATATCTCTCTACCTTCCTCTCAATTTTTCTGTGAATCTAAAATGGCTCTAAAGATAAAGTTAAAATAGAAAGAATAAAGAAAGGTGAACAGATTGTAAGAGACCCCCAGGATACATTAAGCAGATGAATATATGCATTACAAGAGTTACAGAAGGAGAAGAGAGAGAAAATACGAAAAAGGAATATTTGCAGAAATAATGGCCAAACTCTTTCCAGTGTTGAAGAAAGTCATAAATGTACACGTCTAAAAAAATTCAGTGAACTCCAAGAAGGGTAAACACAAAAGATTCCTACCAAGACTTATTAAAATCAAGCTATTAAAAGATAATGACAAGGAGGAGATCTTGAAAGCAGAGAGGCAATTCATCAAATATAAAATATGCTCAATAAGATTAAAAGCTGATTTGTCATCAAAAACCATGGAGGCCAGAAGGCAGGGGAATTACATATTTAAAGTACTGAATGAAAAACACTGTCTACCCTGTATTCCATATGTGGGAAAATATCCTTAAAATGTGAAGAAAAATTAAGTTATTCTCAAATAAAGAAAAACTGAGGGAGTTCATTGGTAGCAGACTTACCCTGTGAGAAACGCTAAAGTAGATAGAAATTTAAAAAAAAAACAAAAACAAAAAACACGAAGTGAGAACTGAAAGATAGATGAAGAAATAAAGAATAGAAGTAAAGGTACATATGTAGGTAAATATAAAAGCCATTGTAAGTGTATTTTTAGTTTTTAACTTCTCTTTTGTTTCCTATACTATTTAAAAGACAAATACATAAAATGATAATTATTAATTTATGTTAAGGGCTTACAGTGTTTAAGGGTATATTTTGTGACAATAACAACATAAGAGAGAAGCTAAGTTGTTATCAATTCAAACCACAGTGTTATAAATTTAGGATGTTTATTGTAATCACCAGAATAAGAACCATGATAATAACTTCTTAAGATGCACAAAAAGAAATTAAGAGAAAAACAAAATGGTGTACTTATAAAGGTATATTAAAAACAAAATAAAGAAGAAATAAAGGAATTGAGGAACAAAACTTATAAAAAAACAAACAGCAACATAGTAGTTCTTTCCTTATCGGTAATCACTTTAAATATAAATGAACTGAATTTAAATTTGGCAATTAAAATGCAGAGATTGGCAAAATAAATTTTTAAAAGCCCAAACTCATGATCTAATTATATTCTGCCTACTAGAGACTCACTTCAGATTCAAAAACACAAACAGGTTTTTGTGTTTCAAGGTTTCAAGATCAAAGGATGACAAATATGCCTCCTTGCAAATAGCAGCCAAAGGCAACAGGGATGGCTAATACTGATATCAGAATAAATACATGTTAAGCCAAAAATTTTTATGAGACAAAGAGAGTATTAAATATTGATAATAGAGTTAACTTATCAAGAATACCTAATAATTATAAACATCACTCAACAGAACCTCAAGATATAAGCAGATATTGGCTAGACTGAAAGGAGAAATAGACATTTCTACAGTAACAGCTGAAAATTTCAGTATCTCACCTGAAGTAATAGCTAGACCATCTAGGGAAGAGACCAATAAGGCAACAGTGAACTTCAACAACATTGTAAACTAACTGAACCTAACAGACATATAGAAAACACTCCACCCAAAATCAGCAGAATACATATTCTCAGGTGCACAGGAACATTCACCAAGATAGACCATGCTGTGCAACAGAATAATTCTCATTAGATTTTAAAATATTTAAATTCTACAAATTTAAATTTTAAAGTATTTAAATTCTACAAAAGCATATCTTTTATTTTAAAAAGATATGCTTTTCATCCTTTGACCTTGAAACCTGTTTATGTTTTTCCATCTGAAATGAATCTCTGGTAAGCACTCATTCTCGCTACCTTCAATAACATAAGGAAAATTGGAAAACTCACAAATAAGTGAAAATTGAACAAATTCTTAAACAACAAATTGATCTATGAATAAATCCTAGAAGAAAATAGAAAATACTTTGAGATGATTGAAAATAAAAACACAACATAGCAATATTCATAGGAAGCAGTGAAAGTAGCACTCAGAAAGAAACGTACAACTGTAAATGCCTATGTCAAAAAATATCTCAACTCAATATTCTAAGTTCAGCTTAAGGAAATAGAAATAGAAGAGGAAACTAAACCCAAAATTGACAGAATGAAGAAAATAATAAAGATCAGATAATATAATAAAGAAGGTAATAATAAAGAAGGTAGATGGAATAAACAATGGAAAAAGGGCTGGGTGCGGTGGCTCACACCTGTAATCCCAGCACTTTGAGAGGCCAACGCGGGTGAATTATTTGAGGTAAGGAGTTGGAGACTAGCCTGACCAACATGGTGAAACCCTGTCTCTACTATAAATATATAAAAAAAAAAATTAGCTAGGTGTGGTGGCACACGCCTGTAGTCCCAGCTACTTGGGAGTCTGAGGCAGGAGAATCACTTGAACCTGGGAGGCGAAAGTTGCAGTGAGCTGAGATCGCACCATTGCACTCCAACCTGGGTGACAGATACTCCATCTCAAAAAAAAAAAAAAAAAAAAAAGAACAGGACTGGAAACAGTAACACTGAACATTGGTTTTTTGAAAAATATGAACAAAGATGACAATCATTTAGCTACATTGACCAATAAAAAAGACTCCAATTAATAAAATCACTAAAGAAACGGAGGCATTGTTAATGGCCTATTAGAAATAAAATGTTTATACCTTTTTATTATTTATAATAATTGTACTCCAACAAATTAGATAATGTAGATGAAAGGGACAAATTCCTGGAAACACACAAACTACCAAAATTGACTCAAAAAATAAATTTAAAAATCTAAACAGACCTATAACCAGTATAGAGTTTAAATTAATCCAAGTCTTCCCTCAAAATTCATAACTAGATGACTTTATTGGTGAATTTTACTAGACATTTAAAGAAAAATTAACATCAATCTTCTCAAACTCTTCCACAAAACAATAAAAGAGAAGGGAACAATTCCTAACTTGTTCTGTACATCTAGAATTACACTGATACCAATGCCAGACAAAGACACCACAAAAAACTACAGGCCACAATCAATCATGAATATAAATGTAATAATCCTCAAGACTACCCTAACATCAGAAACAAGACTATGCCTGCATTTACCACTGCTATTCAACATATACCGGAAATTTAAAAAAAATCCAAATGCAAGGAGAATAGTAAAACGATCTCTATTTGCAAATATCATAATCCTATACGTAGAAAATTTTCAGCCAGGCGTGGTGGCTCACACCTGTAATATCAACACTTACTGGTATTACTTATTGGTAACACTTACTGGGAGGCTGAGGCAGGCAGATCTCTTGAGGTCAGAAGTTTGAGATCTGCCTAGCCAAACATGGTGAAACCCTGCTTCTACTGAAAATACAAAAATTAGCCAGGTGTGGTGGCACGCACCTGTAATCCCAGCTACTTGGGAGGCTGAGGTACAAGAATCACTTGAACCCTGGAGGCAGAGGTTGCTGTGAGCCCAGATCATGCCATTGCACTCCAGCCTAGGCAACAGAGCGAAACTCCATGTCAAAAAAAAAAAAAAAAAAAAATCCATGAATTTACAAAAAAATCTACTAAAACTAATCAATGAATTCAGTTAAGTTGCAGGGTACAAGATCAACACTTAAAAATCTGTTGTGTTTCAATAACCAGGAATGAATAATCTAAAAATGAAATTTTAAAAAAGAATCCCATTTACAGTAGCATCTGTTATGGACTGAATATTTCTGTCACCCAAAATTGATATGTTGAAATTTTAACTTCCAATGTGATGGTATCAGGGGATGGTGCCTTTGGGAAATAATCAGGTCATGGTGGCACAGTCTTTATGATGGGTTAGTGTACTTACACGAAAAGACATAAGAACTTGCTTTTGTCTCTGTTCTCAGCCATATGAAAACACAAGGAAAAGACCACCATTCACAAACCAAATCTGTTGGCACCTTAATCTTGAATTTTCCAGCCTCCAGAAGTGTGAGAAATACATTACTACTGTTTAAGCCATTCAGTCTACTGGAATTTGTTATAGCAAACTGAACTGACTAAACAGCATTCAAAAGAACATAACACCTAAGAGTAAATTTACCCAAGGACATAAAACACTTTAACACTAAACACTACAAAAGATTGCTATAAGAAATGATAGGACATATAAATAAAAGAGAAGATATCTTGTGTTCATGGATTGATAGATTTAGTTTTGTTAAGATGGCAGTAATACCCAATATTATGTACAGATTCAGTCTAATCCATATACAAATTTCAGTGACCTTTTCTTTTCCAAAATGAAAAAGCCAGCCTTACAATTCATTTGTTATCGCAAAAGAGTATCAAATAGCCAAAACAATCTTTTTTTTTTTTTTTTTTTTTTTTGAGACTGAGTCTGGCTCTGTCGCCCAGGCTGGAGTGCGGTGGCCGGATCTCAGCTCACTGCAAGCTCCGCCTCCCGGGTTCACGCCATTCTCCTGCCTCAGCCTCCCGAGTAGCTGGGACCACAGGCGCCCGCCACTTTGCCCGGCTAGTTTTTTTTTTGTATTTTTTAGTAGAGACGGGGTTTCACCATGTTAGCCAGGATGGTCTCGATCTCCTGACCTCGTGATCCGCCCGTCTCGGCCTCCCAAAGTGCTGGGATTACAGGCTTGAGCCACCGCGCCCGGCCGCCAAAACAATCTTAAAAATAAATAACAAAATTGAAAGATTCACTATTCTAAATTTCAAAGTTTACTATAACTTTAACAGTCATCCAAATAGTATGGTGGTCCAGCATAAGGCAAAGCATATAAACAAACAAAATAAAATTGAGAGTACAGAAATAAACCCATGCATCTATGTCCAACTGATTTTTAACAAGCGTGCCAAGACCATTCAATGTGGAAGAAATCATCTTCTTCAACAAATGATGTTGGGACAACTAGATATCCTCATGCTAAAAGATGATTTTGGACCTCTGCTTCACACCATATACAAAAATGAATTAAAATAGATCAATTGCCTAAAGATAAGACATAAAGCTACAAGACTCTTAGAAGAAAACATATGGGTGAATCATGATGTTGAATTTGGCATGAGTTCTTCAATGATGACACTAAAATCACAAGAAAGAAAAAAAAGATAAGTTTTACTTCATTTATCTAATGCACAATACTCTTGTGCCTCAAATGACATTCTTGAGAAAGTAAAAGACAATCCACAAAATAGGAGACAATACTTGCAAATCAGATACTTGATAAGGATCTTGTATCCATAATATATAAGGAAGTTTTACAACTCAACAACAAAAAGACAAACAACTCAATTAAAAAATGGACAAGGTACTTGGATAGATATTTTTCCAAAGAAGATATACAAAAACCAAAAAGTACATGAAAAGATGCTCAACATCATTGGTCATAAGGAAAATGCAAATAAATACCAAAATGAGATATGGCTTCACACCCACTAGGAAGGCAATAATAATAAAAACATTGAAAATAAGATGTGTTGGTGAGGATGTGAAAAAATTAGAACACTTGTACATTGCTGGGGGAATGCAAAATTGTGCAGCACTGTAGAGAACAGGCTAACAGTTTCTCAGCAATTCTACTCATCGATGTATACTCCAAATAAATGAAAAGAGGCACTCAGGAAGTACTTTATGCAAATGTTCACAGGATCACTACTCAAAATAGCCAAAAGGGGGTAACAAACCAAATGCCCATTCATAAAATTATGGCTTACATGTAATAGAAAAATATACATTCATACAGAGGAATGAAGTAGGAATACATGCTAGAATGTGGGTGAACCTCAAAACATTATGCTAAGTGAAAGAAGACAGGAATTAAAAGTCACGTATTGTATGATTGCATTTATATAAACCATCTGAAATAGGTGAATCCACAGAGACGGAAAGCAGATTGCTGGTTACAGGGGCGTGGGGAGACAGAGAAATGGTGATTGACTGCTTAATGGATACATGATTTTCTCTGGGGCTGAAGAAAATATTTTGGAACCAGAGAGAGTTGGTGGTTGTAAAATATGGTGAATACTACATGAGAATGAATTGTGCATTTAATTTTATGGTATATGAATTTAATTTCAATTAAAAAGATATAACTGAAAAGGTAGATACCCCGATCATTTAGCATTTAGAAGTCTACACTAACAGAAAAAGCAAAACAAATAGCCTATGTAGTAAGCAACCTCTTCAAAACTATAAAATAGAAACTCTTGTTAACGTGAAAAACAATACACGGTATAGCACAATATCATGAACGAAAGCCAAATACATTTCTGAAATAAGTAAACCTAAATTGATTTATATCACCCAATAAATGAAAATTATTTTAAGATGAGATAAGAAAACAAAGAGCAACTCTGTTTTGCATACATGGGAAACACAGAAAAATTATTTCAGAGAAGTTAAAAGTAAAATTTTGGGCAAAGTCATGCTAGGGAAATGCAATCCAAAAATAAAAAGAAAACATTTTAACCTTAATAGTGAAAAGACATATCATGAAATTCAAGGTTTTTATACACAAAAAGAACAACCAGCTGGAAAATATAAAGAAAGAAAATGTTTCCATTTATCATAGCATTTGAAAAGGTAGAATACCTTGTAATGATATTAATAAGAAATACACAAGAACTTCTTGAAGAAAATTTCAATGCATATTAAAAGAAACAAAAGGAGACTAAACAAATATAAATATATATCATGTTCTTGGATTGGATTTGATTTGTACATCATGAGGGTATTTTTCTTAATTTATAAATATGAAATCCAAAAAAAAAAAAAAAAAAAAAACCAGCAGGCATTTTTCTTTTTCCTTTTAACTAGGTAAATTACCTAGCTGATTTTATAGTTCCTATATTTAATTAAAAAAAACGGAAAAATTCTAGAAGTGAAAAGAAAAAAATGAGCGAATTAAATTTACCAGAAAATAAAACAAAGCCTTAGGAACCAAAATGCCATTTTATTGGGGTGCATAAACAGACATTCAGTCAACATGATATAACAGAAAAGTATTTTAAAAGTGAAAAAAACATAGACTAAACACGGGAATTTAATAAAAGTTAAAGTTAATATCTTCAAGCAGTGTGGAAAAGATGGACAATTAAAAAAACTTGTGATGCCCTCACGGGGGAGAATTAAGTTGGTTGCATACCTCACATCTTATACCAGGATAAATTGCAAATAGATACATTATTTAAAGGTAGAAAATAACTATAAAGGTTTCAGAAGGAACATGAGATCTTTCCTTAATACGTTTAAATGTAAAAGGCCTTTCTAATCACAACCCCAAATCCAGAATCCTTTAAAAAAACGGATAAATTTGACAGAAAAAAACTTCATGCAGAATTAAGACAAATGACAGCATGGGAGGAAATGCTCGCAATTTGTAATATAAAGAATTAATCTGCTTGAGATATAAGGAGCTCACAGAAATCAAATTAAAAATGACCAAAGTCCAATGAAAAAAATGGAAAAAAAATATGAACAGATGGCTCACAAAAAATAAAAATAGAAATGAAAAATTGGAAGAATGTAAAGACAGAAATACAAATGGTTCTTAAAACATATAAAATAATGGCTTAAAGAAAGCTAAGAGATGCTATTTTTCACCTGATGTTCTTTTGCTGCCAGCGATAGCATCACATTTTATAATCCCTATAGGACCACTTAGCAATAACTGTCAAAATTCAAAGTCTGTCCCACACATAGGCTGACATATGAGAAGTTATGGATGCACACAATTATTTTTTGCGGCACCTGCATTGCAAAAGATGGACACCAAGAAGTCTATTGGTAGGAGAATGATTAAATACATTAAATTCATACAATGGAATACTATGCATTTTTTTTAATATGAGCAACTCTGTACACAGGCAACAAAATATCTGCAATATACATTGTTAAGTAAAGAATGCAGGTTATAATCTCATTTTCAAATCATACGTATTGCAAATATGGTTTTTAAGTGTTTACTATAGGAAAGGAGGAAAGCAGAACTACATTTGCATTTGTTTGTGTTAACATAGAGAGAGTCTGAAGTCTACATAGGAAACTAAAAGTGAGGTGAGTGTGGGCAGGAACAGATGGGAAAAAGAGCAATCCACACTCTTTGTGCTTTTTTATTTTTTGCAACATGTGAATGCATTACCTATTCAAAATTTAGATTAAAATTCAAAAAAACAAATGAACAGAAAAGACATGAGACTACATTCTGATAAACCCCTCTTGTCTTCTTCTGTTTTGTGAAGTTTACCTCTGCCCTCACTGTCTGGACAAAAGTATGGGGGAGAGCAAGCATAGGAACTCAAAATATCAGATGGACGTAGCCCTGCTCCTTTGAACCTCCCGGAATACATAACATGATTTCATCTCACGACCTGATGTTATGTATAATACAATAGGATAATATATAGAATTTACTAATAATATTATAATATATAATATGCTAATAATAATACATTGTTTCCCCAGAAGATAATATATTAATTTTATTATACATAATTATTATAATACATTATATATTATATAATGTATAATTATATATTATATGCTAATAATACTAATCATATATTATTATCTTTTCCCAGAAGACTTCTTATTTTACTGTGCAAGTAAAATGCTTCATTGAGTACAACCTTTTTTAACAAAATGCAACCTGCCTCTATCTCCCTGCTAAATGTCCATGCACACTAACATTTATATACTGGTCAAGGGTTTGCTGACATCACAAGGGCAACCTCTTCATCCTAAAGGTTGGAGCACTGCAAGCAAGCATCCCAGGTAAGCATCCCAGTTCAGCACCCCTGGATCTGTGGGAAGCGGTCACCACTCCAGGAAGACCACAGCATACTGTCCAATTCACAAGCACATTGGAGTATAGCATCATTTGGTGCAATTTATAGCATTTTGGGGGGTAGGGGAAAATGTGTAAAGTAAACCTTTTCCAAGGAACTTTTTAAAACTGGAACTTTGGCCCTTAAGATCTCCTGGCTTTCTTTTCCTTCTTAGGAAACAGTGTGCTGCTTATTAAAAGTTGCAAACATGATTTGGGAAAATGTTGAGCAATAAATAATAGATTTACAAGTAGTTTAGTACTTGTGTTGTATCTAGGACAATTAAAGTCACACAGAAAAAAACACAAATGAAAAGAGCATGCCGGGGAATCATTACCAGGGCCAACTCACATTCATTATCTGTGCTTGTTTTGTTTTGCCCATTCCTCATTGCCTAGCTTAACCTCCAGATACTCCTGAACTCGTAGTTGGTTCACAACACAAAACTTCCTCCTGCCCTTGCCTGCTTTGCTGCCCTCCACAGCATTTCATCTCATCTATATTTTACTTGTTCATTTGAGGGCTGCTGGGTCTTTTGTTTGTTTTCTCCTCATCAAGAGGTAAGCTCTTTCAAAGTAGAAAACCACATATATGGACTTGCGATGGTTTGGCTTAGACTTTTCAACTTTACGAAGGTATGAAAGCCACATACATTCAGGAGAAATCATACTTCAGTCCGGTATTCAAAACATAATATGAGCTACTCAATACTTTCCTATAAAATGGGCTTCGTGTGAGATGATTTTGTCCAATTGCAGGCAAATGTAAGTGTTCTGAGCATGTTTATGATAGGCGAGACTAAGCTATGATATTTGGTAAGTTAGATGTCCTAACTGCTTTTTTCAATGTACGTTATTTTCAGCTTAGGGTGGGTTTATCAGGACATAACTCCATCGTAAGCCGAGGAGCATTTGTACATATTTTAATCACTGATACCCCCAGTGAACATAAAGTAATTAGAAATTGTATGTTCTTAATCAATAAATGTAAAATAAATGAATCAACGAATGTGTGAGTGAACAAATGGTTCTTTTTTAGAACATTTTTGTTCCTTAGTTATCTTACATAAACAAACGTTACTATAGAGCAGCAATTTCCATTTCTTTTCGGAGAGAGGTCGACACATCATAAAGTGGCATAGTCACAAAAATTTGTGAAAACTGGATGAAACAAAGTTAAACAAATATTTTTTTATTAAAGTAGGACTACTTAGATTCAATAACTTGCTAATGTGCCTTGTGACCCAAAGAAAAATATATAAGATGCTATGTTTCCAAATTTATTTGACACTGAAACTCTTATTTCAAGGACCATTTCTCTGCATTAATATTCTGGGTGATACATATTGGGAAATGACATTAAAAGTTGTTTCTTTGTGAACCTGGATTCAGGCCACTATTACAGAAAACACTTGTCTAAAATTAAAACTAAAAAAAGCTTCAAATAACTGAAAAATGTAAAACATTCTACCTCTGTGAGAAAATGGTAAATTATCAAGCAATAATTTGACATTGGAAATTTATTTTAAAAATACAGTTTTTTAATAATCTGTTCAGTTTTATTTTCCTCTTTCTATGATTTTTACAACTGAATATAACAGGAGAATTTGTGTTTGTGAAGATGGTCTTGACTCATTCTAAAAGACAAAATGCTGTCTAAATAATAAAAATTAAATTTGATTTAGTATTGATTTTTATTTTATTGTAATGTTAATTATTTAACATTTCTAAGTATTAGTGCCTCTAAGGTCATTCTCCTTATTAGATCCTTACTTAAGCCTTAATTATTATTTATTCCCAAGTCATTTTGAATAAATGTAAGTTTATTATTTTTTATTTGGTTATAAGAAGTTTTGAGAGGGATGATTGACTTTAGATGCAATTCAAATATAGTCTTTAGACTTGAAACTTACAAATATTTGGAGTGGACTGAATTCTAAGTAGAAAAAGTACTGGGGATATTTTATTACCTTTTTGTATAGTTGGTGTTTCACTGTCTGCAATCAGTTGCAAGCAGTCTTGAATGACTAAAAAGCAAAAATTTATCATTTTAGTTACTTGAGTAGAAATAATAAAGAAATGAACTGAGAACACAAAGCTACAAACCCATTCTTTCAGAAACACTAAATCAATTACACTTTTTACATTGATTGCATAATATTATTCTTAAAGTTACTTTATGATATTTGCCCATTGATTTATATATATATTTATATATATCATATATCTATGAAATTCATGACATTTCAGAAAAGCTCTATGTGCTGTTAAAATATAATAGGTATATCACCTGTACAGTTTAACCTAATTTGCTTTGAAAAGTGGCTGAAGAGAAAGCAAGTTTAATCATTTGTTTAGCACATCTACCAAATACATGAAACAGTTAACCTTATAAGATCATTCTAGTCTTTTGCTTTAAAAAATCTAACATGAGATCATGACTTATTACCACAGAAAATACTATTTCTGACACTTCTGAAATTAAAAAATGCTAATATTTATTGAACAGATTTAAGTGCAGACAGTGTACCAAGACTTAGTATATATCACTTCCATTTATCCTCACAGGAATCCTAAAAATTAGAGATTGGAAACTAAGGCTTGGAAAGTGTAAACAGCTTGTTCAGGAACTCAGAGACAGAAAGTGATGGGACCAGAATTTAAACCCCACCTGTTTCACGCTGGATCCAAAGTCAAGCTTTTGGTAAAATATACTGGACCAAAGAGAGAAAGAGAGATAGAACATCTTTTACAAATAAAATGCAAGACTTCCATGAGACTGCATATAATCAGTAAAGCTTCCTGAAAACATCAATTAACATCATATATTACATATTGAATATCTCAGTCAATATTTAAGAAACTAACATTGCATTAAATAAGGAGAAATGCCTTTAGGCAAAAGCAAATTAAGGACACCTGCTGGAAGGATACAATAAAGCAGTAAACATCTGTGAAAAATATGAAACATAAATCTAAGCTTGCATGTTTTAGATTAAGAAAATATTAGTTTAGTTTTTTATCTAGCAAATATTTTACTCAGAGTTAAAATAATACTTTATGAAGATGATTCTCAATGCATACAGCCTCCGGAGTAGCTGGGACTACAGGCGCCTGCCACCACACCCGGCTAGTTTTTTTGTATTTTTAGTGGAGACGGGGTTTCACCATGTTAGCCAGGATGGTCTCCATCTCCTGACTTGGTGATTCGCCCGCCTCGGCCTCCCAAAGTGCTGGGATTACAGGCGTGAGCCACTGCGCCCAGCCATGACTTCCTATTTCAAGTCATCCTTTCCCTGTTTCCCAAAAGCTTCAGTAGGAGATGGCTATGGTCTGAATGTCTGTGTTGCCCCCAGTTTCCTATGTTGAAACCTAACTGCTGAGGTGATGGTATTAGGAAGTAAAGCTTTGGGGAGGTGGTTATGCCTTGAGGGCAGAGCACTCATGAATGGAATTAGTATCCTTATAAAAGAGATCCCAGAGAGCCAGCTTGCCCTTTTTTCCCACATGAGAACCCAGTGAGGAGGCATCATCTACAAGCCCAGGAAGCAAGTCCTCATCAGATACCAAAATCTTCAGCCATCTTGGTCTTGGACTTCCGGCCCCCTGAACTAGGAGAAATAAATCTCTACTGTGTATAAGCCACCCAGTCTATGGTAGTTTGTTATAACAGCCTTGAATGAACTAAAGCAGATTTAGATACTCTGTGTAGTCAGAGAGAAGTTTACCTAATAAGTAATGCCTTGACACTATGAAAATGTCTCCATTTTAGTCTCCACAGCCCAATTAAAACTTGGCCACAACCTACACGTTGAAAAACAGTGTTCTATTCTCTCATGTAGTAGCAGAAATCTAACATTTAGCAGAAAATGTGCTTTAAAGAGAAAAGTTTATTTCAAGAACTCTTCTTCAGAAGAGAAAATAAGATATAAAATTGACGTTTCAATAATGAGGTGTAAATTACAGCCACTGAAGTTGTGTAAGTATGCTCTGATGTTTGAACAATGATAAAATTGCCTAGGGTTGCAGAATGTATACAGAATGAACAATTGTCCTTGTTCCAGAGAAAGTTACTTGGCTTTTCCAAGACAACTCGCTTTAGGAAATTTGATAGCTATTATCAAATTTCAACTGTTTCAGCTATTATCAACTTATCTCCTATTCAGTCTTTTAAGACTTTCTTTCTCATTCAACATAGATCTGGTCTTAGGCTGGAAATTAGCACTCAGCTAAAGATTTGTCTCACAAAGAAAGGAGCAAAAAAGGCGATATTATTTTTAATGTCTTCCAGTAGCATAGATATCTAACCACAAGAGTTTTGAAAACGCATAGTCTAACATAAGAAACACAATTTGATAACAATTGTCATATTAATTGATTATTGTTTGGTTCTCAAATGCCTTTTACACATCTCTCCCTCTACTGCAATTGAAAGGAATTACACAACAGGTTAAGAATAGATTTTTTATGTTTTTTTTTTTTTTTTTTTCTTTTAACTAAGCAAGGCAATAATATACATTAAAACCTTTCTGAGCCTATGGAGACACATTTCTGAATATACGTTTCTGGGGATTATGATGTAATAATGTATAAAATACGTAATCTTATAAAATACCATTTTACAGCATAAGAAAATTTACTCATCATAATAAACTTCACATAAAATATTTCTAAAAACAAAATATTGTAATGACAAAAATGTTTACAAAATAAAATCGCCAAAATAAGAACTTTAAGGACAAAAATAATTTGCTATTGATCAATATTTGACACAATAAAATTCAATACTTCACAATTAGAGTGTAATTTAAATACTATCCATATGGGAAACATTTTTACAGTTTGAAAGGCCACCTTTTGAAGCATAATGTCTAAATACCATTTAATCAGAAAAAGTGATTTGAAAGTTTAGATAATTGTTACTATCTGTTATACTATTTTCTGTACTGGAATGAATCCATTAAAACTTGAAACTGGTTTATTATACATTATTTCAACACAGCTAAATCTAATATGAACTACCATAAATAATGCAATTATTGCAGATTGTGTGTGGCTCCCATGAAAAACAGAAAAACATTACACACACAGCATTCCCATTACGTTTATCCCATCCGTACCACCTGCACCCACGGATTCTTCATAGTGCTTCTCATTCATCTCATTCAAGAAGCCTCCTCCAGCTTTCAGTCTGGATGAGATGTGCGTCCTGTGTCTTCCTTTATCTCTTTGTGTTTTTTTTTTTCCTGTCATCTTATTTATTACACCATACATCATTAAAGAAGGAGGATCTTGGATGGCAATGCCTCACTTTCATTTCTGCATAACTTATCATTTGGTAGATATAAGTTATGACGAATGTAGCAGTTTAATTTTTCTTGAACTAGCTTTGAATAATCAGTGGCAGAAAAATGTTAACTAGAGAAAACCACTAAAGATCTCAATATTGATCTAATATTTGACGTAGACTTATGAAGAAAATGGGGAAAGCATGATATTAAAGTAACACTTTCACTGAAATGAAAATACATGAATTTAGAGGATGAAATGAAAATACATGAATTAGTTTATAAGGTGTTATTTGACCATCGATAAGCAGTGTGCTTTGGTTGCTTACTTTAAAAAGTAATAAAATTTGAGAACTTTGAATTTTGAGAGAACTAGATTGAGAAGTATATATTGGCCTACTAGAAATCCTTGTAAGAGTTCTCAGTCTTGGGAGGGGTCTGCCTGACAGACCTTGTGCTTGAGGAAAATCATGTTCGTGTGTGTGTGAAGTGAGCTCCTGTGAAGGGAGGGTGACAGCAAAGGTCTCAGTGATTGACTGGGAAAAGACATAGGGTGATGATGGTTTGCCCTCAAATGCAGTTATGCAAATGCAGCATCTAAGATACATTGTGAATAAAAATTGAAGTCATGACCAATAGTCATGTGTGTTTGAAAGAGAATTAAACATTTATAATAAAAATAAGTTTTTAATTTTGGAGAATTCAGAAAGATAATAGCACTACAGTGCTCCAGAGAAAGTAAGAAAGGGGTGCCAGGTATTTTTTGGAAGGGGGTGTGGGAAAGGAGTTGATAGAATAGAAATAACCACAGCTGATGGAGTAATGATAGATATTTCAAATGATAACTTTCTTTTCTTTTTTTGTTTTTCTTTTTCTTTTCTTTTCTTTTTTTTTTTTTTGAGACAGGGTTCTGCCCTTGTTGCCCACGCTGGAGTGCAATGGCACAATCTTTGCTCACTGCAAACTCCACCTCCCAGGTTCACATGATTCTCTCGTCTCAGCCTTCTGAGTAGCTGGGATTACAGGCTTGCGCCAACACACCTGGATAATTTTGTATTTTTGGTGGAGACAGTTTCTCTGTGTTGGTCAGGCTGGTCTCGAACTCCTGACCTCAGGTGATCCACCTGCCTCAGCCTCCTGAAGTGCTGGGGTTACAGGTGTGAGCTACCACACCCGGCCTCAAATGATAATTTTCTATAACTTGCGTGTGTGTGTGTGTGTGTGTTTGTATAGACAGAATCTTAAGCAGTAATTGATCATTGTCATGTATCCACTCATATTTTAACTATGTTTTATGCTTAAAGCAATATAGGAGATGTAAAATTGCAGGCCTTTTGCATTGCCTCATAGGCACTAAGAGTAAAAAAAAAAAAAAAAAAAAAAGCATTTTCATCACTTAATGTTGCTTCAGTTTACTATTTATCTAATATTTTCATTTTAAATCGATAATTTTATACTTATATCATCATCTGTGTTTCTCCACGACTTCACTGAATTATGTTAGAATATTTCAATTTATTAATAATATATTCTCAGAATGCACTGAATATCAGGATCCTGCCAGTGAAGAACAGTAGCTTCATGATATCACATGTAAACCAACCTGATGTCAAGTAAGATAAAGCCAAAAATATAAACACAGATGAACACCTGTATAAAGTTACTAATGAATTGCACAATCAGCAATTAAGTCTTCACCTTCCCCTTGGACATTTCCATTTGGATGCCTTAGCGATGCTTCAAATTCAACGTCTCGAATATAATGCTTTACCTTTCTCATGCATACTTATTTTCTTTCTGAGTGAATATATAACTATCCTCTGAGTTGTCCAAGTTACCAACTTTATAAACATGCCTGATTTCTCCCTTCTCAGTCTTGGAGTTCAACTAATAATGAAGTTTGAATGGTTTAAATTTTTAACTTTTGTTCAATTTAGATTCCATCTCTTATCCACTTCATTTTAACAAATGTACTGAGGACTTAATCTATGTCAGGTGTTGTGCTAAGACTAGAAAAAAAAACAAAAACAAAAAAACAGCGGATGCCATCCCTGTAAACTCCCCAGGGAGTTTACAATCCAGTGGAAGAAATGGGTATTACTCATCATCACACGGACAGAATTAAAGTTTCAACTTTAATTCCTGGTGCCCGGGCCGGGCATTTGATCCAATCAGGAAGGCTTCTCTGGGAGGTGACACTTCAACTAAAACCAGAAAAAAAGAGGAGCAATAGGAGCATCACGGACAGAATTAACAGTTCATGAATCTATGCAGAGGGTGATGTTAGGAGGGACACAGAGAGAGAAGGAGGAAGAGGAGGAGCATAGCAGCCCAAATTCGGATCCCTACCTCACCATTCCTGACAACTCCATTAGCCTGCCAAGTTGTGTCTCTCTTTTCCACAATTCCTAGTCCATCATTTGCATTTCCTCCTGAATTATCTTTCTAAGTGCAAATTTGTTCTTCTCGTTCGAATGCTTACAATTCACTCACTGCATCTCCCTGGAATACAAACCAGTTCCTCCACGCCCTGGCCCAGTCAACATTCAGTCTCATGCATGTCACCCACCCACACCCAGTTGTACTTAAACACACCTCAGAATGACAGGTCATCTTCCGTGCTTCCACGACTGTATGTCTGCTGTTCCCTCCTACTAAATATACTTTACCTTCTATCCAGTGGAACTCCATTCATCCTTCAGTACTCAAATCAAATACAAACTTTTTCTACAATCCTTTAAGCTACATATTTGATCCCACTATACTTTACATATCATCTACTGAAATACATGTTACTATACACATGATTGTTTCTGTAACTGTTTCTCTCCCTAGATTGTGAATCACTTGATACTAAGGACAATCATTCACAAATTTTCAGTATCTGATTTACAGCAAACTTAAAAAAAAAATCCGTAGAATAATATACGAAACAATATTTACATGAAAAATAGCACTCAATTTTTCCAAACAATTCTTAAAAACCAGTCACTAAATCCAGCTTTATGAAACATGTTAAATCAAATTAAGTCAATGCTTGAGGGAAAAGGGGTTCCGTAAAACAAAACAATTTCCATGAATTGTGGACCCTCTCATAATAGACTTTGAACCCTCAGTTATGTAGCAAACACTTTCCGCAAGAGAAAATCTTAGTAATACATTTTTTAATCTCTATCCACAGGAGTGTAGCACTCTATAATATTTTTAAAGTAAGTGGTTGTGCACCATTTTCCTAAAATGTCTTAATTTGTAATTTCCAGAGGCTCCAGTGGGGCAGACAAAGAGAAAAAGGCCTGAAAGTGAGACTTCATAGCTGCTGTCAGGAGCTGTCACAGCACAGTTATTCCCCTTTCTCTTACCTTTCCCTGTGTCAGCCTGATGAGGAGGAGGTGGAGGAGGAAGAGAAGGGGAGGAGGAGGAAGAGGAGGGGAGGAAGAGGAAGAGGAGAGGAGAAGGAGGACAAAGAGAAGGGGAGGAGGAGGAAGGGGAGGAGGAGGAAGAGAAGGGGAGGAGGAGGAAAAGGAGAAAGAAGAGAAGGGGAGGAGGAAGAAGAGAAGGGGAGGAGGAGGAAGAAAAGGGGAGGAGGAGGAGGAAGAGAGGGGAAGAGGAAGGGGAGGAGGAGGAAGGGAAGGGGAGGAGGAGGGAGAGGAGGGGAGGAGGGGAGGAGGAGGGAGAGGAGGGGAGGAGGAGGGAGAGGAGGGGAGGAGGAGGGAGAGGTGGAAGAGGAGGAAGAAGAGAAGGGGAGGAGGAGGGAGAAGAGAAGGGGAGGAGGAGGAAGAAGAGGAGGAGAGGAGCAGAGGCGGAGGAGGGGAGAGGAGCAGAAGCAGAGGAGAGGAGTGGGGAGGAAGAAAGCTTGCATTTGCAAAAACTCTTCAACAGATCAGCACTTGGAAAAATTTACAAATTTAGAAGAGGAAAGGGATAATATAAAGATGTTTGCATGGGATAAGCCTCTATGCCTACTAAAACAAGACCTTTTCTTGAATTATTTCTGTTTCCTATTTCTACCTTGTCCTCATAACCTCAGATATTCTGTCCTCTTACCCAAGTCTGCTCCATCTTCAAACCCACTTCAGCTCTCTTGACCACGGTCTAGATAATCTCGCAGTCTGTGATCTCTACCACTAACAGCATTCTCTGATTCCTCAACTTGATGTCTCTCTCACTAGCAATAATTGTAATACCCTGGAGCTTGTCAGACCCAATACTTTTTCTCAAATCTGGTGTCACATTTGAAAATTAAGCATGTACAGCTATTATCATTGAAAAAAATCAGAATTTACAGTCAATAGATAATGAATTCAAATCTTACCTCTCCAATCAATTAGTTGTCAAACCATGAGTTTGACACTTAATTTTGAAGCATTTTAAATCTGTATAATGATGTCAGAGACATGTGAACCAGAGCAACTCCATCTTGAATAGGAGCTGGGTAAAATAACTGAGACCTAGTGGGCTGCATTCCCAGATGGTGAAGGCATTCTAAGTCACAGAATGAGATAGGAGGTCAGCACAAAATACAGGTCATAAAGACGTTGCTGACAAAACAGATTGCAGTAAAGAAGCCAGTCAAAACCCACCAAAACCAAGATGGTGAGGAGTGACCTCTGGTGGTTCTCATTGCCATACTCCCACCAGCGTCATGATCGTTTACAGATGCCATGGCAACGTCAGGAAGTTACCCTATATGGTCTAAAAAGGGGAGGCATGAATAATCCACCCCTTGTTTAGCATATCATCAAGAAATAGCCATAAAAATGGGCAACTAGCAGCCCTCGGGGCTGCTCTGTCTATGGAGTAGGCATTCTTTTAGTCCTTTACTTTCCTAATAAACTTGCTTTCACTCTGTGGATTTGCCCTGAATTCTTTCTTGCATGAGATCCAAGAACCCTCTCTGAGGGTCCGGATCGGGACTCCTTTCCTGTAACATTTCTCTGGTAACCACAGAAGGGACCATCGTACAGAAACCCTCGACCCAAAGATTAACTTTGGGTAAGTTTTGGGTCCTGTAACAATGGGAGTAGCAATATCCATTTCATACTGTTGCGAAAATAGACTGAAGTCATAATTTAGATGTGTTTTATGAATTGTAAGTAACATCTATTTTATGGTTCTTTTAAATTTTGCATCAGTTTGGCTTAACTTCTCCAACTATTAATTAGCTTGCTGAGAGAGGCAATTTATTTTCTGGGTTGCAGTTTTCTCATCTAAAACGAAAACAATAATGCCCAGCTAACAGAGTTGTTCAGAAGTTAAATGATATACATTCCCAGAGCCCAACACAGTGTTTGCACCTGAAACATGCTTAATAATTGTTGCATTGCTCTCCTCTTCTCTGTATATTATGGAGTGCCTACCTCAGATATTTGCAGAAACAGTGGGTGACAAATCTATTCGAAGAGAAACCTTCTCTGTCTCTAACTCTTCAGAAACGTTAGTGTCTTTTAAAAAAATATATCGCCACGACAAAAATGCAGCTGCTTAATGCAGTTCTTTTAAGTAGGAGTTGATCTATAAAAAGAATAAGCATTAAAACTAACATTTTCCATTCACATGGAAGTATTGATAAAAACAACACAGGCATAAACATTTTGAATTTATTTAAAAAATCACCTACCCATGTCTGCAATGTTAAAAAAAAAATAAGTCAAAAGTATAAAGAATTATTGAGCTTTCAAGAAGAGACAGAAGGGCTTAATTAACCTGGCCTCTCCATTCAAAATGGAGCCACACTTCTTTCCCTTCCTCACCCTTCACATTCCTGATACCCATTACCTGGCCCTAACCATTTAACGTTCTCAACATATTTACCATTTTTTGGTATTTTAATTTGCTAATTAACTATATGTACTATCATTTTTCTGTTTCTCTTCAACTCACGATAATGTAAGATTGTGTAAAAGAGACATTATATCACATTTGACTGTGTGGAATGATTTGTTTCCTAGCTCTTCCGTTTCCCAAAATCTCAAGCTTAACAAGAACAGGTCAAAGATTTGGTTGGAAGGTCAGTGTTTTCAATTTTAAATACTTTTCCAGAAATTGAGCAGAAGACAGTTCTTGCAACATTGAAAAAAAGTCTCAGTATTGAAGCAGGGGAAAAGAAAAAAGAACTCTCAGGGAAAGCTCTGGTCAAAGATCGCCTAAGCAGCAGCCAGCTGGTTCTGTTCCACGAAGGAACACACCCTTGCTGGGTAAGAGGCTCAAGTTAGACTAATTTTGATAAGGGCTGGATGGTCAAGTTCTACACTGCATGCTTCCAACACTCATGTTACAGCCTGGAACTCACAGCTAAGCCAGAAATGCCAACCGGGCAAAGACTGGACATTACAGACTGGTCAGACATCTCATCTTTCCTTGCAAAGGAGTTGGACTTTGGATTTCAAAAAAGAAGACTCAAAAATAGTATTGATATCTTTACTTTTAGCAACTAGAAAGGTTTATCCTATAGAAAACTTAAGTTATAATATTAGGTGTTTGTTTATATATGCTACATTCAAAATTTTAATTTAAAAAATGGTAAATACAGTGTGATATCCTGATGGATCCTAAAACATAAAATCATTAGTGGAAAAACTCGTGAAATTCAAATTAAGTGTAGAATTTAGCTAATAGTTAAGTCTCAATGGTGGTTTCCTTTTTGTAATGAAATACCACAGTCATATAAGATGTTAGGATTAGGGAAGCTGGATGGGGTACATGCCAACACTCTGTACTCTTCGCAAGCTGTGTGTAATTCTTACACAATCCCAAGCTCACTTAAAAATGAAGAAAAATATAACTTAAAGTAGATTGACCAAAATCTCACAATAATTATTTGGAAGGTAAACTACGGACAATTTTTTCTATTCTTGCTTTACATTACTTTGAATTGTTCATATTTTTACCATTATTTTATTATTATAATTGAGACAATTATAATAAACATTATCAATAAAAATAATTTTGTCTTTCTGTAACCTAAAACACATAAATTTCCAATAGTTATTAATTAACAGGAAAGAAAATACAAAGGTTACCTAATTTTAACAATGAACCTTTTTAGGTCAGTGATAACCCATTCGAAACAATTCACTTTCTTGACAGACTCTAAAGACGTTTATCTTTAGGTTCTTAAAATTAATAAAATTATAGTTAAGTGATGTTCAAAATGTGGATCTTCATGATTCCATTTGTAAATAAATTTTATTATGTAATATTTTCAAAGCCATATTGTTTTAGTTATTTTTTAAATTGGGAATATCTCCAAACAGAGTTATGGGCTTAAAAGTGAATTTTTGGCTAATATGAGCTATTTGGCAATTTTTTAATCCTGGATTTCCCCACATTTCTGTTTATTATACTACAATCAAAAATGGTATTATGAAATGCATTAAGCTTAATGAGATTTTGGTTTGAAACACAAAGTAATTAAGAAAAACAAAACTAAAGCCAAAGTACTAAATTCTAAAATTAAGAAATTAAGTAAAATCACTGTTTACCCATGGGATGCCTGGAAGAGAGTATCACTGGGACATGTTGGCTGATGGTAATTCCCCTCCCTTCATCTACAGTTTGTGTGAAGTTCCAATAAAAATACTTGGTTCTAAAACATGTAGACAATTAATAAACATGAACATAAATAAACACTTTAAAAGTAAAAAGGACAACTTACGGTTTTGAGTCCTATTGAAAATAAATCAGAACTTGAATGAAAACAAAAATCAAAGAAAGCTGCATAGAATTTTCTCAATGCCAAAAAATTTCTACTAAAAAAAGTCCTTGTGTTACAACTTTTTTGGGAATATAAACATTAATTTTGGAGTATGCTAAACAAAATAAATTTTCCCTCCACCAAAGAATAGTATCTAGAGCAACATTCAAATGAATTTCATAATTTTATTAACAAGGAATAGTAGACATCACCTGTCATTAAGATTCTTATCTTCAAACCTTCCACCTTGGATTTATGAATGTTATGAGTGTCCATACTATGTCCTATTTGAGTATATACACGTAACACACACACTATATATATACACACACACGTATATATATTTGTGTATATATGTATGAATATATATTTATGTATATATATTTGTGTGAATATATATTTATGTATATATATTTGTGTGAATATATATTTATGTATATATATTTGTATAAATATATATATATTTGTTCATATACATATATGAACAAATACAGTTGATCCTTGAACAACACAGGAGTTAGGGTCACTGATCCCATGCAGTCAAAAATTTGTGCTTAACTTTTGACTCCCAAAATCTTAACTACGAACAGCCCACTGTTGACCAGAAGCCTTTCTGATAACAAAAACTCAATCAATACGTATTTCATAAATTGTATGTATTATGTAGTGTATTCTTACAATAAAGTAAGCTAGAGAAAAGAAAATGTTACTTAAAAAATCATAAGGAAGAGAAAAGGCATTTACCATTCATTAAGTGGAAGTGGATCATTAGAGAGTTCTTCATTCTTCACATTGAGTGAGCTAAGGGGGAGGAGGGAAAGGAGGGGGTAGTCTTGTTGTCTCCAGGGTGAAAAGTGGAAGAATATCCACATATAAGTGAACCCTCGCAGTTCAAACCTGTGTTGTTCAAGGGTCAGCTATAATGTCATGACCCTTCTTTGCTTCTTGGGAGCATTTCCAGCATCATTAGTCGCACTTTCCATAGGTCTCATGGTGTTATTCAAGGTTTATGATATTGCATTAAGCAAGATGAAAAATACACACAAATAATGAGAAATCATTCTTACTGCAATTCCCAATTTATTGGAGATACAACTGGCTCATGCAGAGATGATGAGCATCACATGGTGTTTTAAGCAGATACACCACTTGAGCTCACTGCAGTAGCAACAGGAGGTGGCTATGAAATTATTACAGTAGTACAATATGTACCACAGTTAATTTTATGCAGTTATGACTTAATACTGCATGTTTATGTTTGTTTCCATTTCTCTAGACTACAAATGGCGCCATGTACAGTCTGTTTGTATGCATATGTTTTGAGAATTTTTAACTGTTGTGTATATTTTATGATAGTAATAAGAAAATACACTAGTATCTACATATATTTTATCCATTCATGACACGGCTAATTAATCTTAATATTTTCAACATTTCAAGGATACACAGTTCTTCCATGAGTTTTTTCAAGTTATTGCAAATCTGCAAACAATTTTCCAATAGGTTTATTGAAAAAAAAATCCACCTGTAAGTGTACCCATGCTGTTAAAACTTGTGTTGTTCAAGTCTCAACTGTGTGCAATATATACCTATCTGCACACTGTATCAAGGTTTACTAAAAAGTCTAGGACAAACCATGAAATAATTATAGTAACTACTTCTGGGCTGTGGAAAACTGGGTACATGTTTTTTCACTTCGTTTGAATCTACAAATTGCAAATCATTTGGTGAGAGATTCTCATCAGTATACTATTCCTGGATACCATTAAAACACAAATACATGAAAGTATTAATAGGAGAATTTTGGGACAATGTGACCCAAGAAGATATTTCTTTCCTACTCTATTATTTTTTTCCTTCTTCAATCTGCTGAAATGAGTCTACGCCTTTTTTTAAATTGTAAAGTTAAAGTTTATTTTTAAAACTAGTACTTAGAAACAGGAGGATACTAGCAGTGAAGGTTAAGGAGATTGAAGAATCCTGACCCTACTAGTTATTGAAGCCTCTTATAATACAAATGACCTTAAAAAGATTATTTAAAGCATATAAATAGAATAATTAATCAATGAAAAAAAAAGAGTCTCACATAGATTCAACTCTTATGAGGAACTGAATGAAACACAGTAAGCTTTTCAACACCAAGGAGTTACAAAGAACTATTTAATACATTTGGTTGCGATAGCAGTTTGGAAGGAAGAAAGACAGAGGGGGAAGTTAAAGCCAATGCGAGATGATTCATCAAAATAAACAACAGAAGGACTAATGAGTTAAAACAAAACACTCAACTATCAAAAAGTCAAAGTGGCGGGGAGTCAACTACTTAACAAATCATGAACAAATGTATTTTTAGCTTTAATACTAGGGAAAATTTTTTAAAGATTATCGCTTTACTATAAAGAAATGCAAAATGTTCAAGTAAAAAAAGCAGCAAAACCGTTAAAATATTTACATCAAAATTTTGATCAATAATCAATATATCTAATTAGGAAGAGCTTATCCAAAATTATAAAAACATGGGACAGACAACTGGAGACAGTTATAAATAAAAATTTGCAAAAGATAAAACTATAAATAATCAAAATATGCAGAAAGTTTATTCATATTAGTAAACAAGCAAAAGATAAAACTATAAATAATCAAAATATGCAGAAAGTTTATTCATATTAGTAAACAAACAGAAAGTTTATTCATATTAGTAAATGTGAGATACTGTTTTACAACTACTAAACTAGTCAAAATACATTTTAAAAATAACATGCTAGCAAGAATGTGGAGAACTGGTACACCACATTTTTGATTGCATGTGTAACTCATTTGGAAAACAATATGGCAGTTGGAAACAAGGATGATGAAGATGTTTCTTCTCCCTAGCTCAGCTATTTCACTATACGGATTTTATATGGAATATATAATTTCACAGAAATAAAAGAATTCTGTACAAAACTTTTGCACGTTTTATTATAACAAAGAGAATAGAAATAACTAAAACAATTGTTAGATAAATTTATACAGATATATGAAAAATACTTAGAAATAGGAAAAATCCTTATTGTATAAGTCAAAACAAAAAATGCCATAGTATATATTTCATATTATTTTCAATTATGTCAGAAATATAGATTATAAAGTGCAAACAATAAAAATAATTCATGTGTTAAAATAATAAAAATGTGCATGTTTCCTAGTTTACGCCCAGTTATTCCTGATCACTGGTACAAAGATATAATAATCAGATACCAAAAATTACGGTTTTATAAAATAAAAAATAATTTTTTAATGAATAAAGCATATAGTCAAAAAATAAATTTATAGTCAGGGTACCTCACACGTGTGTGTGTGTGTGTGTGTGTGTGTGTGTGTGTGTGTGAGAGAGAGAGAGAGAGAGAGAGAGAGAGAGAGAGACAGAGATAGAAGGGTCCCTGGTCTATCTCTCACTACGTTTCTTATGTAATTCTCTCCAGAAGTGAAAATACACATAAATTATTGCAAGTATTCTGTGGACTTCATAGAGCCACTGTGAAGGTTAAACAAAATAGTATGTTTGAAAATGCCTATTCTGGTCTATAGCTGTACGATACGTTCCAGGTGTTCAAAAATATTCTTTCAATATATTTAATAGAAGGACAATAATATCAAGAAGTTGTTACGTTATAATTTAATAAATGTAATACAAAGACTCTTTTCTTCACCTTCAAATGAAAGAACTAGAGCTGATCATTTTGGTAGGCCCCACCAACTCTGTAGAGTTCTGGGGAATGAGCAGAACATGAAGAAAGTCAGAAATCACTAAAGGATGATGATAAGAAGATGATAAATGCATGGATCTCCTGGAAAAGCATACCTTAAAGAAAAGCTTTAAAATCTGTGTGTGTGTGTGTGCGCGTATGTGTGTGTAAAATAACCTTTTTAACAAATAAAATTAAAGCACAACATACAGGGCCTTTCATTACAACCTTTACCTGGTTTCACAACATGTAATGCACATTCAGAAAATAGATGTCTATCACTTTCTATGACCGAGATAAGCAAAGTCTAAATCTAACACGTAGGGCTTTTTTTGATTTTTCTGGAATGATGAATAATGCTTCTCACATGGGAGGGCATTATCTACTTGAGGAAACACATATGGCCCTTTTACCTCCTCTGTGCTTAATGCACAGATAAATACTTACACATGCACAGAGAAATGCTTCCACTCACACCATCTGCTCATTGGAGGAAAAAGCACACCCATGTAGCCTATTACATTTGCCAGTGCTGGGGCTTTGCTCTAAAGCAATGTCTGCTTTGGATGGCAAATTTTATAGTCTCTATTTAATAGGTTCATAGAGGGGATACTCACCTCTAGCTCCCCCACACTAGATGTTTTTCTCTAATCCCTGACTCCTAAGGGAGTGTCTGCGCCCAAAACATACCTGTTTCTTCTGCACCCTGAATAGCACGCTTATTTCTGCTGCTCTGACTGGAGTTGCCTTCTCCTGGAGCTGGTGGTTCAAAGATCTATGAACAGAAAAATTCCACATTATTGGAAAGACAGCTGAGGCGAGGGAGAGGCAGCAGTGTAGGCAGGATCTTGCCTGAGGCTTGCAGCTGCTGCAAACTCACTTTCAGTCCTGCGGTGACAGCTGGAGCTTCCCCCAGACCGGCCTTGGGGGCTCTTGCTCTTGCTGGCAGCTTCTCCGCGTGGTGGCCCTGCAGCTCTGCCCGGAGGCTGGCCAGGTCCCCTTGCAGGGCGGCCACCTGGTAGAAAGACACCACTGTGAGGCAGCAAGACAGCAGTGCCAGCAGCAAGGCTGCAGCCAGCAGCTTTCCGTCTCTGGAGGATCGAACAGAGGGGCTTTCCTTCTGTGGGAGGATGGAAACACACTCCTTCAGTTTCATTTCTTCTCTTTTCTTAAGGCAAGAAGTAAGGCGTGACTGCTCCCTTTCTGTGGAGTCATCCATATCACTACTTGAACTTTGAAGGTTGGGGCCTTTAGAATAAGTGACCACAGGGAATGGATCATTTCCTGTTATCTGTGTTTGTTGATGTCCTGTGTGCACTACATGGCAGGGCTTGGCTCACCCCTCAGGAGAGTTCTCCTGAATTTTCTTCTTTCTGCCTTTCTGCATCTCTACCCCTACTGTACAGTAGGTTTGCTGGCATTTACCCTCCAATTGGATTGCTCAATCTGTCTTCCTCATTTCACTTTCAGTTTTTGTAAGAATTTCAAAGTCATCTCACAACACTCACGCTCAAGTAGATGTAAAGCCCCTTAAATCTGCTGGGGAAACTTGGAGTTTGGATTGGCACCTTCAAGGGAGAGCTTTTAAGATATGCACAGGTCTAAGAAGCCCACCGTTAAGCATAGTAAGGGAACTGTGTCTGCTTGGGGCCACGTGGCTTCATAAGGAAGGGGGAAAAGCAGCTGAAAGTTCCTGCTGCTGTCATAAAAATAATTAATGTGAAGGTCACATAAGCTAAGTGCTTTAGCATTGACTTGTTCTTAGCTAGAGAGTTATTTATTAACAGTCTTCAAGTATGAAATAAAATGGAGACTCCTTGAAGGAAGTGTGGAAGTAAGTCCACTGGGAAATATTCATATTATTATACTAATAATGTCATAAAAAGAATGAGACTACATTTTACAGACATATTTAGATTAGCTATCTGAAGGATTCCCTAAATATAAGTGAACATATTTTTAAGGAAAACATGCATAAACTTTTTTCTTCTGAGACTCATCACTGAAACTCTATCATGCATATGAATGGCCTGTCCCGAGGAGCCTGGTCTCAGGTTTGCTGCTCAGACTTCTGAAGCTTTAAGTCCTTACTCAGTCTGATACTAGTTGAGGAGAATCAGCCTTCTCTCCAGCTCCAAATGCCTCACTGCTACCATCAACCACTCTCAAGTAGCTTTTCTACAACTCCCATGTTGACTGTGCGGCAGCCTAACAGGTCGGTATACAAGAGGTCCTTGATCAAACAAGAGCCACCTTAGCTTTTGATTTTTCTGTTGTTGACTTGGGGACCTGTGAGGACTATTGCATTAATTCTAGTCCTGCCTTATCCTGATAGCTGGTTCCTGGACATTCCCCAGTTTCTCACTCTTTGCCCCAGCATTGAAATATTGATTGATCTTTCAATTAACATTACTGAGCACTTAGCAAGCCCTGGGTAGTCACTACTCCCCTATGGACTAAGACTGGTGAGCTTTAGTTCTGTCTCACTCTACATTTCCATACAGTCTTCAGTAAGAAATTTACAGAAATAACATAGTGCAGAGTGGAGAACTCTAGACCCAGGCTTCTAGACTGCAAATCCTGCCTCACCCCTCACTCTCCTTAGGTAAAGTACTTAAACTCTCTGTGATTCCATTTCCTCACCTCTGAATTCGTATGACGGTATTAACTGTCCCTGAGATACGTAATGAGGCTTACAAGAATGTGGAAACAAATTACACTTTGGATGCTTCCATTTAAAAAAAAAAATTATTTCCACAGGTTTTGGGGGAATAGGTGGTATTTGATTACATGATTAAGTTATTTAGTGGTGATTTGTGAAATTTTGGTGCACCCATCACCCGAGCAGTATAGACTTTGAGCCCAATTTTTAGTCTTTTATTCCTCACACCCCTCCCACCCTTTCCCCTGAGTCCCTAAAGTCCATTATATCATTCTTATGCCTTTGCGTCCTTGCAATTGAGCTCCCACTATGAGTTAGAACATGCAATGTTTGGTTTTCCATTCCTGAGTTACTTCACTTAGAATAATAGTCTCCAATCCCATCCAGGCTGATGTGAACGCCATTAATTCATTCCTTTTTATGGGTGAGTAGTATTCCATTATATATATGTACCACAGTTTCTTTATCCACTCATTGATTGACGGGCTCTTGGGCTGGTTCTACATTTTTGCAATTGTGAATTGTGCTACCATATATATGTGTGTGCAAGTATGTTTTTCATATAACGACTTATTTTCTTCTGGGTAGATACCCAGTAGTGGGACTGCTGGATCAAATGGTAGTTCTACTTTTAGTTATTTAAGGAATCTCCACACTGTTTTTCACGGTGGTTGTACTAAATGATTGGGGAAATGCAAATCAAAAGCACAGTGTGATGCTTCCAGTTTTTCATTCACTTTTATTCTTTACATTCAAAGTATGAATGAAACATTTTTCAGTTACAAACAGTGCTCTAATAGACATTTTCTACAACTGTGCTTGTAACATCTGCAAGGGTTTCCCAGCAAATGTCTGCTGAGGGATAAGCACATCTTCACTTTTACAGGCGCCACCCAGTTACCCTCTGATGAGTTCTCATTTCCTCATTGTCTCACTACAAAATGACGCAGTCAGACTTACTTGTTTTTACCATTAGGACTGTTCTTTTTTTTCCTTTGCATCTGCAAGTTTCCAAGATCTTTTTAAAATAACTCGTTATGATCATTATCCTGGCCTCAAAAATAGGCTGCTCTCTAATTTCTCTTACCTATAACTCCCACAATAAGGTGACTGTGCCCCAGTCTAACAGGTACATAGATAAGAGGTCCTTCCATCTTCCAGGTGGAAGTCTTCTTTTATAAGGATGTTTGTAAACCCTTTTGCATCAGGCATGACACAGTACAATTCTTTTCTGTCAGTTCTTGTTCCAGATCAATTAGGGTGAGTCATACGGAGCAACCTTGCCATAAAAAATGGAATTCGTATGAAGATTGTATGAAGGCCTTCTTACTGAAAGTAATTGAGATCCTTCAGATTATGTGTTTGTGTATTCTTATGACCTAAATACATGCAGAAATGAAAGGATGCAAGGCAGTGCTAGAAAGCAACTTCTCTCTGCGTTTCGCTCAGGGTTTCCCGTAGCCACTGCTTCTCTCCGTCCGTTGACATTCTCCCACTTCTGGTGAGTCATTCCCCTCCATATCCCTCAGAGAAAATTTTGAAGATAGGGAATAATTTGACTGCTTTAGGGAATTCTCTCTGCCTTCGTCACTCTGTTGGGCAGAGACTTTCATGCCTGACCATCTCAAAAGAAAGTCACTGGACAGCCTACACTCAGCCATTTTTAAACCAGTGGCCGATGTTTGTTGCGGCAACGAGCAGTACCATGCATAAAATGGGCAAGTGCTTCTTCCACGAAGGGCAGCCGTGGTGTCCCTCTGGCCAGAGGGACAGCAAGCAGGGATGGCAATGTGCACGTCCTCCACAGGGATCTGACAGTTGCATTTTCTCTAAAGACAGGTAGAAAACAAAGTGACATTCATGACTCTTCAATCTCTTATTCGATGAACAAAAGGAAGTTATTACTCCATAAATCGAGAATCTGTTTCCTGAAGAGGAAATGGTTTGGCAATAATTTAACAGAAATTCTGTTAAACAAGAAGTATATTCACGTTCATTGAATAATACACCACATCACAAGTTTATTCAGGGACAAAAGACCACGGTATCTGAGCCAGATTGTGCAGCGATCTTCTTATACTATATTCAGTGTTTACTGACAGTGTTTAGCTGCTTTTTACACACATCTTTTTCTCAATGTAAGTGTAAAGCATTCTTCTGTCATTCAATCAACAAACTGAGATACTAGTGCTTTGTGATTGACGAAACTGTTCTATCCACTCAGAAATAGGCAGATGGGGTTGAAAAGAATATAACTTGTGAGTTTGTCCGGGAGTCAGAAACAGCAGAAAATAAACATTCACTCTCTACGTTCTTACACTGACAACCTCAAAAATATTTTTAAAAATGAATTATAAATTTCTGGCTAAATAGTGCTATAAAGAATTACAGGTTTGAGGAATCTCTCCTATGCCCCTTTTCTTTGAGGAAAAGGGTGTTTTTAACAAGGATTTAGACCAGTCAAGCATGGCGACAACAGCTCTTTTAGATCTGTAAATGTACCTAAAAGTATATCTAGATAAAATTGGCATCCTAAAGCACTCAGAATATGGAAAATAGCATGATATAGGTTAAGTATTGCATTTCAGGAAAATATGCTGTTTTCCAGTAGAAATATTATACATATATACATAAAATAATATATATAAAAATGTACAGATATACACACTATATATAATGGAGAGAGAGTATGTGCAGTAAGTTATTATATAGTTAAACTTGATTTGAAAGGTGAAATGTTAATCACTGTATACAATTTTTAATTTAAAAAAATTTAATTCACATATTACATATGAGATAGTGTTATGTTTTGATATATGTATACAATGTGTAACGATCAAATTAGGAAAATTAACATATCTATCACCTTAGACATTTATCATTTCTATCTGGTGAGAACATTGAAAATCCTGTCTTCTAGCTCTATTGAAATATGTAATATATTATTGTTAACAATAGCTGCCCTACTGTACAACGGAACACTGAAAATCGTTCTTCCTATCTAACCCTGACTTTGTACCAGGTGAGAAACCTCCACCCCAATACCTCTGGTAACCACTCTCCTACTCTCTACTTCTATAAAATCAACTTTTTAAGATTGTACATGTAAGTCAGATTACACAGTATTTGTCTCTCTGTGCCTAGCTTATTTCACTTAATATAATGCCCTCCAGGTTCATCCGGGTGGCTACAAATGACAGGATTTTATTTTTTATGGCTGAATAGTAGTCCACTGTGTTATACCACATTTTAAAAATTCATTCATCTACTGATGGGCACTTAGGTTGATTCCATATTTTGGCTATTGTGAATAGTGCTGAATCAACATGGGGATATTTCTTTGATACACTGATTGCTTTCTTTATAGATCTAGTGATGGAATTGCTTAAGTATGGTAGTTCTATTTTTAGTTTTTTGAGGAACCTCCATACTGTTTTCCATAGTGGCTGTACTAAATTTACATTCTCATTAACAGTGCACCAGCGTTCCCTTTCTCCACATTCTCACCAGCTAGAGGTCATTATGCTAAGTGAAATAAGCCAAGCATAAAAAGACAAATATCACATGTTCTCATTTATATGTGGGAGCTAAAAAGGTAGTTCTTATGAATATAGAGAGTTGATAGGTGCTTACCAGTGGCCAGGAAGAGTAGGGAGAAGGGTGGAGGGATGAAGAGAGGTTGATTAACGTTAGAAAAAATAAAACCTAATGCTTGATAGATTAGTAGGGCAACTATAGTTAGCATTAACCTGTTGTACATTTCAAAATAGCTAGAAGAGAATCATTTTAATGTTCCCACAAAACAAAAAGATAAATATTCAAGGTGATTAATATCCCAGTTACCCTGAATTGTTCTTTACGTATTATATGATGTATCAAATTTTCACATATATCCTGAAAATATGTGCATCTGTTTTGTATCAATAAAACAAATAAATTTAAATTTAAATTTAATAAATGGACTGCAAATATTTTAATGGTTTATTTTAAATTTTGCTTATTAACTTTTGAGAAGAGGATGGGGTTAAGAGTGTAGACTCTGAAGCCAGAAGAAGCGTCTGTATGCCCAATTTTGCTTCACCATCTTAACAGAATCTTTCTTGCCCCAAATCTAGAAGCCGACTTTGTTTAGATCTCTATCTCTGTGGGATGCTGACATAATCTCACACTTTAGGGAAGTCCTAATCATGAAATCTACTCACGATGACTCCATCCACATCACCACTGATTGCTAAGGGTGGACAAATGAGACAGGCTTTTTACAGTTGGTTGTGAGGTGGTCTCCTGGGGGGAACTGCTAAGAGACAGTTCCTCATTCTTAAAGAGATTGACAAGAAAGAGATGCTGTTCTCCCAGTAGACATTACAAGCCTGCCCGTGATCACCGAGAACTGCCATCTTGCAACTGCCGTCAGGCCCAGACTGAAACCCTGTTGACGAGAACATGATTCTGGAGGGAAGCTGGCTCTGTTAGGACATAATTGTCCTGCTGGATTACTCAACTCTTCACATTTGTTATTTGATCATACTATTTCCTAACTGTTTATGCCAATGTGAGACAAGATTAGGTGTTAATTCATCCAAAGACATCATCTGCTAGTTAGATTATCAGTTTGATTAGGATCCAAAGACATCCTAATTCTGCTAGTTTTAAGAATTGTAATCTTATACAACCAAAGAACTTTGTATAAGAGAGTTTTAAATGTTCTTTCAGAATTTTTCCAAATGTCCACTTTTTGAAACTGTGGTGTAAAGAGAAAAGGTCAACACCCACAAGCTAGAAAAACTAATTCATTTATTAAGAAGAGTCTTATATCCAGTTTTAATATAAAGTTATTTTTTTTTAAATTTATTTATTATTATTATACTTTAAGTTGTAGGGTACATGTGCATAACGTGCAGGTTTGTTACATATGTATACTTGTGCCATGTTGGTCTGCTGCACCCATCAACTCGTCATTTACATCAGGTATAACTCCCAATGCAATCCCTCCCCCCTCCCCCCTCCCCATGATAGGCCCCGGTGTGTGATGTTCCCCTTCCTGAGTCCAAGTGATCTCATTGTTCAGTTCCCACCTATGAGTGAGAACATGCGGTGTTTGGTTTTCTGTTCTTGTGATAGTTTGCTAAGAATGATGGTTTCCAGCTGCATCCATGTCCCTACAAAGGACGCAAACTCATCCTTTTTTATGGCTGCATAGTATTCCATGGTGTATATGTGCCACATTTTCTTAATCCAATCTGTCACTGATGGACATTTGGGTTGATTCCAAGTCTTTGCTATTGTGAATAGTGCTGCAATAAACATACGTGTGCATGTGTCTTTATAGCAGCATAATTTATAATCCTTTGGGTATATCCCCAGTAATGGGATGGCTGGGTCATATGGTACATCTAGTTCTAGATCCTTGAGGAATCGCCATACTGTTTTCCATAATGGTTGAACTAGTTTACAATCCCACCAACAGTGTAAAAGTGTTCCTATTTCTCCACATCCTCTCCAGCACCTGTTGTTTCCTGACTTTTTAATGATCGCCATTCTAACTGGTGTGAGATGGTATCTCATTGTGGTTTTGATTTGCATTTCTCTGATGGCCAGTGATGATGAACATTTTTTCATATGTCTGTTGGCTGTATGAATGTCTTCTTTTGAGAAATGTCTGTTCATATCCTTTGCCCACTTTTTGATGGGGTTGTTTGTTTTTTTCTTGTAAATTTGTTTGAGTTCTTTGTAGGTTCTGGATATTAGCCCTTTGTCAGATGAGTAGATTGCAAAAATTTTCTCCCATTCTGTAGGTTGCCTGTTCACTCTGATGGTAGTTTCTTTTGCTGTGCAGAAGCTCTTTAGTTTAATTAGATCCCATTTGTCAATTTTAGCTTTTGCTGCCGTTGCTTTTGGTGTTTTAGACATGAAGTCTTTGCCCATGCCTATGTCCTGAATGGTACTACCTAGGTTTTCCTCTAGGATTTTTATGGTATTATGTCTAACATTTAAGTCTCTAATCCATCTTGAATTAATTTTCGTATAAGGAGTAAGGAAAGGATCCAGTTTCAGCTTTCTACTTATGGCTAGCCAATAATTTAAGCTCTTTAATATGTTAGGAATCTTAAGAAAAAGTACTATTATGTGAAGATGTATTTAATGAATCTGTCTTTTCTATGTGGAACCAAAATAAATGTAGTCACCTCTTTCAGAAAAAAAAAAACGCAAAATCAGAATTTGTGCATCTCCATGTAAGAAGGGAATAATTTCAAACTAAGAAAAAAACAAGAGAGATATAGTGTATTCTGAGAAAACTGCAACATGAATGCATCTTTCTTCTCCTTTACTGACAGTTGTAAATTATCTTTCTTCTCTGAGCCATATTGCAGTAGAACTTAGAGGTAATTGGGTGTTAGTGAGGGACTTTTTGCTCTAATTGGCCCTAGATAGAGAAAAATAATGTTTTGAGGTTTATTTCTCAAGAGTATTTGTAGTACTATATCTGAGACCCAAGTCTCAATGGGTCTTAGATAGAATGATTGAGCAGAAATCTGTGGGCCCCAGGCAGTGACTACATCAGCCTCACAGGAATATGCCAAGTTTCCTAGGCCTCTGAGCACCCACAAAGGAAGTAAGTGTTTAGGGTTAGTCCTCCACGTCCCTAAAGCTGAGAGACTATCAGAGGATCACAAGAAACGAAAGTCTCCCCCAAATGCCTCAGAGTAGACTAGAAAGTTCCCTGCTAGTCCAGTCCTGACTCATGGGTTAGACAGGACTTGATTTCTCACCTCCTGAGGCTAGACTGCCCCAGCTGAGCCATCAAATCAAACACAGGAGGTGTTTAAGAGAGAGAAGCCATCAAAGAAGGTGAGCACAGAACATCCCAGCCTGCACACAACACAAAGGGATGGAGACAACTTGAATTTTAAAAACTAATAGAGGATTTAAGATTAAACTGAAGAAATTTTTTAGGAACTAAAAAATATCTCTATAGTTTTCAATTAAACAATTTAATATATGCATTGAAGAAAAGGATGGTCACTTTTGAGCACTGAGTTACTGGCCTGTAGGCTCAAACAGAATTAAAATCTCAAAACTCAGAGTGTTTTGCAACTCACATGCAAGAAAAATGGGAACATAAAAGGAGGGAGAGGATATAGATTAAACAGAGGCAATGACATAAAAACTTACAGGAGAAAATAATAATGCTTCTTAATCTATGAAAGACCTGAAACTACAGTTTGAAAGTGCTTATCAAGTCATAGGTTAAAATGCTGAGAAAATCTGTATAGGTAGCTTTTTGGAAAGAAAAAGGAAGGGAAGGAAGGAAGGAAGGAAGGAAGGGAGGGAGGGAGGGAGGGAGGGAAAAGTGCTGAGAAAAATCGACCCAGGTAATGTCTGATGGTATTACTGAATATAGAAAGAGTTGTTGGGATATGATGAAAATAAAGTATATAAAATCTTATAAAATGCATTTAAAGCTGTTTTTATGAGAAAAAAATGGTATCTTTGATGGCATGGTTTAAAAAGAAGAACGGAAAGAAATAATCTGAGCATACAGTTCACAAAGCCCTAACAAGTTAAAAGGTGAAAACAAATTAAGCTAAAAGATAGGAGTAAAAAATATAAAAGAGATTAGTGAAATAAATAATAACTATACAATAAAGAGAATTAAAAATTGGTTGTTTGAAACAACAAAGAAAATGAATAATTTGTAGTAAGACAAAGTAAAAAGAGAGAAAGTATGAAATTTAATAACAGAAATTTTAAAAGAGGGACATTTTAGAGCTATTACAGATCCTAAACAGGTAAGAGGATATTATGAATAAATTTGTGCAGTAAAATTAAGGGCAAACTGAAGTATACATGCATTTCTCTTGAGTACAAAAAAAAATGAAATAACAAAGTAGGTAAACCAATTGCAGAGGAAGGATATTCACCATTCACTCTCAGTATTGTTCTAGGTACTAGGCATACAAAAATTAAAACAGGGAGAAAAAAAGTCAGAAAGAAAAAAGAAAACTCCTGTGCCATGGAGTTAAATTCTATTGTATAAGATCATTTTAAACGATTTCAGTTTTTACTTGATAAATTTATACAAAATAGTTTCTCATCTGGTTTTTCATTTCTTTTGTATCTGTGGTTACGCATTTAAAAAAATTGTATGCATATGATTTCTCCTTTTATTCTTGAAAGAATAGCTAAAACTTATCTGCTTTGTTACTGTCATGTAAGTAATCAGCAGATGGTTCTATTATCGTTATGATTTGTCTCATTCTGCTTAAGTTTGTTTTGTTGTTTTCTTTAGTCTGACTTCTTCAGTTGAGTGTTCAAACATTCATTTCCTTTCTTATTTGTTGATAGGCTATTAAATTTCCTAAGAGCATTGCTTAGTAAAATTCAATGATATCAGGTATGTATTGTGTTTTATTATTATTGTTTTTTATATATTGTGCTTATTATTTTCTAGAAAATATTAATAATATAAATTAATCTAAAAATTTTCTTTGGATTTCCAATTTGACTTAAAAGTTATTTAAGAGATATTTGTTAATTTGTTTTAATTTCCAGAATTTTTTTTCATTTTTCTCACTAACTTCTATTTTATTGTATTGCATTCAGATTATTTTCTCTCACTATTTCTACTTACAAAGCTTAATCAGAGTTTCTTTAGGGATTAATAGTATTGTCATTTGTGTGAATACAACATAGCTACTTGAAAAGAAGGGATATCCTTAATAATTTTATTATTTTAGTCTACAATATCTCCATTTTTGTTTATATGATGTCATAGAATAATACAGATGAGTAAAATTTCCCATATCTACTGTTTTTTCCTGTGTATTTCCAATTGTTTTTCTCGTAGTTTTAGTTTTATGGTTAATGAAACTATATTATTTAGCATTATAACATTCAGTGCAAAGATAAAAACGAGAGGGAGATAATAAATTATGTTTATCAAAAAGATAACTTTTCCCCAAATGTACAAGGAATACTTAAATTTTTTTTTATTTTTTATTTATTTATTTTTTTTTGAGACGGAGTCTCGCTGTGTAGCCCAGGCTAGAGTTCAGTGGCGCGATCTCGGCTCACTGCAAGCTCCGCCTCCCGGGTTCACACCATTCTCCTGCCTCAGCCTCCTGAGTAGCTGGGACCACAGGCACCCGCCACCGCGCCCGGCTAATTTTTTGTATTTTTAGTAGAGACGGGGTTTCACCGTGGTCTCGATCTCCTGACCCTGTGATCCGCCCGCCTCAGCCTCCCAAAGTGCTGGGATTACAGGCGTGAGCCACCGCGCCTGGCCTGATACTTAAAATTTTAATCAAAATGGACAACTTTATAAAGTAGTCTTTTACAGGCTACCATGATGGATAGTTCGCAAAGACTTGAAGAACTGCTCTCTGGTGGCATGCCTATTTGCAATGTGACTGATAAAAAAGTTGGTCTGTCTCCTTACCCCCTAAATCTGAACTGACCTTGTGAATTGCTTGCTTTGACCAGTAGAACACACAGGCACGACCTAGGTTTAGTTTTCACTCTCATGGACTACCTCCCTGAGACCTGCACGCAAGAAGACTAGCTTACTGAAAGTCAGTCTAGCTTACTGGAGGATGAGAAGATACACTGAAAACCACTAAAGTGCCTCTGAACCACCTGCCAGCACTTACTGCCAAATGTGTGGGTGAGGTTATCTTGAACCTCTAGCCAGCCTGGCTGTCACAGGCATGCTGCCACACACATGAACTCAGGCGGAGCTGGCCCAAGAGTCACCTGAAAAACTCACAGAATTACAGAAATAATAAAGGGGAGCTGTTATAGGACACTAAAGTAGAGTGGTTTATTACTTAGTAATACCTAAGTGATATATCCCATTTATTGAAATAATCTCATAAAAATAGAAATCATTACAAAAAGATGATCAAAGAGTTGCTTACTTGAAAATGTAAAACTACATTCACAGGTCAAGTTTGTATCAAAGAAGTATGCAAAACTGCGGTTAGAAATTATCTAGAAAGTCACAAAAGGGAAAACAACTTATACCAAACATATGAGCCAAAGTAGTACTCATTAAAAAGTTACAGCATTGAAAACAAAGCTATAATATAAACACAATGATGTTCAAAAGAATTAATAATCATCCAAAGAAATTTAAAAAGGAATAAGCCAAAATAATCCAGGTAATGAAATTAAATAAAGATAGTTAACACTGATGATTAATTATATATTGTTAGTTAAAATGTGAGCAAAGATTATTTTTTATATATATATATACACATACATACATATACATACTTTAAGTTCTGGTTTACATGTACAGAACGTGCAGTTTTGTTACACAGGTATACACATGCCATGGTGGTTTGCTTGAAAATGTAAAATAATAAGGTTGTTTTGGAAGCCAATCTAATGATACTAGAAATATTAAAAACATATCTACACTTCAACTCAACAGTCTTACTACTGAGCATTTATCCATGGTATCCATGGTGAAAAAAAAAACACAATAGAAAAAGTGTGTGTGTGTATGTGTGTGTGTATGTGTGTGTGTACATGATGTCAAGTAAAATTAAATTCTCTTTTGTTTAGTACTCTATGAGGGTTCAAAGATTTCTCTTGTGTTTTTCTGCTACTCAAATATAAATACTCTTGTCCTCAAATTGTTTTATTACCATGACTGATTGCTAAAACAGAAATATAATTTATATGAAAACTCCCAAAATCTGTTTTAGATACTTTCAGACAGTCATAAAACATGTCTAGTAGTGGAGACAGTATGAGTTCATAATTGTACTTGTCGTTGGTTACTTCTAAATTTACTAAATTTAAAATGCACTTGCTAATTTTTTGTCTATTTTAAATATAAGCCTCTGGTTATTAAAAAGTAAACAAAAACTGGTGGGTGATTCCCAGAATTTTAACCAAAAGCATAATCTGTTATCTCATGGCAACAGCTGTTTACATACTTTAAATTGAATAATGAGCTTTCAACAGTTTCAAAATTTAAACACAATCCAGACCAATGTTGATATTTCCACACTCAGGACAAGTGGCGCAGTGTAAAATTCATGTGAAAATCTCATTATCACTATCAACCACCAACACTAGCAACAATTAACCAAGGATAACAAGTCAAAATAAATAAGTATAAACTGTACTCTACTAGTGACTATTAAAAATTCAGCATTTCAGAACACTAATCTTCAATCCTTTATCAAAAGCATGTTTTGACCTTTAAAAATGTGGTAAAACACACATATATTATACAATTTACCATCTTCATTATTTTTAAAGTCACTCTGCAATTTCTCTTTAATATCATTGACTTGTGAATTTATAATTCTCACTCTGTCCCAAACAAGGGAACCTATTACATTTTGTAAACTTCTGTAGGTCATGAATTTTGCACCTCAAAGAGGATCTGTGTATTATTGAAGGCTTAAGAGGACAGCAGTGTGTGAAACAAAGTCCTGGACTAGCACTCAGAAAAAAATGGGTTCTGGTTCAGTTGTTCAACTACATTTAGTCATTTGACTCTTGAGTCTTATCTATTCATTCTTTGTGAAAAGATGTTATCTTTTCTGTAAGGTCTTTTCCACTCTAACTGGTGGCAGAGAAAGGTGTTTGGATTCTCAGGACTGTCTTCTTTGCTTACAATGTCTCTTCCAGCCCTGGATTTTTAAAATGTGATTTAAAAAAACAAAACTTTAAAAGATACCATCTTAACCATTTTTAAGTGTACAGTTCAGTAATTTAAAGTATATTTACATTGCTGTGCAATCAATCTCCAGAACCTTTTTAGCTTTCAAGAATGAAACTCTATGCCCACTGAACGAGCAACTCCCCATATATACATATATACACGTGTGTATATATATACGTGTGTGTGTGTATATATATATACGTGTGTGTGTGTGTATATATATATATCTCCAGCTTTTTCTTTTTCTCTGGAAAATTCTATCTTATTTCGTTCATCCGTTCATCAATGTTCACTTGGGTGACCTCCACCTTTTGGCTATTGTGAATAATGCTGTTATGAACATGAGTATGCAAATATCTCTTTGAGGCTCTGCTTTCAATTCTTTTGGATATATACCCAGAGGTATAATTGCTGAAACATATGGTAATTCTATTTTTAATATTTTGAGAAACTGCTATACTGTCTTTCATAGTGGCTACATCATTTAGCATTCCCATCAAAAATTCACAAGAGTTTCAATTTCTTCCACATTCTTACTAACATTTGTTATTTTTTTTTTATGTTTGCCATCCTAATGGTTTTGAGGTGATAGTGCATTGTGGTTTTGATTTGTATTTTCCCTAATAATCAGTGAGTAATCATGACATTTAAAGAAACGATGTTTAAATTTTTTCTTTAAGTACAATACAAATGCTACTTTATCTACAATGTAAAATAAAGCTGTAGACTTTATATACAAAAACAAGTTCTTGTTCACTGATCAGCAAATTTTCTCAAATATGCTGATTCATGGGCAAATATACTAGTGGGGTAAAATTAGAAGTACAAGCTTGCTGAATTGACCAGGGGATTTAGTTGGATTAATTTCCTAGTTATCATCAACCAAGCTGTCCTGATAAACCTAATTCCTCCACAAAGACATGGTAAAATATTCTGTCAATCTGATTTTTGTTTACTAAGCCACTTTTACTGACCAATTCGCACTCTAATTAATACATGATCTTTTCTTTGGATTTGTTATTCTTGTTTCATGAACTATTCTACTTTTTAAGGTGATTTTGCATAGATATAATCTATTATAACTAGTATTATAAAATAAAATATAAAACTGAAATGCAATGTACAAACCAGATGAATATCCTGTTTCCAAAAAATGCATATTAAAACTACATGGATTTCAAATTTCTTTTGTATCAAAATAAACTTATGCTAACTTGTTATAATATGTCTAAACAAGATCCAGTTTGAGGCACTGAGAAGAATATGACATCAGTTTGAAAAGAGCTCAATCAGAGCAACAAGAATTCTATAAACTGAAGCAAGAACAAACATCAAATTTCTGGTGAAGCTTGGGTGGAAGAATGGTGAAATCACTGATGTTTTGGAAAAATGGTGAAATCATTGATGACGTTTTATGAAAAGTTTATGGGGACAATGCCTGATATGATTTGGGCTGTGTCTCCAGCCAAATCTCATCTCGAACTGCAGTTCCCATGATCCCCACGTGTCATGGGAGGGACCCTGTGAGAGGTAATTGAATCATGGGGGCAGTTACTTCCACATTGTTCTTATGATAGTGAGTTCTCATGAGATCTGATAGTTTTATAAGGGGTGTTGACCCCGCTTTGTTCTGCACTTCTCATTCCTGCTGCCATGTGAAGAAGGATGTGTTTGCTTCCCCTTCCACCATGATTGTAAGTTTCCTGAGGTCTCCTCAGCCCTGCTGAACTGTGAGTCACTTAAACCTCTTTCCTTTATAAATTACTCAGTCCTGGTTATGTCTTTATTAGCAGCATGAGAACACTCAATTGGTGCCATAGAGAGGGGACACTGCTGTAAAGATACCCAAAAATGCAGAAGTGACTTTAGGACTGGGTAACAGGCAGAGGTTGGAATAGGTTGGAGGGCTCAGAAGAAGACAGGAAGATGTGGGGAAGTGTGGAACTTCCTAGAGACTTGTTGAATGGCTTTCAACAACATACTGATTGTGATATGGACAAAGAAGTCCAGGATGATGTGGTCTCAGATGGAGATGAGGAAATTGCTGGAAAACAGAATAAAGGTGACTCTTGCTGTGTTTTAGCAAAGAGAGTGGTGGCATTTTTTCCCCCTGCCCTAGAGATCTGTGGAAATTTGAACTTGAGAGAGATAATTTAGTGTATCTGGTGGAAGAAATTTCTAAGCAGCAAAGCATTCAAGAGGTAACTTGAGTGTATTGAAAGCATATAGTTTTATCTATTTACAAAGATATGGTTTGGAATTTGAACTTATCTTTAAAAGGGAAGTAAAACATAAAAGTTCGGAAAATGTGCAGCCTGATGATTTAATAAAAAAGAAAAAAAATTTTTTCTGAGAAGAAATTCAAGCCTGTTACAGATATTTGCATAAGTAACAAGGAGATGAATGTTAATCACCAAGAAAATGGGGAAAATGTCTCCAGGGCATGTCAGAGACCTTCATGGCAGCCTCTCCCATCATAGGCCCAGAAGCCTAGGAGGAAAAAATGGTTTTCTGGGCTGGGCCTAGGACCCCTATGCTGTGTGCAGCCTAGGGACTTGGTGCCCTGCATCTCAGCTGCTCCAGCATGGGTAAAAGGAGCTAAAGTACAGTTCAGACCATGGCTTCAGAGGGTGCAAGCCCCAAGCCCTGGCACCTTCCATGTGGTGTTGAGCCTAAAGGTACACGAAAGTCAAGAAATGAAGTTTGGAAACCTCTGCCTAGATTTCAGAGAATGTATGGAAATGCCTGGATGACCAGGCAGGGTCTTCATGGAGAACCTCTCCTAGGGCAGTGCAGAAGAGAAATGTGGGGTTGGGGCCTCCCTACATAGTCCCCACTATGGCACTGCCTAGTGGAACTGTGAAAAGAGCTCCAAACCCCAACACAGTAGAGCTACCAGCAGCTTGCACCATGTACCTGGAAAAGCAGCAGACACTCAACTCTAGTCATGAAGGCAGCCGGGGATGCTATATGCTGCAGCCACAGGGGTGGAGCTGTCCAAGGCCATGGGAGCCCACTTCTTGCATCAGCATGACCTGCATGTGAGACACAGAATCAAAGGAGATCATTCTGGAACATTAAGGTTTAATGACTGCCCTATTTGATTTTGGACTTGCATGGGGCCTGTAGCCCCTTTGTTTTGGTCGATTTCCCCATTTTGAATGGGTGTATTTAACCCATACCTGTATCCTCACTGTATCTAGGAAGTAACTAACTTGCTTTTGAGTTTACAGGCTTATAGGTACAAGGGACTTGCCTTATCTCAGATGAGACTTTGGACTTGGACTTTTGAGTTAATGCTGAAATGAGTTAAGAGTTTGGGGAACTATTGGGAAGGCATTTTTGTGTTTTGAAATGTGAGGACATGAGATTTGAGAGGGGCCAGGGGTGGGATTATATGGTTTGGCTGTGTCCCCACCCAAATGCCCAAATGTCATCTTGAATTGTAGTTCCCATTAATCCCCATGTGTCATGGGAGGGACCCAGTTGGAGGTAATTGAATAATGGGGGTGGTAAACTTCATGCTGTTCTTGTGATAGTGAGTGAGTTCTCATGAGATCTGATGGTTTTTTAAGGGCCTTTCTTCCACTTCAGTCTGCACTTCTCCTTGCTGCTGCCATGTGAAGAAGGGCATGTTGGCTTCCCCTTCCACCATGATTGTAAATTTCCTGAGGCCTTCCAAGCCCTGCTGAAATGTGAGTCAATTAAACCTCTTTCCAGCTGGGAGAAGTGGCTCACACCTGTAATCCCAGCATGTTAAGAGGCTGAGGCAAGCAGATCACCTGAGGTCAGGAGTTCAACACCAGCCTGGCCAAAATGGTAAAACCCCATCTCTACTAAAAATACCAAAATTAGCCAGGTTTGGTGCAGACATCTATAATCCCAGCTACTCAGGAGGCTGAGGCAGGAGAATCACTTGAAACCAGGAGGTGGGGATTGCAGTGAGCCAAGATCACACCACTGCACTCCAGCCTGGCCAACAGAGCAAGATTCCATCTCAAAAACAACAACAACAACAACAACAACAACAACAACAACAACAACAAAAAGAAAAGAAAACACCTCTTTCCTTTATAAATTTACCCAGTCTTGGGTATGTCTTCATTAGCAGTGTGAGAATGGACTAATACAATGCCCCAAAGAAATCAGTGGTTTACAAATAGATAACTCACTTTAAGGGACAAGATGATGCTGAAGATGAAGCCTGCTATGGCAGACTATTTACATCAATTTGTGAGTTTTTAAAAAAAAGTTTATGTTCTAATTGAAGAGAACTGATGATTACAGCAGAAATCATAGACATTTTAAAAGGTTCAGCTTACAAAATTATAAGTAAAAAATTAAAGTTGAGCAAACTTTCCACTCGATAGGTACTCAAACTGTTATTCCCAGATCAGCTGCAGACAACAGCAGAGCTTACAATGAAAATTTTAGGAAAGCAGGATCAAGATCCTAAAGCACTCCTCTGAGGAACTGTAAAAGTAGATAAAGCATTGCTTTGCCAGTAAAATCCTGAAGACAAAACACAATCAAAGCAATGGTTACTAAGAGGTAGAAGTGGTCCACTCAGAGCAAAAGGACACCAATAAAGAGCAAAAGTCATGGCAACAGTTTTGATGGGTACTCAAGACATTTTGCTTGTTTACTTTCTGAAGGATAAAAAAAAACAATAGCATCTGGTTATTAGGAGAGTTTTTGAAAAAGTTAGCCAAAGCTTTAGCATAAAAACACCAGAGTCTTCCTCCAACACAGCAATGCTCCTGTTCGTTCCTCTCATCAAACAAGGGCTATTTTGCAAGAGTTTCGGTGGAAAATCATTAGGCATTCATTTTACAGTCCTGATTTGGCACTTTTTGGCTTCCTTTTTGTTTTCTAATCTAAAAAATTCTGGAAAGAGCACTGATTTTTCTTCTTAATAATGTAAAAAAGATTCTATTGAAATGGTTAAATTCCAAGGACCCTCAGCTTTTTAGGAATGGATTAAATGACTGGTAATCACAGCTTACAAAAATGTTCTTGATGGAACTTATGTTTAAAAATATAGTTTACATTTTTTAAATTTTATCTCTAAATTCCATTTTCCACAAACTTCTTGAAGTTCACTCATGTTTTTGTCTGTGTGTGTATGTGTATAATATATGCATACACACACTATGTATTCTATATACTATATTATATATAATGTACATATACACTATGTAATATATAATTGTATATGTTCTATATATACTATATAGTCTATATATAGTATGTATACACTATAGTGTATGTATGTATAGTATATATACTATAGCATACGTAATATATATGGTATATCATAACTATATAACACATGCCGTAGTATATATATGTATACATATATACGTGTTGCATATGTATTATATATAATATATAAGTACTATTGGATATATAGTGTCTATATAATATATAGTATATTGTATTATACTGTATATATACTATACTATATATTACATATAAAATATTAATATATAGTATATATACTATATATTATATATAAACTATATATAACAGTATACATAGTATATATATATGACTCTATGTATATGACATTTTAGGCTATTCTGTCACAATTAGTGATTATAATTCCAAGTCTAAAAAAATTAAAAGTAACAGAAAGTCTAACTATAAATGCCATAATCCCTCTCTAGCTTAATCTTTATCTTTATCATAAATATGTTCACCTCTGCCACTTCTAAGGATCAAGCAAAGGTAATGAAAAAAACATAAAGATCAAGTCTATTGTTATTTTTATTTTTAACCTAGCAGAGTTGACATTATTAAGTAAATAAAGGTGAAGAAATCCAATAGTAGTAAAGGTTGTTGATAATACCTGTCAATAAACATGACCAAAATCCATCATCCAAAATAACAAATCTTACTTGAAAGAAAAAAAGTTTAATTAAATTGTATGTTAACAGATGTATGTTAACAGAAGTGTTTCAGAAAGTAGTCAATTGCTTTTGATGGCATGTAAAGTAAATATGTAGTTTACTTGATCCAAACTATCAAGTGCCAATTACTGTGTGAAGAGTTGAATATAATGTGTTATTTTCATTCCTCTTTAGGAACATCTTCTTCTGTTCTTTTACCCTTTAAGGTTCAAATGTTTAGGTTATTTCTTATATTATCCTTTCCTTTCATACTGTTGCCTTTAACTTTCCTATGCATTCTTTTCCCTATTATTGTGGAAATACACACAGACATGCACACACACACACACACACACACACACACCATAGTATTTATCGTTTTAACCACTTTTCAAAATATAATTCAGTAGTATTAAGAACATTCATATTGTTGTGTACCCATCCATTCTTGTGGTGTCATTGATAACTACTGAAAACCAATCTTCAGCTTAGGTCTCTCTCCCAAAATCTATTAGTCTATTCAGCATCTCTTATTGGATATTGTATCATTCGGCTTTCGCATGGGTGAAAGCAACATAAACTATATCTACCTAATTTAAATAGAAAAATATTTTATTAAAGGGATTTGGGGTGATGCCCAGAATCTCTTGAAAGGACTGGAGATGCATGCTCCAAGATGACATAATTATTACAAAGAAGTCTTTCCCAATCACAGTGCAAAAGTGAGCCTATAAAAATACCACAGCTATTATCACTAGGCATAGATCCTTCAGTTTGTACCACCATTTGCATTCATACCTCTGGAGACCTATTGCTGAACCTTCAGGAGCCAGAGGCTCTGTAATCCAGATCCAATTTCTGCTGTTGCTCATGGCTACTGCTTGCCTTAACATAGACTTCATGTAGCCTTCCTTCTGCATATCACCAGTTTCCTTCTCCAATTCCAGAGCAAGTGTCTCTGACTGGTAAAATCTAGGTCATGCACCAATGGCCCACCCACTGGCCCCACACCACCACCACTGCCAGTGTGAATGCATGCACAGAGGCCACCAGCCCCGCACTGGTCAGCTCCCCAATGCTGCACCAACACTGCCACCAGTGCAAACATGCACATGGACACCGGGTGCCTGCCCTCAACAGCCCCCTGATGGACTACAACTGCTGGTGCTGTGAAAAACCTCACAGCCACCAGAAGCCCTGTGCCTGCAGCAGCCCAGACCCAGCCTATGAGCATGCACCACACTGTGCTGCTGCAACTGCTGGCACAAGTGAACAAGCGTAAGTCCCGCTACCACCACCCAACAAAGCACTTTGTCTGGCAACACCCATTGTCATGGTTTGGACAGTGGTCCAGAAACACCTCAATCCCTCCAGCGTAGCAGGTTTCTAACCTCAAGGGGCCAGAGAACAAAGCTGGGGGCCTGATACCAGCCCCCAAGATTTAGAGGACCCTTCCAACCAGTGTTGAGCTTAGCCTTGGCCCCCTGAAATCTTCAAGAAATGAAGCCAGTCTACTGAACCCACCTTATATCACAATCAAATCCCCAAGGATGTCAAAGAAGATAAAAGAAAAAAAATACATCCAAAGGCCAGCAACTTCAAGAACTGAAGGAACATCTACTCATGGATGAGAAAGAGCCAGTGCAATAACTTTGGCAACTCAAAAAGTCAGAGTGTCTTCTTATCTTCAAATAACCACACTAGTTCCCAGACATAGTTCTTAACCAGGCTGAAATGGCTGAAATGACAGAAATATAATTTAGAATATTAGTAAGTATGAAGATCATGGAGATTCAGAAGAAAGTTGAAATCCAATCCAATGATTCTAAGAAATACAATAAAACAATACAGGAAGCGAAAGACGAAATGGCCATTGTAAGAAAACCAAACTGATCTTATAGAGCTGAAAAATTCACTGCAATAATTTCAGAATACCATCACAAGTATTGAAAGCAAAATTAACCAAGCTGAGGAAAGAATCTCAAAGCTAAGAAATCAGTTCTCTGAAATAATTCACTCAAACAAAAATTAAAAAATAAAGAATGAACAAAATCTCTGAGAAATATGAGATTGTATAAAGAGATAAAATCTATAACTCATTGGAATTCCTGAAAGACAGGGAGAAAGCAAGCAACTTGGAACAAGTATTTCAGGCTATAGTCTGTGAAAATTTCCACAACCTCACTAGAGAGGCCAACATTTAAATTGAGGAAATGCACAGAACCTCTGTAAAATACTTAACAAGAATGCCATGCCCAAGACAAACAGTCATCAGATTCTCTAAGGTAGAAATGAAAGAAAAAAGGTTAAAGACAGTTAGAAAGAAGAGGCAGGCAACCTACAAAAGGAACTCCATTAGGCTAACAGTGGACTTTTTAGCAGATACTCTACAAGCCAGAAGAGATAGGGATCTATATTCAGCATTGTTAAAGAAAGAATTTCCAAATGAGAATTTCATATCCAGCCAAAGTAAGTTTCATAATGAAGGAGAAATAAGATCCTTTAAAGACAAGCAAATGCTAAGGGAATGTGTTAATACCAGACCTGCCTTACAAATGATCCTAAATGGAGTGCTAAATATGGAAAGGAAGGACAACTACCAGCTACTTGAAAACACAGTTAAGTACATAGACTAGTGACACTACAAAGCAAACACACAAACAAGTCTGCATAGTAGTCAGCTAACAACATGACAGGATCAAATCCTCACTTATCAATACTAACCTTGAATGTAAACAGGCTAAATGCCCCAATTAAAAGACATAGGGTGGCAAGTTGGATAAAGACATATGCTGTCTTTAAGAGACCCATCTCACCTGTATGACACTCTTAGACTCAAGTAAAAGGATAGAGAAAATCCTACCAAGCAAATGGAACACAGAAAAAAGTAGGGGTTGCTATTCTAATTTTAGACAAAACAGACTCTAAACAAAGATCAAAAAAGAAAAAGAAGGGTATGATTTAATTGTAAAGAGCTTAATTTAACAAGACCTAACTATCCTAAATGTATATGCACCCAGGACTGATGCACTCAGATTTATAAAACAAGTTCTTAGAGACCTACAAAGAAACTTAGATAACCATACAACAGTAGTGGAAGACTTCAACACCCCACTGACATTATTAACAGATCATGGAGGCAGAAAACTAACACATTCAGAACCTGAGCTCGACACTTGACCTAATGGACCTAATAAATACCTACAGAACTCTCCACCCCAAAACAACAGAATATAGGTTATTCTCATCTGCATATCCGCATACTTTAAAACTCACCACATGACTGGACATAAAATACTTCTTAGCAAAGTTTTTAAAAAACTAAAACCACACTATGCATACTCTCAGACCACAGTACAATACTACTAATAGTATTGATTTTTATACCATACAATTATATTTGCATTTAAACAAATGCAAAACCATACAATTACGTGGAAGTTAAACAACCTGCTTGTGAATGACTTCTAGGTAAATAATAAAATTAAGGCATAAATCAAGAAATTCTTTGAAACTAGTGAGAACAGATATACAACATACTAGAAAATCTGGGACACAGCTAACACATTGTAGGAGGGAAGTTTATAACACTAAATGTCTACATCAAAAAGTTAAGAAAGATCTCAATTTAATAACCTAACATCACAACTAGAGGAACTAGAGAAACAAGAGGAAGCCAACCCCAAAGCTAGCAGAAGATAAGAAATAAACAAAATCAGAGAAGAACTGAAGGAAATTGATACGTGAAAAAAAAAAAAAAAGACCAGTGAATCCAGGAATTTGTTCTTTGAAAGAATTAATGAGAAAGATAGACCGTTAGCTAGAATAGTAGAGAAAAAAGAGAGAAAAACCAAATAAACATAATCAGAAATCACAAAGCACATGTTACCACTGACCACAAAGAAATACAAAAACCCCTCAGGGTGTACTGTGATACCTCTATGAACACAAACTAGAAAACCTAGAAGAAATCAATAAACTTCTGGAAATATACCACCTCCCAAGGTTGAACCAAGAGGGATGAAACCCTGAACATATCAATAACAAGTTCTGAAACTGAATCAGTAATAAGTCTGCCAATCAGGAAAGCCCTGGACTAGGCAGGTTCAGAGCCAAATACTATCAGATGTATAAAGAAGAGTTGGAACCATACCTACTCAAAGTATTCCAAAAATTTGAGGAGAAGAGACTCCTCTCTAATTGATTCTGTGAGGCCAGAATCATGCTGTCACCAAATCTGGCAGAGACACAATGAAAAACAGACAACTTCAGACAATAGAAATTTAATAGAAAAGAGAAAACTCAATGAACATAAATGAAACAATCTTCAACAAAATACTAGCAATCCATATCCAGCAGCACATCAAAAAGTTAATTCATGACAATCAAGTAGGCTTTATCCCTGGGATGCAATGTTGGTTCAGCACATGCAAATCAGTAAATGTGATTAATGACATAAAAAGAACTAAAAACAAAAATTACATAATTATCTCAATAGGTGCAGAAAAGATTTTTGATAAAATTCAACATCTCTTCATGTTAAAAATTCTCAATAAATTAGGTACTGAAGGACTATACCTCAAATAATATGGGCCATCTATGACAACCCCACAGCCAACATTATGCTGAATGAAAAAAACCTAGAAGCATTCTCCTTAAAAATCAGAATAAGACAAAGATACTTTCTGTCACCACTCCTATTTGATACAGTGCTGAAAGTCCTGGCCAGAACAATCAGGCAAGAGAAAAAAAAATCAAAGGCATCCAAATAAGAAGAGAGGAAATCAAACTATCCTTGTTTTCAGACAATATGATTCTATACCTAGAAAAACCCACAGTCTCTGTATGAAAGCTCTGAGATCTGATAAACCGCTTCCGTGAAGTTTCAGGACACAAAACCAACATACAAAAATCAATTGCATTCCTATACACCAACAACATCTAAGCTGAGAGCTAAATCAAGAATGTAATCTGACTCACTTTACCCACAAAAAGAATAAAATACCTAGGAATACAGCTAATCAGGGAGGAAAAAAAAAATCTCTACAATGAGAAATGCAAAACACTGCACAAAAAATCGAAGATGACACAAACAAATAAAAATCTTCCCATGCTCATGGATAGGAAGAATCAATATTTTTTAAATGGCCATACTGCTCAAAGCAATTGCAGATTCAATGATATTCCTATCAAATTACCAATGAAATTATTCACAGAGTTAGAAAAAAAATTGTTTTAAAATTCATATGGTACCAAAAGAAAGCCTGAATAGCCAAGGCAATCCTAAGCAAAAAGAACAAAGCAGGAGGCATCACATTACCTGGCTTCAAACTACAGTACAAGGCTACAGTAACCAAAACAGCATGGTACTGTTGCAAAACAGACACATAGACTAATGGAACACAATGGAGAGGCCAGAAATAATGCCCCACACTTAAAACCATCTGATTTTTGACAGTCAACAAAACAATCAATGGGAAAAAGGCCTCTGTAGTCAATGAATGGTGCTGGGATAATTGACTAGACATATGCAGAATATTGAAACTGGACCCCTTCCTTACACTATAACCCAAAATTAATTCAAGATGGATTAAAGGCTTAAATGAACAACCTAAAATTATAAAAGCCCTGGAAGAGAAGAGATACATAGCCAACAAGCATATGAAAAAAATGCTCCACATTAGTAATCATTAGCAAAATGCAAGTCAAAACCACAATGAGATACTCTCTCATGCTAGTCAGAATGGCTATCATTAAAAAGTCAAAAAAATAACAGATGTCAGTGAAGTTGTGGGAAAAAAGGGAACACTTATACACTGCTGGTGGGAATTCAAATTAGTTCAGCAAATGTGGAAAACAGTTTGGCAATTTCTCACAGAACTCAAAGCAGAATTACCATTCTACCTAGCAATTCCATTATTCAGCATATACCCAAAGAAATATAAATCATTCTACCATAAAGAGATATGCACATGCATGTTCATCACAGCAGTATTCACAATAGCAAAGACATGGAATCAACCTAAATGCCCATCAACTGTAGAATGGATAAAGAAAATGTGGTACATATACACTATGAAATACTATGCAGCCATAAAGAAGAATGAGATGATATCCTTTGTAGCAACATGGATAGAGCTGGAGACCATTATCCTAAGCCAACTAGAACAGGAACAGAAAGCCAAACACCACATGTTCTTACTTATAAATGGGAGCTAAAAACTGAGTACATGTGCACACAAAGAAGGGAACAACAGGTGCTTGGGCCTGCTTGATGGTAAAGGGAGGGAGATGGGTGAGGATAAAAAAACTACCTATTGGGCACTACCCTTATTACCTGGGTAGCAAAATAATCTGTAAATCAAACCCCTGTGACATGCAATTTGCCTGTATTAACAAACCTGCATATTTATCCCTGAATCTGAAATGAAAGTTAATAAAAAATCTAGGTCATGTATGAAACCTGGGCCTTATCTGTGAGAGGGGCATCCCATAATGGGAGATGGGCTCTGGCCCATTATGTGAAATAATTGCCAAAGCAGAGGATAAGAATTGACCATTTCAAATAATAAAAAAGTTCAATACTTTGTTTTATAGGCACTTCAAAATCATCATAAACCTGATTTGAACTTCTCATCTTTCTCCCAAATCCTTGTGTTCTCCTAGGCAGAAACATAGAAGCATTAATTTTATACTTTCCTGCACCACTCCCAATCAGTTACATTCCAAGTATATCTTGAATCTTTCTACGCCTCTCCAGATCCACTACTATCATTTGAATTCAACTTTTTTTTTAACCTAGAATATCCCTAAATGGTCTCATTCATTATAACACCTTTATTGAAATACAGTTTACATGCAATACTATTTAATCTTTGACAATTCAATATTTGGTATTTTCAGAGAGTTGTGCAACCATCACAACAGTTCATTTTAGAACATTCTCATCACCCCAAAAGGAAACCTTTTGTCCATTAACAGTCATTCCTCATTTCTCCCGATGCCCCTAGTTCTAAGTAACCACTGATCTACTTTCTGTCTCAGTAGAGTCACCTATTATGGACATTTTGAATCACTGGTATCATACAGTATGGGTCTTTTGGGACTGACTTCTTTCACTTGGCATAATGTTTTAAACGTTCATGCATGTTGCAGCCTCTATCATTACTCCATTTTCATTGCTAAATAACATTACACCATATGAATCTACCATATTTAATTTTATCCAATTATCAGTTAATGGGCATTTGGGTTGTTTCTACTTTTTGCTATTACAAATAATGCTGCTATGAATATTCAGGTATAAGTTTTTGTGTGGACATATGTTGCAGTTCTCCTGGAGTATAAATCCTGGGTCATGCGTTAACTGCATTTTTAAGATTTTATGAATTGCTAAACTGTTTTCCAAAGTGGCTGCTCCATTTTACACTTTTACCAGCAGTGCATGAGTGTTCAAAATTTGTCCACTTCTTCACTGACAGTTGCTTTTTGCTGGTCGTTTTTTTATTATGGCCATCCCAATAGGTATAAAAGTAGCATCTCATTGTTTTGATTCTCATTTCCTTATGACTGATGACATCGTACATCTTCTGTGTGTTTATTGGCCAACTGTAGATCTTGTTTGGATAATGTGTATTCAAATCCTTGGCCCATTTTTAAATTGGTGTGTTTGTCTTTATATTATTGGGTTGTAGGTGCTCTTTATATATTCTACAAACAAGTCTCTTATCAGATATATAATTTGCACACATTTTCTCCTAAACTGTAGGTTGTCTTTTCACACTTCTGATACTGTCCTTTGAAGCATAATTTTTAAATCAAGCCCAATATGTGTTTTTCTTTGTTTGTTTTGTTTTCATCACTTATGTTTTTGTCATGATACCAAAGAAACCATTGTCTAACCTAAGGTCACAAAGTGATGCCTATGTTATCCTCAAAGAGTTTCATCATTTTAGCTTTAAATTTAGGTCTTTGCTCCATTTTGATTCACTTTTTTGGACGGCATGACGGAGAAATATAGATTCATTCTTTTGCATAAATGTTAACATTACCATTATTTATTGCAAAGACTTTCCTTTCCCCATTGAATTGTCCTGGAACTCTTGCCAGAACATCAGCTGAATGTAAATATATGTTTGTTTGTAAGATTTCAACCCCAGTCCATTGATTTATGTCTATTCTTGTGCCTGCATGTCTTGATTACTGTAGCTTTGCAGTAGGTTTCAAAATAAGCATAGATAAGATCTCTAATTTTGTTATTCTTTTTTAAGATCATTCTGGCTATTCTGGGTCCCTTGCATTTGTGTATAAATTTGAGGATCAGCTTGTCCATTTCTAGAAAAATAACAAAGCACCAGCTTAGATTCTGATAGGGGAACATATTGATCTATCTTTGGAGAGTATAGTAGTCTTCCCTTATCTGTATTAGGGCTGCCATAATAAATAACCAAAACTGAGAGACTTAAAACCACAGAAATTTATTCTCTCACAGTCCTAAATAAGAGAAGTCTGAAATCAAGGTGTAAACAGGGCCATACTTTCACTGGTAGTTTCTAAATGATTCATAGGAATGTTTGGAGTTCCTGGGCATGAAGCTGCACAACTCCAATCTCTGCCTCCATTGTCACATGGCAATCGTGTGTGTGTGTGTGTGCACGTGTCTATGTGTCTTCAGGTGGTGTTCCACTGTTTATGTGTGTATATATCCATGTCTCTTCTACTCTTATTTATAAGGACACCAGTTATATTGAATTAAGGGCTCATCCTTCTTCAGCAGGATCTCAACTTACATTTTAATTATATTTTCAAAGACCCCAGTTCCATATATGGTCACATGCATAGGTTTCAGAAATTAGAATTTCAGTATATCGTTTTTGTCATACACAAATCAACTCTCAATAATTCCCATCATATTGGATTTTATTAATAATATATACAAATAAAATTAATTTTCGATCTTGATCTTCAATCCTGTGTCCTTATTGAATATGCATGATAGTTCCAGTGTTTTTTAGTAGATTTCTTTATGATTTTCTATGAACAAGATCATGTGATCTGCTAATATAGTTTTACTTCCTCCTTTCTTATCTATATGCTTTGTTATTTTATTTTCTTTCCTAATTGTCCAGAATAGAACCTCAAGTAAAATGTGGAATAGAAGTGACAAGAGTATATATTTTTGTCTTGTTCCTGATCTTAGGGGGAAGATTTCAGTCTTTCATCATTGGGTTTGATGTTGGCTGTATTTTGTAAATGCTTATTATGATATTGAGTCAATTCCTGTCTATTCCTAGTTTTTTAACTGTTGTTGTTGTTTTTTTCTTTTTTAAGGAGATAGAGCCTTTAAGGAGGTAATTAAGGTTAAATGAAGGCATAAGGGTGGGGTTGTAAATCCCCAGTACTGGTGTCCTTCTAAGAGGAAGAGACAATAGAAATCTCTCTCTCTCTCTCTCTCTCTCGCTCTCTCTCTCTGTGCATACACAGAGGAAAAGCCATGTGAGAATACAGTGAGAAGGTGATCAACTGCAAGTCAGGAGGAGAGCCCTCACCAGAAACTGAATTTGTTGGCACCTTGATCATGGACTTTTAGCTTTCAGAACTGTGAGAAAATAAATGTCTGTTTTTTAAGTGAATCAGTCTGTGGTATTTTGTCATGTCAGCCCGAGTGGACTAAAACATATAGTGTATTGCATTAGTTAATGCTTAGAGTTTAAACCATCTTTGCATTCCTGTGATAAATGCCACTTGGTCATGGCAATTGATTCTCTTATATATTGCTAGATTCAGTTGGCTGGTATGTTATGAGGATTTTGTACCTGTATTTATATGGGTAGCTTGATCTTTAGTTTTCTGTCTTGTAATTTCTTTGTCTGGGTTTGGTATCACAGTAACACTAGCCTCATAGAATAACTTGGAATATGTTCACTCATCTTTTATTTTTTGGAAGAGTTTGTGTAGGATTGCTGTTAATTCTTCTTTAAAGGTTTGGAACAATTCACTAGTGAAGGATCTGGAATTAGAATTTTCTTTGTTGGATGGATTTTGACTATTTATTCAGTCTCTTTACTTGTTTCAGGTCTATTCTGATTTTTTATTTCTTCTTCCATCAGTTTTGAGAGCTTGTATCTTTCTATACATTTTGTCCCACTTGATCTAAATTATCTAATTTGTTGTTTGTTCATGGTACAGCAGTCCTGCCCTTATTTGTCATTTCACTTTCCATAGTTCCAGTTACCTGCAGTAAATTGCAGTCCAAAAATATTAAATAGAAAATGCCAGAAATAAACAATTCATAAGTTTTAAATTGCACACCATTCTAAGTAGTGTGATAAAATCTCATGTCATCCTGCCTCACTTTTTTTTTTTTTAATAGAGACAGGGTCTCACTGGAGTGCAGTAGTGCAATCATAACTCACTGCAGCCTTGAACTATTGGGCTCAAGTGATCCTCCCACCTTAGCCTCCCCAGTAGCTGGGACTACAAATGTGCGTCACACCTAGTTGATCCCAGGACATAAATCATCCCCTGTGCTGCATATTATACCCACACATTAGTCAATTAGTAGTTGTCTTGCTTATCAGATCATCCTGACATCCAACCATTGATATTATCATGACTCAATGATCTGAGATCACCCAAAACACATGGTCCTTCTAACATTACCAGAGGATCAGTAGCAGCCTAACACTATGCCACACCACAACACACAAGTCATTCACCTCGTTTTCTCTCAGTGGGTAGGCAGCTCATCATCTTGCATTATCACAAGAAGAACAAAGGCAAGTACAGTACAATAAGATATTTTGAGAGAGAGAAACAAACTATATTTGCATATTTTTGTTACAGTGTATTTCTATAATTATTCTGTTTTTATTAGTTATTGTTAATCTCGTGCTGAGCCAAATTGATAAATCACAGGAACGTATAAGGAAAAAATATAGTACATAAAGAGTTCAATATTATCTGTGGTTTCAAGCATCCACTTGGGATTTTGGAACATATCTCCCACAGATAGTCGTTACTACTACATTTCTTTAAATCTTTTAATTTCAGCAGTAATGTCACCTCCATTCCTGATGTTATTAACATAATTCTTCTCTTTCTCTCTCTCTCTCTCTTTGTTTCATCAGTCTAGTAAAATGTTCTTCAAACTTATTGGTCTTTTTCAAAGAACCAACTTTTTGTTTCACTGATTTTTATCTATTGTTTTACTATTCTTTATTTCATTAATTTGAACACTAATATTTATTATTTTTAATCTGCTTGCTTTGTGTTCAATTTGCTCTTCTTTTAGTGTCTCAAGATGGAATATTGATCTATCAAGTAAAAAACTTTTAAAAAATATGGTTTTTTACACTTATGAATTTTCCACTAAGCTGTATGCCTGTTTTTAGCTGCATACTAAGTTTTGGTGTGTTGTATATTTATTTTCATTTACCTTAAAGCATTTTCTAGGTCTCCTTGTGATTTCTTCTTTTACCCACTGGTTATTTAGCAGTGTGTTCTTGGATTTCAACATATTTGCGAGTTTCTCAAATTTCTTTGTCATTGAATTCTAGATTCACCCTATTCTGCTTGGTGAATATGCTTTGTTATTTCTATCCTTTTAAATTTTCTAAGATTGATTTTATAACCTAGCCTATGGAATCCTGAAAGATCTTCCATGTGCACTTGAAAAGAATAGGTATTCTGCTGCTTTTGTGTAGAGTATTCTATCTGTGTATGTGAAGTCTATTTAGTTTATAGTTTGTATAAGTTTTATATTTTCTTGTTGGTCTTCTGCTTATTTGTTCTATCCATTATTGAATGTGTAGTACTGAAGTCTATGACACATTGAATTGTCTATTTTTTTCTTTCACTTTTATCCGTTTTTCTTTTGTGTATTATAGGGCTCTATGGTTAGGTGTACATGTTTACAATTGTTATATCTTTCTGATGGATTGACCCTTTATCAATATAAAATAATCCTCCTTATCTTTGGTAACACCTTATTTTTATAATCTAAACTGCCTGTCTTAATTTTATATTGGTATTATAACACATTTTTTAAGATTTTGTGGCTTAAAATATCAATTCATTCTCTTACTTCTCTTGTCTGCAGTCGGAAATCAAAAATCAGTTTCATGAGCTAAATTCAAGATGTTGGTAGGCTGGTTCCCCTGCAAACTCTGAGAGAATTAGTTTACTTGCCTTTTTTAAACTTCTAGTAACTGCCTGCATTTCTTGGTTTGTAATTCCTTCCTCATATCTCTACAATCTCTTGCTTCTGTTGTCATATCTCCAACTTACCACTTTGACATCCTGGTACCCTCATAATGACTTGTTACTACATGAAACTCACTTGATAATCCAGCAAAATCTCCCCATCTAATCTGGGGAATATTCAGTCATCCTACCAGTGTCTGATAGAAATATAGCCACTTAAGTTTTCTTATAGTTACTGTTTGCATTTGTTATATCATTTACCATTATTCTACTTTAAACCTATTTGTATCTTTCAATATAAAGTATGTCCTCTAGAGAGTACATTGCTGAATCCTATTGCCCACCCCAATTGATTGTCAGCAATCTCTGACTTTAAATTGGACTATTTAATCCATTTGCATTTAATGTTATCATTTGGTATAGTTATATTTATATCTGCCATTTTAGTTGCTTTACTTTGCATTAATGTTTTTGAGTGTAGCATTATTTAATTCAATTCCTTTAATAATTTTTCACTATGTATATATTTTTTCACTATATTTACTATATTAATATACATATATATTTAAACAAGGTTGCCCAAGCTGGAGGACAGTGGCACAATCATTGCTCACTGCAGCCTCAAATTCCTGAGCTCAAGCCATCCTCTTGCTTCAGCCTCCTGAGTAGGTTGGATTACAGGAGTAGCTGGGACTACCACCACACCCAGCAAATTTTAATTTTTTTTTTTTTTTGTAGAAAATGGGGACTTTGCTATTGCCCAAGTTTTTCTCAAACTCTTGGCCTCAATTCACCGTCTTGCCTTAGCCTCTCAAAGGGTTAGAGGAGCTACCACATCTGGCCTCACAATATATTTTTAAGTGAATTCCTTATTGGTTTCTCTAAGACTTACCACACTTATCATAGTTTATCACAATCTACTTCAAATTTATACTAACTTAATTTCAGTGAGATACAGAAATGTAACTTCTACATAGCTCTCTTCCCTCTTTCCTCTTTTGATATTGTTATAAACATCTACGCATGTTATAAAACCAAAACCAAAATAAATTCTTATAATTTTACTTTATAAAATTTTATATTTACTAAGGAGACTTAGGGATAAAAGCAAAGCAAGTATATTTATAGAGTTTGTTATAATAGTCTTACTTACCATTTTAGGTCCACTTTTTTTCCCCTGAGGATTCAAGTTACTATCTGACATCATTTCATTATTCCATGGCAGCTTTGCTCCTACCCACTTCCTTTGTTTTTATTATCAAATTACATATTTATTTGTTGTAGACTGAATAATACAATTATGCATATATATTTTATGCAAGTTATTTACATAATTTAAGAAAAGGAGAAGAAATGTGCATGTATACTGTCTTTTCTAATTACATAATTATCTTTACCAGTGCTTTTTGTTTTTTTGTGTGTGGATTCAAATTACCATGTATGATTACTTACTTTCAGTGTGAATGACTTCCTTTAGTATTTCTCACATGGTGGGTCTGCTCAAAAAAATTATGTTTTTGTTTCTAGGAATATTTTGCTTCATGTTCATTTCTGAAAGTTTTGTTGAATATAAGATCTTGTTTGACAGCTCTCTTTCAGCACTTGGAATATTTAATACCATTACTTTCTGTCTTCCACTAATCAATTCTGAAGATTAGTCAGCTGTTAATCTTATCGGGGATTTCCTTATACATGATGAGTTGTTCTACTCTTGCTGCATTCAATGTTTTCTCTCGTTTTTCAGCACTTTTCCTATGCTGTTTCTAGGTATGGATCACTTTGTGCTCATCCTACTTGGAGTTCCTTGATCTTGGGTGTATAGATTGATGCTTTTGATCAAATTTGGGGAATTTTTGGTCATGATTTCTTTGGATATTTTCTCTGCTCTTTTCTCTCCTCTCTTTCTGGCACTACCATTATGCATATGTTGGTGCAGTTCTCTGAGGCTCTGCTTATTTTTCTTCATTCTTCTTTGCCCTCTGTGTTTCAGATTGCCTAGTGTTGATCAAGTTTATGTAAACTTTATGAAGTCGATATTCAAGTTTGCTGATTACTTCTGCCAGTTTGATTCTGCTGTTAAGCCTGTCTAGTGAATTTTTCATTTCAGTGATTGTGCATTTCGACATCAGAATTTCCAGTTAGTTCATTATTTAAAATAATTTCTATCTCTTTTGATACTTCTCTGATGAGACAGAGACAGTTTGATGTAAAACAGTTTGATGTAAAAACTGTTTTTACAAAAAGGGAATTATCCCATGCCATAGCCATCTTCCAAGTGTTCACTTTGCTCTCTGTAAAACCAGAGTATCTATAGCATTTAAATTGATCCAAGACACATACATTTAAACATTGCTGACAAATTGTCTTTTTTTCCTTATGACTGGATGAAGAACCAGGTAAACAAATGTTGAATTTGCATTTATCCATAATGTACTACAATGAGCATTCTTTTTCAAAGTAAATTCATATATTTTAAAGAAAACATCCTATAGTTTTGATCAACCTTATGGAAATCTAAAATAGCTTTTGATTTCTATATACTCAGAATCACAGAAAGCCCTTCCTAGGCTGGGCACGTTGGCTCACGCCTGTAATCCCAGCACTTTGGGAGGCCTGAGGCAGGCAAATCATGAAGTCAGGAGATGGAGACCATCCTGGCTAACACAGTGAAACCCCATCTCTACTAAAAATACAAGAAATTAGCCAGGCATGGTGACGGGTGCCTGTAGTCCCAGCTACTTGGGAGGCTGAGACAGGATAATGGCATGAACCCGGGAGGCAGAGCTTGCAATGAGCCGAGATCGTGCCACTGACCTCCAGCCTGGGGGACAGAGGGAGACTTCGTCTCAAAAAAAAAAAAAAAAAAGCCCTTGCTAGATGCGGCCACTGGAACCAACTGAGCCAAACAGCCACTTTTCACAAGGCCCTGAAAGGTGATATATCATCCCAAGGTCACACAACTTCTTATATAGAAGAATCTCTTTCAATAGCAGTTCAATCATATTTACAAGCTCATTAAATAAAATACTTTTTATGAGAAAACTGTGACATTTGATAGAAATATAAACCACATTTGTAGGCAAAAAATAAAACATTTTATATAGCTTGACATTAAATTGTTAACCGCATCACTATTTTGACAATCCGAAAGGAAGGAGGAAAATATAAGGCTGATTCACCACATATTCTATTTAAATTTCTCATTTTATATGTGGAACAGTGAAAATTAGACTGCAGGCTCTTTAATTTCAGGGCTCCTCTGATGTGTAAAGTATACTTGTTGACATCTTATAATAAGGTAATTCTAATCTAATATTCAGCTCGTCTTCCTCTTATTGGACCTAAGCAGCACAGCACCTTTCGTGAAAGGGTCCAGTGATATTAAAAAGGAACCATGTAATGTTACCGGACAGACTACAGGCCTCAGCTTTCTCCAAAATGCTGATGATCGAGGTGCTCTTACCATGCCCCTCGCTTCTTTCTGAATCCTCACCAGAAGCCCAGTTAATGTCCACATTGCTACCAACAGTCTCTTTAAGGCAATCTACACTTTTTGTAGTACATTTCTCAAAATTCTTCTAGCCTTATTCACTATCTAACTCCAAAGCTATTTCCCCATTTCCTCTACCAAAATCTGTATTATCTCCCTATGAAAGCCATAACAAATTACCAAAATCTTGGAAGATTAAAACAATGGGAATTCATTCTCTGATCATTCTGGAGGCCACCAGTCTGAAATTAAGCGCCAGCAGGACCACCCCCTCCAAAGGCTTCTGGGGAGGAGTCTTCCCTTGCTTCTAGTTTCTGTGGCTGCTAGTGTTCCTAGGCTTCCTTGTCTCATGGTCTCCTCACTGCAGTCTCCACCCCCATCTTCACATATCCTTCTCCTCTCTCTGTGTGTCAAATCTCCCTCTGCCTCTCTTTTATGGCAGTTATGATTGGATTAAGAGCCTACGCAGATAGTCCAGGATAATCTTCCCAAGTCAAGAACCTTAATTTAATCACATCTGCAAAAACTCTTTTTCCTTACAAGGTAACATGTACAGATTCCAGGGATTAGAACCAGCTAACTTTGGAGCCGTTATCCAGCCAATACAGAAACTATAAATGCAACTTGTGGTTTGAAACTCAATTCTGTTAATATAAAGGACATTATTGAGATAATTAGCAAGACTTGAAAGGGATCTGAGAATTCAGTGGTAGTAAATTATTGGTTAATTTCTTGACTGTAATGGTTACATTGTGAATGTGTAGAATATTTTAAATAAATACACATGGAAATATTCACAGGTGATGGTGCGTTAGTTCAGGGACTTATTTTCAATGATTTAAAAATAATTATTTTACTGTACTTCCAACTTCCTGTAAGTTTGTGATTGAAAACAATAATACCAATAAAAATGTGAATGGAGAAAAAAGAAAGAAAAGGGACCGGATTGAGGGACTACTAATACCTCCAGAGGAAGAAGTGAGAGGTTCAAGCAGAAAGAGAAATTCAACAAAATGATATAGGGCTGTTTAATCTCAAGGCAGATCAAAAAGTGTGCTCTTTTCTGAGCTACATTGTAATGTAAGCGTATATTTTTCTCACATTCCAGTATTCCTACTCCCTTGCATTTTTTTTCCATCTCTTAGTAGGAGACAGTACATTTTGCTAAAATGACCTTCTTCTGAAAAATTCCCCATGATTTGCCTTTTATCTCTTCCAGCTTTACTCACATAAATAAGAATCAGAAGTCAATAAATTATTCATTAATATGTTTTCTTGAATTTGAGGCTCTAAGCATCAATTATTCTAATAAGGGAAATAAATTGCACTATTAGAACAAAAATGGTTTATATTTTAGATTAGCTACTCCCCTTATAAAATGGAACACAAATAATTGTTATAAACATATATATTCCAAATATAAGGTAAAATTTGCACATGGAAAAATTTACATTCTCCTTCCCTTCAAAAAAGCCTTCTATTGTTTTTCTTTTAGGTGAAAAACAGCATAAAACATTATTTTGGTCACCTACCCCAACTACCTTGTATTCCAGTAAACAAAATGTCACGTAAACCAACCTCTAAGGATTGCGTTTTAATTAACATGATTTTAATTACATGATTGTGTTTTAATGATAAGTGTAACCATCACCTTGTACTCCATTACCACCTTTATGATTACCTTGAGTTTAATGCCCAGATTAATCCAACTGCATACTGCAGCCTTTACAAGCTTGTGGGGTGCACAGTGATGCAAATGGAGACTACTGAAAGTTCTAGAGCTTTCCACTCTCGCAAAAAGTGACTCTGCCTGCAAATGTATTTAAATGTTAATATATTTTCCATCAATATCATTATGTAGTGGAAGATTTTCTGTATGGCAGGAATGTTTTCATTCATTAAATGTTTATTGAATGTCAGCTATGTGTCAAAGGCATTGGTCTCTCCATCGAGGAGTGAGTGTTGTGCCCACCTTCACAAAATTTATAATCTATTGGGTGAAACTCTATACTTGGTGTCTGTGTGTCTATAACTCAAGGTGTTAATGACTGATTAATGACTAATGGCAGGATATTCAAATACAGGTAATGGTGAAATACAGTAATAGACTAGGAGGGATGGCAGGCTTGAAAAATTATTAAATCAGCTCTCATTCATCTCCAGGGCCACTTTTAAGAAAGAATTAGAACTGTTTATTGTCTTACTCACTTTGGGCTGCTGTAACAAGTATCATAGACTAAATGGCTTATACAGAAATGTATTTCTCACATTTCTGGAAGCTAGAAAGTCCAAGGTCAAGGTGCTGGCAGACCCTATGTCTGGTAAGGGCACTCTTCCTGGTTGGCAGACAGCTATCTCCTTGTATCCTCACATGGCAGAGAGAGGTAGGAGTAGCTCTCTTCATGAGGGCCCTCATTCCTCCACACTCATAAGGTCACTGCCTCGCAAATCCCCACCTCCTAATATCATCACTTTGGGGATTAGGGTCTCACACATGAATTTTGGGAGAGCACAAATAGTCCATAATATTTACTGTCTCCAGAGATTCTGCCCTTCCCACATCCTCCCTAATGCAGTCTGTCCTGTGTTTTGAGGCGTGCATGCTCTTTGTAAAGAGGAGCCTGGAACTCACTTGTACCTCAAGAAATATGCTCTAGAACAAAAGACTAAGAAAAATGCCAGTGTCACATTAATTCAAGTGTCTGTGTCATTTCATTTGTTTTAAAAGTAATCGTGATGATGAATTTTTAATAAGGGAACCATGGCTACAGGGTTAAAAAACGACGGAAAGAAATCAAAACTGGCACAGTGACTATCACCCAAACTGGATGTCCCATGACAAGGGCTTCTTTGGCCTTCCACTAATGTGCCCACCTGACTTTCTGGTTCTTCCTGTCTTATCCAACACCAGATCTACTTGATACTGCCACACTTGTTGATCTCCACTGATCTCTGTTCCACATCCACTACCTGTACTCTTTGCTCCTCTCTTTCCTGAGCTTAGTTACCAGTCCTTCTGCTCTGCTTAAAATGGAGCCCTCAAGGAACATACAACCTGCACAATTATTGCCCCTCTTATTTTCTGTAGACTGCTGTAATTACACGGGTAACTTCCAATGTTTCTACTTTATTACTTTGGGGTGCGTGTGTAACCTCCAGGTTTGTTGCTATTTTAGGTCTAAACCTTTAAGTAATGTGAAGTATTAAAGTAATGGCCTTCGTGTTTTTCTTCTTAAAGATGGAAAAGTTTGGACAAACTTTATAATCAGTGTGCACATTCTATACAGAAAATGTATTCAGTACTACAACATGCTCAGCACTGTGCCAGGTGCTATGTAAGACAGGAATCACATGACACTCCTGTCAGATCAAAAGACAATATATTATAAAGAAATGAATTGAATATAATCAAGTATCAAAATACAAAATGCTTTGAGTGCAATGGGTGTTCAGAAAAAGAAAAAAAAAAAAAACTACTGGTAGAGCTACCATAAATTCGGTCAGGGACTCAGGGACCTAGAGAGGTGGGAGGGAGGTACTGGATCTAGAGGTTAAAGCACCAGATATAAATAAATGAACAGAAGAGGAGTAAGTTTGATTCAAGAAAGAGAAAGAACAGATACCTTTTACAAGGTTTAGTTTGAAAAGGACCCTACAGAATGAAAGCTCTGACTTTGATCTACTGAGAAATGCAGCCACCGAAAACCACTGGCTAGGGAATGATAAGAGTTTTTCTGATAAGTTAGAAAGAATAGGGCAATGATCCAGTTCATAATCAGTTATTAAGAATAAATGACAAAAAGGAGTCAGAACAATACTTGGAACATAAAAAGCACCCAATAAAAATGTTGACTACTATGAAATAATTTGAGGGACTGGTATGGTAGCAGTGGAAATGTTGGGAAAATAAATCTTATTGGAAAAACAGCAAGATGTGTTTCAAAATATCAGGAATAAAAAGACAACTCCAAGATTTTTTTGAGAGGGTAACTCTTATGAGACTAACATCTAGATTTTCCTACAGAAACACACATTTAATGACTTTGAAAACATGTACGTTACTGTATAATACTTATTTCAATTCATAGTCAATTCTTTTGGATTCCTGAATAACTGATCAACTTGTAACCCATTTCAACATTTCTAATCTATTCCAACATCAACAAAATTTTCAAATTGTTTGAGTAAATTAGCAAATGAATAGCTGTCCTCGATTTGGAATCAGAGACCTGGATTGACATCTTGGTTCACTCTAGGTAACCTTGCGCATGTTACTGAACCACTCTGAGTCTATTTCTTATAAAATGGGACTACAAATCACTCTAAGGTTTGTTGTGAAGATTCAATTAACACATTCAACACCTGGGCCTTATATTTGAAGATGCTCAAAAAATGTCTTTACCTTCCTCTCCCCTTAGTGAGATAGGAGCTACAGTCTCTAGCCAGATCTAATTGTTCATGCTTTTTAGTTATGTAATGGAATGTAAGGAAAGAGTTGGAGAGTGAAATGGCAATGTGAAAAAACTTATCTTGTGCAATTAAGAAATAGTAATCTAAAAACGACTTCACCCTGGGATTCAAGTTGGTGATCTTTCAGCGTAGTACATGAGAGACCCTAGCTCCCACCAGATCTACCCATACAAGGATGGGCTCCAATATGTGAATTCTTCATCTTCCCTTTCAGGGGACCATTTAAGATTCATCATACACATCCTATTATCCAACTCACTCTGATATATTCAAGCGTGCACATTTCTTGTTAGGAAAAGCAAGGTATAGGCCCCTAAAGGCTGAGTTAGTATCAGGCCATTTTTTGATCATTAAAAACCATTAACTAAAATACAAACAAGAGGGGGAAAAAAGCAGAATTTTTTAAAAAGCATTTTATGAAATCTGAAGGTAACATAATAATTACGAAGTTAAAATGTATTCATTCCTAGATTCAATTAACTAAAGAAATGCATTAGGGATTAGTCATTCACCAGTGGTTCATGTATAGTTTTAATATGAGCCTAAATTAAATGTAGGAGGATAATACTCTCTGGGGAATGAAATATAAATCTAACTTCTATTTTTTATCCACACCATTACTAGAATAAAATTCATTAATTTCAGTACAAATTAAGGAATTTTACATAACCTTTGAGAAAACTTTAATGTCCTACCATAAAATTCTAGATTAACAATTTTTAAAAAAAGACTGAATACAAACTATCTGAAGACATTAATCAAATGTTTAATGTACCAATTTATTGCATATGTCAGTACAGAAAAATAAAGTATATTTTTAAAGAAATTTATTGTAAAAAACAAATGCAAATGTTTGCTTGCCATGGTTAGCACACAATGTACTATGACATTCAAATTTGAGTTATAAAATTTTATTACTTCAAATATGGCAAATAACAAAAATGATTTACATTATGAAATGGGATTAACTTATTTTATACTGAACATACTTGAATATGTTAAAAACAACTTGAATTTTCCATATACGCTGTACTGACAGAAATCATTATAAATTATGGTAAACACACACTCACCTGTTACATATGTATATACGGCACTTTTTGTAAAAAAGTGTCTCATACATAGTCCTGTGTTTAAACTACATTTTAAGATACAAAATATAAATGGAGGTATATTTGCGCCATTTGGCAAAAATGTGTAGACTAGTATTAAGATGACTGCATTTGTCTTGCCATACAAATGAATATATTATTTCCAATTTGCTAAAACGATGTGTGTGTATATATATATATATAGTATTAAGAATAAACAGAAGTACATTTCATTTTCTACCCTATCAATTTAAAAAATAAATGTCTGTGCTCTGTCATTTCCATCTTTACCTGAGTAATATGAAAATACATAAATTTAAATGGATAATCCAAAAGGGTTACTTATGACTAATTTTTCCTCTCACAGTTTTTAAAAATATATATAATTATCAAACATAATAGGAAAAAGGGAAAGGAGAAGAATCAGTGGAAGATTTCAGTATCTCAATCGTGACTTAAAAAGTGACTTCTGTGACATTCTTTTTACAGTTTACCTTACCTATCCCTATCCTCAAGGAGAAAAGGGTCTCCTAAATCTAAACTGCTCTTAAGCTATCTGAGCTTGAAAGATAATTTACAAAAAATGAAATACGGCCTTCACTCTTTAATTCCCCCAAACCTATTCCCACCAAGCCGAATCTTACAAATGTAAGAAATATGTAAGCATCAGATGGTATGAATTCTCAACAGATATTATAGCGTAATTACTCCAGTGACATATTACCAAAACTGTAATCTATGTAATTATCAAGTGTCTACAGGTAATCATAAATTTCAGCAGCCCTGTAGCAAAATTCAGAACACCATTTTTATGAAAATATCAATTTTAACAGTCAAAAACATTGCAGTAACAGGGTAGTTGCAATGTCAAGTGCCACAGCCACTTTTTGTTAGAAATGCTTTGCGTCCAAATGTTTTGCACTATTTCCTTTCACCAATCTCATTATTTTCCCTATCTAAATGTAAAAATTGTGTCACACTTTTCTTTCTAGTTGTTTCTATCCTACTAGTATTCTATTACGTGTCACAAATTATTTTTTCTCTTATTTTGCAGAATTCTTTTTAGGGTCCTTTTTAATATTTTTTTCACCAGTTTTTTCCCCCCAATCATTCCCTTTAAAATAATGGATGTGAGATTTTATTCTAAATGAGCTGTATCTTGCCATATTTAAGATCACTCTAGGATCCCCAAATTTATAGTAACTTAATAACTTAGAGTTCTTTTGTAAACTCCTATAGCTGCTCTTCCATAAATAAGTCAGAAGTTAATACACAAGATAGGTACATATACTTCCATTTACTAAGCTATGGGTCCAAAGTGAAGGAGTGACTCCTGAAGAAGTCTCATTTTACCAGGACCAATTGCTTTGGCTACAAAACTAGAAATATTTTCAAAAATGATGCCATGGGCTTCATGGACCCTGATACTAAGTTTGTTTTCCACCTCTTACTGATCTAAGGAAACAGTCTCAAATACAGATGCTAGTGAAGAAAGATGTGGTACAGCCCCAGGCACAGCCTCTGCCCTTAGCTGCAGAAAGAAAGGCTCCTTAACCCTACGAAGAGAATGAAGGTAGGGGACGGCAAACAAGTACTCTACAATTTTTGAAGTCCTGGCTTAAAATTTAAAAAGATAGTTTATAAACCTGGAATATCAAAAAGAAAAAGCAGCATAAAAGCAAAATACTGATGAAGAAACAGCTTTTATACCTCATCAGCATATTTAGAACTAAAGCTGATAAATTTCTCCATAGTGTAATGACTGATTACATAAAAACATAAGGTGTTTTTTTGTAAACTTTAAAGAATGATACAAATATAAGGTATGCCATGTAAGCTCGTGTCTAAATATACATTTTGTTGTATTTTCTTTTTAATACATTTATATTTAGAATAGTCATTCTACATAGCAAGGACTGACAAGAAAAGTAGCCTTTAATTGTGGTGAATTTATACATACAAAATATGCCTTCCATGATATGCATTACCAACTTGTTTTAAAAAGCAAGACTTTTTACAATTAATAATTTATAGAAAAACATTATTGTTAGAAATCATACTTGCTATAATTTATTTTTTCTAAACACTGGCATAAAGTGAGTAAGAATGCTATTTGGCAAAAGTATTTCTAGCCCTATCTCCATTGAAAGTTTTAAATTGAGGTCAACATTATTGACCCATTATTTCTCTGTTCTAGTTGCTTGCAGAAAGCCACTAAATACAGCTAAAATATTCAAAATATTATATGTTAAAGCTGACATAATATTACACAAAGCTCAATTACATCTAATTTTTGAGGACTGCATGAAATAACTTGGCACAATTATGACTCAGAGCGTGTATTTTTATTAAGGTATATCCTGCAAGTTTTAAGGGACTGTTTTCTAAGATTTTCTTACTTTTCTATGCATCTAAATCCTACTTCCCACCTATAGCTATTTAACTGCTAAATGTGGTAATAGGTTTTGTGTCAAAAAGCTACAGAATTCCTTCATTCCCACACTCCTACATGTAAAACTTTTAAAATAAATAAATAAGACTTCCTAAAACTGTCTTTTGATTGTAGGAGTTCTATTTCACAGCAACTGGAACATTAAACCAAGAACATTGTTTTTTATTGTTGTTGTTGTTGGATTGTGTAACTTTTATTTTCAAGAAGTTCAATAAATGATATCTTGCCTTTGATAGGACAGATATAACTAGGTACTGGGACTTAAAATCAAATGTGAGAATTTTTTAAAAGTAGTATGTACAATCCTGTAAAGATAAAAGACTTCCTCATTTAATTCTAACTAGTGCTAATCTTCATTATGACTGCTATGAGTGGTTCAGCTGAAGACTTACAAAATCGATAGAAGCTAAAATTCTCTTTGCCACCAAAGTTACAAATGTTAAAAAGTTGAAATATGCACATCAAAGCTGCAGTAAAATTCTAAATTTCTATTTCTACATGCCATGATCCAGACTGTACCTAACAAAAACACGGTACATTTGTATTGGAAAACAGGGTCCCATTTATTTGTAAGAAAAAGCTGGATCTCAGCATTCACCAGAGCAAAATTCAATGGCGACCTGCACACAGGTCTCAATTTCACTTCTTGCCAAAAACAAAATAGAGTTTACATAAAAATAGATATAACCCAGATAACCATATACATCAGTATATGACCAGTGCTATTTACATGTAAAATGCTGCATTGCATAATTCAAGGAATAAAATACCATCATGCATTTCATTTAACTTTTAAGGTGAAAAATGCAGTTACAGAACTAAGTTTGCTTACCATGATTGTCCCAATATTTACTTAAGAAATAATACCCAAAGGTTTCTTGTTTACATATCTCTTTCCACATCTAGCTATTCATCTGTGTAACAGATTACACCACTTTAGCAACAAGAAACTTTTGAACAATATCTAATATACTGACATATTAAACTAAAGATATGAATACATAACCACATTGAAAGTTTTGATGAAAATGTATGAAATAATCCCAAGAATTATAGTTTTTCAAATGTAAAAAACTATTTGGAATATCATAAAGGAGCAGTGAAGTCCTTTCAAAGTTTAATGTCACTCTTCAGACAGTACAGACGTAACACACTTCTAAAAGGAACATTCTTTATCATTCTGCACAAATCAAAATACAATGCAATAATCAAAAAGGGAAACATTATATAATTGTTACATTTGATGAAGTTTTTGCCATTTCTTCAGGAGAATGGCTCTTTACGACTTCTTTGATGAACTGTTCCAGTGCAGTGAAATAGCCTTGGCACTGCCATGTATCATTGTGAGTCCCATCTGGAAAAATGGCTAATCTCTTAGTCCGAGATGGGGAGAGTTCATAAAGTTGTTTCATCATTACTGGAGGAATTAATTGATCTGAGAGTCCAGAGATGAACAGAGAAGGCATTCTACACTGAGAGATTTTTCTGTAGGACAAAAATTTATTTTTGTAGCACCATAAAGGAAGGTAACGCATTGGAAAGAATGAAAATAAAGTGCTGGCCATATGTGGTATGCTTAAAAATGTGTTCTCCACCATAATGGCTGAAATCCTATGTGAATTTTCAGAAGCCAAATGAATAGCCACTGCTCCACCCAAGGAACGACCAAAAAGAAAAATTTTTGTTTTATCAAGGTCAGGTCTAGTCATCACATAGTCTAACACAGCTTCAGAATCTAAGTAGAGTCCTTCTTCACTTGCCTCTCCTTCACTTTTTCCATATCCTCGATAATCAACCAGCAAAAGGTTAACTTTGAGGTTAACCAACATAAGTAATGCATTTGGCAACCTGTGACCTATGTTGCCTGCATTCCCATGAAAATAAATTATAGTTGGGGAATAGGGTGAATTGTCTCCAGTGTATCGTATCAAAATAAGATTCAGACGTATTCCATCTTTGGTTCTGATGAAAATATTTTCATGTGGAATGCCAGTGGGCATGGGAACATAAAGACGTGAAGAGGATGGCTGTTCTGGAAAATAAAGCAATACATCCTGGAATTTATACAGAATACCTGCGATTGATATGAATATTAACAAAAGTAAGATAATGCCTCCATACAGATGAAAAGTCACTATTAAAGGTAAAAGAGAAATACGGCAGAGAGCCCAAGACCATGAAGCCAAGGCTATTAGCCATCTTTCAACAAAGTTCCACAGCATCCAGGACTTTTCCATTGTAGCTCTCTGTAAGTATCCTAGAGAGAGAGAGGGAGAATATTAATAATTCAACATGTATCTATTATTTGTTAAAAATCAATAATATAATAAACTATGGTACTAGGCCACATGTAATTGTTAAATATGGTAATAGGTATAGTCCATCCACAAAAGTAGCTGCTGTAATTTCCCTTGTCCTTTCTGTTCTCGTATGTTTTACCATATCCCTCCACTGTCCTATTTATGAAACACTAGTATTCTTCAAATTAATTTATTTTTAAAAAGTGCTTATTTACGGCCAGCTACCTTCATTTATATGTTTTCACTGATTTGACCCCCAAAAAAGTTGATGCAATAGTGTCATTTTTTTTTTTTTAAATGAGAAAACAAGCTCAGGGGCATAAGTAGACTGGCCATCATCTGGCTCTCAATGTAGATGAGCTGGGAGGCAAACAAGTGGTACATTTACTGTTAGGTTACGTATGTCCAGGGCAAATTGAACTGAAGAGGCAGTTCAGAAATTCTAACATAGCAAGACCAATCTAATACACTTTGTCAATTTTTTTCATATACTGTAGCAAAAACTAAAGAAACTAAGACAAGGCGTTGGGCAAAACAAAACAAAATTTAAAAAAACAACTAGGGAAAGAAAGAATAAAAGTATCCCCCCTTTACCTCGAAGTTTTAATACTAAACTTAAATAATTTACTTAAACACTAGATTCTAATATTGTATTATTTTTAAGAAAATGATTAATGATTTATCTTTCATATCTAATTAAAAATAAATATCATATTCCTAGTGTCATGAGATTGGTGGTATCTTTTATATACTCTTTTTGAAGTTTCACATCCTGGGGTCAATAGATTGCTAAAATGTATTGATAAGGCAATAAATACTTGAGGGTTCAGTGTGAAACAAATACAGAGAAATCCTCTGAGAACCAGAGATAAATAAAGTAAAATGACTCATTGGAGAACAATTTTTAAAAAGATTACTAAAATATTTAACTGATATAAAGAAAGTAAAGAAAAAGTATTAAAATAGAATTTTTGTTTTCAAAAGGTTTATACATGTTGTCTTAAAAAGGCAAAAGAATTGAGGTATGTTACAAATTTTCTTATATACTATTCATCTAGTTATGCTTATTTACTGAATTTTTTAAAATACATTTCCTTCTTTCCCACTAACCGAACTGCTATAAAGAAGTTATAGACTGATTATACAAATAATGGGTTGGATGATTTAACAAATTTGATTTTTTACTATTATTTCACTAAACATAGACTTTTACATTTGAATTATTATTCAAATGAACTGAACCTTTTTGAACATAAACCATTTTTCTCTGATTTCCCAGAAATCAACACTGCCACCCAGTGGTAGCAAGTTTTATTACAGTATCATATCCTCCCTGAATAACTACTTATCACCTATCTCCAGTCTCAACTGCCTTTTCAGTAGAATGAGAGTTTTTTAAATGCTTACCTATAAGGCTGGTCATTAGTATCAAGTAAGATTAATAATAAGATCATTCATAAATGTTATAGACACGTTAACTGTATTTGCTTTTGTGACTACTATTTCTGGCTCTACTTTCTTAATGTGTTCTGCTCAAATTAGTTCTTACTTAAAAAATTATTATAAAACCAGATAAAATAGCTCCAAATATATGAATAAAGCATAATTTAAAATGTGAATTTTACATTTACATTTGTATCAATTTACATAAATTTTCAACTTATGAACTTTGAAAAGTTATTTGCGTTTTAGTAGCCTCTAACATCTAATTTTAGCAAACAATACTGAATTAAAATTTATAATGCTAGGAAGTGTATTTCTCTTTTTTCACTATTGTATCTCTAATGTCTAGTACAGCACTTTACATATACTTATGACTAAAACATTTTTTAAATAATCTAATTACATATACAAATTATTAAATTTATTTTAAAAAATAAAAGTATTCTTAGCAGTGGGCATATATGTTTAAAACAACATCAGAAAAAGGGGCATATTTGTTTGGGTCTTTTACTGGCTAGGAATAATAAGGGATAAACTTACAGTTCGCCACAAAACATTCCTGAAAAGTCACATTAACTAAACTGTTTTGTGATAAACAATCATAATCTTACAATGAGTTCTTGGACTACAGAAGTCAGAATAAAAGTCAATTCATCTTGAGTAATATCAAATGGAAGTCATTGTTAAGAACAGGTTAATAAAAATTGCTCTGGGGTGGTGGAGTGCGTGGGTATGGGTGTGTTTTCTCTTTAAGATATTCTTACATTGGTGGTTTAGAGTAAGAACTCCACTCACAGATTGCCTTATTTTTACCTAACCCCGCTTGCTAATTATCTCTGTTCCCTAGTCTGTATGATATTTCCATCTCAAAGATGATCTTAAAGGAATCAGGACAAGTGAACAATATCAGGAAGGATTTTTAATTTACTGAATTTGCTGAAAAGTATCAGCAAAGCACAATTACCATGCACCATCTGCTGAGATGTAAAAACAACTTCATACCCAGATGTTATGACAGTCACTAAAAACAAACACTGCCTCTAATAATTAAAGTCGAGTGCATGGATCCTACAGCCAGCATTATGTTTCCTATTTATTCTGTCAATAAATTAGTGTGAGTAAAGGGTTAACAAAACCTTTCTCCCTCTTCAGATAAAAAATGACCTCTCCTTAACCTTCCTGCACTGTTTCCCTGGAAACCTGATAAAGGTGGGATATCAGTTGTGTTTCTAAGCAACAGTGTAGTAAAAATGGCTCCTACTGATGAGCTACATCTGGATTGAGAGGACAGTGAGCAGGGCTAAACATGCCCAGTGGGAAGTATAAACAGGGGCTTTTCTGAATCGAATATGACTTGTAATTGGCTTGTCATTTGCTTAGTCCTGGATGCTATACTCATATGCTGTTACAAAAAGACACTGTTTCCTGTGGAGCATGAAGCAGCTAAGCCGGGGTGGCGCTCACTCCCACCCTTGTGTCATTTTCCACTAGACCTGAGCTATCATCTGGGAACAATATACCTAACACTGACATGTTGGGTTTTCGAAAAAGCAGAGAGGCTGATGCACAGTACGGTTCACTACGGTCTACTGGGTCTTGTGAGCATCAATGTCCAGCTGACCCCAAGACCATTGCTACTAGTCATGAAGAATGAGTGAGGCAATCAAGTATGTCCTATGTGGTAAAACACTTATAAAATGTGTCTTCAGAAGAGACATATTATTTGTCAGGTTCTTCTGCATGTGAAATCCATTTGCTGAGATCTTAGCATCATAAAAATCAGAAAAAAGGATGCATTTAATACACTCAAACTTATATCAATTAGAATGGCTGCTGAGTGGGAGAGCCCATCAGATCTGTTCTACGTAGAATACAGAAATGTGGATAATCAATAACTTCTCATCTTCCAGTCTTCTTTTACATCATTATTGTATGTATTTTTAACCTTGTGTCTACATCTTAAATGAATACATGACAGTCCCATTACTCAATTTTCTGTTTGCTGTGTTATCAGATCTGGTATTACATGTCAAACATTTCTAAAACCCACCAACCTGTGGTTTTAATCACCCCCAGTAACTCCTTAACCATTTACTATCTGAGAACTTGCTGAGTTCTCATAATGATCTCTCATAAAATGCAAACTTCACTTTAAAATAAATCTAGTGGATTTTTCTCAATCCACACTGCAACACCAGACCCCCAAAGTGTCATCTGCTGTTGGCTTCTCCTCTATACCCAAACTGCTGTTTCTCTCTGCCCTATACCCCGAAAAGCAGACATTTTCCAAGGTCTTCTCCACTCTTTTATGTTATTATGTTCTTTCCTTCACTGATTTCATTCCTTTTCATGGCTCCAATGATCACACCTGTGTATGAATTATTCCCAATCTACAAGTCTACTCTTCATCTACAATCTTAATTTACCTGTTCCTCACGTACCTGATGCTTCACTGATATTTCAAACTTATCCAAAACTAAACGTATCCTGCTCCCTTCCCAACGTTTTGCAGGCTTTATGCTAATTATGCACACAAAAAAGCATGATGTGTAAACAAATGTATTTTTAAAAAACCCAGGATATGTAGCTAAGATTTAAGTGTTACAGTTTATTATAACCTGTACCAGTCTTGTATTTGAATGAAAAAAAAAATCAACCTTAGAAATAACTTTTGTGCTTTCTAAATGAAGTGGTTTGAAGTGTCACATTGACATTAGTGAGTGTGTCTCAAAAACTAATCTACTGAAAGCATGACTAATCTTTATTATCATGTACGGTATAAATTAGATATGATTGTTTTCCTTCCAAAAGAATGGTTTTGTCGTATTAGTGACATCCTGCTATACTACATAAGTAGTTTGATCATCTGAGGCAGTTTAAGATATGGTGCTCATCTTGAGGATTTACGGTCCTAATTGGCTTGTTGTAGTCACCTCTAGGGCTCCCTACTTACTGTCTCTAAATTTAAGTCCATTATGGGTATATAATAAACAATTTCAGACTAAAAATAAGAGCAGTATAGAACTGTAATGCTCTCACACCACCTTGCTGGCTAACAGTGTTAGCTGAATGGTTAAGTCAGCTAATGGCATGAGTGATGGCCACGCTTATCTGATGTCTACTAATCATCTCCTGTGTTCATACAGGTACCTGGAGGATCACAAACGGTTCCATTTTTAAGGAAAATTATTTAATTTAAATAACTATTTTATAAACTGATGCTTTAAAAAAAGAGATCAATATTGAAGTCATGCCCACCATGAATGGAATGAGTCCTCAGAATATCACTGCAGGCTCCCAGGGAAGCTATGAAATCCAGCATGCACCACTGAAGCAGGCCTATAGTTGATTTCCCAGCCTCTTCCAGAAGAGATGGTCATCAGATTCCAATGCATCCTAGTATACTATACAGCCCTTGCTCTCAAGTAGCTTGTGATCTACTCAGTAATGTTCAAGTGACTCTTGAGCTACTCAGGAGACAGATATGGATATAGATAACTACATACATCTAACATAAGTTCATTTAATTACAGAGCAGACAAAGAAAAATCAAAGAAAAATGACAATTGTCCTTACAAACAGCAAAGGAAAATCAAAACCTTAGCTATATCTTTCCTTCACAACGTAATTTTAGTAGTCTCTGGATTTCATCAAGGTTGATTACTTAGAGAAACCAAGTGAAACTTATGCAATGTTTTAAAAGCAGGACAAAGCATAACTCCAGAACTCAGAATCTCTTTTACTTTCCATCAAACAGCTGTCTGTGACACTTATTTTTATTCATTTAGCACAATTATTCACAGAAACTGCAAGTATTCAGCATAATCTAAATAAATACTTGGCAAGGATAGCATAGAGGAATTTAGAGCTGTTAAACTGGATGAACTTTGAGGGTTCTATTAAATCTGAGATCCTTCTATGCCAGTGGTTCTCAAAAGGTGGTCAGAAACCTGAGAGTCCCCAAGACCCTGTAATGGGGTCCACAAGACCAATATTATGCTCATAATAATACTAAAATGTCATTTACCTTTCTCACTGTTTGACGTGTGCACTACTGGTACATAAGCAATGATGGGGAAAATTGCTGGTGACTTTACAAGAATCAAGGTAGTGGCCTCACATGTTGGAGTCACTGTATTCTTTACCACCATGAGCTCACAGTAAATGAGGGAATAATCCAGTTCACTTAAGAATGTCAAAGAAGTAGTAAAAATTATTTTATCTCAACTAACAAGTACACATCTTTTTAACACATTGTGTGATAAATGGGTGACAAAATTGGAAGTGCACATAAAGCATTTTGTGCTATGTATTGAAATACGTTTGAATTGTGAGCTGAACTAGCTGCTTTGTTCAGGTGACAACATTTTTATTTAAAAAGACAACTGACAAACTATGGCTGTTCAGACTTAGAGGTTTGGCAGATATTTACTAGAAAATGAATGAGGTTGCCAATAGCTCCGCGACACTTAAGAGACCTTTTTGCTGGCACTGTGGTAATCTATTAATATTAAATGTGTCACCATTTGGAAGAATCTGCATAACTCAATAAACCAATATATTCCAAATGACCAGTGAATGGTGTCACAAAATCAAGCAAACATGAGTAAAAAATTCACTACAAATCAATAGATTTTGATGTAACAAGGGACAAAAATTTCTCTGATGTAGGTTTCAGATGGCATGATGTAACTGACCTCTAAGGAAGTGCCTCCTGTTGAGTGATGGAGTCAGTCACACCAAAGAGTATCCACAGTTCTCTATTACAATACTCTTCCCTTTACAACGACAAATTTGTGTGAGCCTCACTTCCTTCATGTTTCACTTAAAGAGCCCAATAATCCGCCTGCCTTCTATGAGGCAGAAATTAAATTACAAAAATATAATCCCACACCTCTACTTTTTGTAATTAAAATTGTTTTATATAAAATTTTATTTATGTGAGTATGTAATGAACTTACTACTGCTATTTTTAAATGAATTAAAACTTCCAGTTTTAATGTATACACTTTATAAATTTCCAGGTTTAATTTCTAACACAATAAATATCTATATAATCCACATACATACAAAAAAAAATCTTTGGGATCTTTACATTTCTAAAATGTAAAGGGGTCTGAGACCAAAAAGCTTGAGAACCACTGTTCCACACAATTTAACCATATAACTTTATTGCCTTATGCCCCAAGACTTGCCCTCTTCAAATTAAGAAAGATATATTACATTTATCTAAACCCTTTCTGCATTGACATACGTAAATATATTTAAGGTTTTTACCCAGTAATATTTTCTCCAAAAATTAAAAGTAAATAAAAACTTAAATATATCAAGAACTGAATTCAAAAGTATAGTAATACATTTTAATTATTGCCGTAAGGTTAGTAGGAGAGTAAACTAGACAAAATCTACTATATCATAGATAACATTTTACAATAAAAATTATATTTTAATGAAGGTCAGAACTGCTCTACAAATTAAATTCTAGTTATTTTAATTACTTTTAATTAAAAAGTGTACATTGGGTCAGGCGTGTGGCTCATGCGTGTAATCCTAGCGCTTTAGGAAGCCAAGGCAGGTGGACTGACTAAGCCCAGCAGTTTGAGACTAATACGGGCAACATGGTAAAACACTGTCTTTACTAAAAATTACAAAAAATTAGCCAGGCATGGTGGCACGTGCCTGTAATCCCAGCTACTAGGGAGACTGAGGCACGAGAATCACTTGAACCCAGGAGTCGGGGTTGCAGCAAGCTGAGATCGTGCCACTACACTCCAACCTGGGTGACTCAGTGAGACTCCGTCTCAAAAAAAAAAAAAGTGTACATTGTATTGCATGTTGTATATCGAGTTACGGATTCTGCCACTAGCAAATGGTCTTTTAAAAATACAAAAAAGTGCATTACCCATAGGTGAATTACAACGAATTTCCCAAAAACAATTTGGCAAAAGGCTAAACAATTTCAAATACAATTAAAAAGTCCTAAGTCATAAATGTACTATTATTTCTTTAAAGGTCTTTAAGTCCATCCTAAATTGATAATTTTGGGAACAGCTTGTTTAAAAATAAAAACAGTTCATACATTAAAAAAACAAAAGATGCCTACAAGTGGAAAGAACAATGTGCAGGTTCAAGTGAAAACTGTAAAAAGTGGAAAGTGAGTTCATGTGTCAATGCCAACATCCACATCCCAGCAGAGAATGAGGACCCCACACCCCATGGTGCTCATTAATGACTCTGGGTGAATCACAGCTTCCAATCACATGTGAAGTAATGGTGGAACTCAGATTCAGTATTGTTACATCAATCTCTCTCCTCTTCTGTTAAGCATTGGGAAGTTAAGAAACCATGCCAGCTGCACAGCTAAAATGGAAACACAAATAGCTGCTATCAAGGTGTTGGAGACACCACAGAATGAATTATCTATTTCCCTAATGGTTACCCACATGCCATCAATAATGAAAAAGTGTGTATTGATAGTCCTATGGGACAAATGAACAGTAACTGCCTATGGAGATGCTGGATAATATCTGGATAGTTCAGACAGCATTTTTAACTAGGATTTAAATCTGTATGAGCAAATAGCTCAAAAATTATACCAGGCAGCAACTTAGTAGCTTTTTCGTGCTTGAAAATCTTGGCAAATAGAGTCAACTCTGGCAGAAGTAAAATGAGAGATTATTGTTACTATGGAAGCCAACCACAATTTGTTCTGAGATTATAAATATCTGAAATGTTTAAAAAAAATCCACAAGCCTAAAACTGTAGTGATGTTAGACTGATAATGAAATTCACAAAGTTTCCAATTTATAAATGGGCAATGTTCTAAAACTTTACCTATAAACTAGATGGATGAAACTCAGAATATTTGTTTTGTATAAAACCAGTGTTATGCAACATTAAGTATGTGAAAGTAAGTACAACTAGAAGCCTTACTAGAAGTATCGAGATTCTCAGGCTAGCTCATCAATGCCTGTAGTCCATGTACTGGAAATACTACATCTTTGCAAGGGATTTCAGCAGAATGCACTGTTGTAGGAGTTAACACCGTGTGAAATAGAAACATAAAATGTAATAATGGATTACAAAATCTGTCATTTGAGGAAAACTATCTTCATTAGAAGAACTGGAGCGTTTTTTAAGTCTACACACACACACAAAAAGGCTGTTTAAAGGTCTTAAGACTTTCCTGACGCAACTAAACAAGGATTAGAAAGATTTCAAAATCTGAGTAATACATTAAACAGAGAAACAGAAATAGATTCCCCTGAGATAAGTTATGAGGACAGATCATGGGAAAATGTTAGTCCAACAGCTTCCTGCACCTATCACTAAGTTATATTGTTAGCCCAAGGCAATTTGGTTAGTAAACCCTCTTATTCACATGCCAAGAGGCCTTTGATGTGCCCAAGAAGAGGGCAATGTGCCAAGAGCTACCTGTAGGTACCTGGCTTCCTTTCATCATTCCAAGTTAACTATCAATCGGAGGCAGTGCAGTGTGGTGCAATGGAAAGGAGACAGTGTTTTGGGTCATGGTCTGTTAATAGATAGGTAGCTTTTGCCAACTCACTTAGCCTCTCTAAATATATATTTCCTCATATGTAAAAGGAGGATGAAAGATTAAATTGAAATACTGTTGAGATAAAATGTAACAGTGTGTTAAGTGCAGCTACTTCTATGAGACAAAATTTAAATTAATTATCTACTATAGCAGAGTATGTGAAAGTAAGGACAACTAGAAGTCCTATTAGTCCTGGATTAAATAATGGATATGATTCCCTAGAGGCTACCGTATCCGAACACAGGAAGTAATCAGAGCAATGCACTCTTTTTCTGTTAAAACCAAACTCAGGTAGTAGATCCTCCAAAAAGCTTTCCTTGGACCCCTACTCCCTCCTGCCATCCATTCCATATTCTGTAGTTTGTGCAAACTTACGTGGCAGAAGTTACTATTACAGCGTAATTAACCTGCTTACACAGGCTGTGAGTTCCTTGATAACAGAGACCTCGTCCTATCCAACTCTACATTTTTAGTATGCAGCAGTGCCTGATGCATAGTGGGCCTCTATTAACAACTATTTAATCGAGCAGCTGATGTCTTAGGTAGGATATCATGGCATTAACACTAAATGGGCAATCACGAAATCTTACACAGTAAAATAAAATTTGATATTTTAGTCAAAGACGAGTGATTTCCCTAAGCATGCATACCAATAAGTATTGATCCACGAACCCTCTCCCGTCAAAAGAGATCAGTGAAAATCCAATACCAACACACAAAGCCAATATACTCATCTCTCTCTATCCAGTTACTATCACATAGTAAACATAAATAAGAGTTGTTAAATGGGGATGGACTTTTTTTTGGTTTTGATACCTTGGGCAGTAACACTAGTAATTCATTTTACCGAAATGTTGACTAAAATCTACAGCAAAATTGACTTCGATTGCATGGGGTGCTTTTTTGATGTTTCCTGAATACCCCAGAACTTCCTGCCCTGATATTCACAGGTCTAAACCTGTTACTGGCGTGATTAGATCGGGCCTCTCCCTTTCTCCAACCTAATAGCTGGAATTATTCTATTTTACTTTTCATGTCTGTGGGGGAGACGAGGGTTGGATTTTAAAGATCGCAGGTTTGTACACATTACTGGAAATGCAATTGACACAGAACACTAAGATACGTTTTCGGTTCCAATTACAACACGACACCCGGCGAGCCTCTGGCAATGCGCGCACCTTAGTTTCCAAAACAGGTATGTGGCTTCACTTTGCTGCCCCTGGTGAGGGGTGAGCGGAGTAGGGGCGGCCGGCAGGGCTGCAGCCCGGACCGGCACGGCGCCCCGGGCTGGTCCTCCACAGCCCCCGGCGCTCGGCCCCCTCACGACCCCCCCGGGAAGCCGCACTGGCCCCGGGGCTCCCCCCACGGCCTCCCGGGAGGGTTTCGCTCCTGCCTTGAGGAGCCGGCGGCTCCCCACGACCCTCCTAGAAGGCGCGGACCGGCGCTCGGGCCCCGCGGGCTCGGGGTCCCCAAGCCGCACTTACTCAGACTCGCGGACAGGCTGCGCAGTCGGCCGCGGGCACGAAACCGGGCGCCGCGCAGCAGCGTACCCCCGCGTCGCTTCCGTCGCTCCTCATCATCCTCCTCCAGCCCAGGGGCCGCTGCCGTCGCCACGGTCTAGCCCGGAGCTCCTGCGGTGCGCTGTGGCCCCACTTCCGGCCCCCGCTCGGGTGTCGCCGGCAAATGCCCCCGCCGGCTCCCACATAACCTGTTCTCCGTCTCCGCTCCCGGAGTGGGAACCCTGCCCGCTCTCCCGAGCATGCGCAGAAGCCGCTGCCCGGGGAGCCCCCGCGACGGTGGCCCGGACGGAAAAGATACCTCGGCGGCGTGGGCCCGGCTCCCTGTTCCACGACCTGGGGATCTTGGCCTTCAACCCTCCTCCGAGCACCAGGAGTCCCTCCAGTTACGTACCCCAGGCCTCCGCGGTGAAGAGGTGCCTGACCCGATGAGCTCGGGAGTCCACCATCGCTCTGCAAACCGTAGGTTTGCGGAGGAATTTGTTCTCCCTAATAGGGTTGTTAAGGGTGTCGCAATGAGGTCCAGGATTTAAAGCGCTTCTGTTTTTCTCCTTTTACCCCTACCAGAGTGGACTGTCAAGGGCGAATGCAGGTTTTGTGAGGCCTGAAACTTGTGCCGTTTGGAGAGCCCTTTTAAAGAAAAATAATGTAAAATCATCTTATTTTTGCAAATTTTACTGAGGTACACGACCATGGGAACACTTCGTTAGGGCCCCTCTCAAGGCCTTGGAAGTGTTCACCACAAAAATGGGCCCTAGAAACTTCGGCTTCATTAGCTTCACTGTCAACCCCCCTGTGCACTGAAGTGTACACACTTGTTTGTTTACAGATGTGTGCCTCCCCCTCCCTTGGGCTTTCCTTATTCTGTGTCCCCTATTTTGTATATACAGAGGATATTTCATAAATTTGTGGGGGTTTTTTTTCCCCCCTTTTGAAACGGAGCCTCGCTCTTGTCGCCCAGGCTGGAGTGCAATGGCAAGATCTCGGCTCACCGCAACCTCCGCCTCCCAGGTTCAAGCGATTCTCTCGCCTCAGCCCCTCAAGTAGCTGGGATTACAGGAGCCCGCCACCACGCCCGGCTAATTTTTGTTTTTGTTTTGTTATTGTTGTTTTGAGACGGAGTTTCGCTCTTGTTGCCCAGGCTGGAGTGCAATGGCAAGATCTCGGCTCACCGCAACCTCCGCCTCCCGAGTTCAAGCGATTCTCCTGCCTCAGGCTCTGAGTAGCTGGGATGATAGGCACGTGCACCACGCCTGGCTAATTTTGTATTTTTCTTTAGTAGAGACGGGGGTTCACCATGTTGGCCAGGCTGATCTGGAACTCCCAACCTCAGGTGATCCGCCCACCTCGGCCTCCCAAAGTGCTGGGATTACAGGCGTGAGCCACCGCGCCCGGCCTAATATTGTGTTTTTAGTAGAGACGGGGGTTCACCATGTTGGCCAGGCTAGTGTCGAACTCCTGACCTCAAGTGATCCGCTCACCTCAGCCTCTTAAAGTGCTGGGATTACAGGCATGAGCCACCGACCCGGCCTGTGGTGGTGTTTTTGTTGAATATATGTGTCTTGCTACCAGATCGAGAGCTCCAGGTCAAAGCTGGGTTCTTGATTCATAGCTTCCTAATGTCAATTACCGAGTAAGTGCCAAGCACTAAAGTATACCATCTACATAAGTAAATGAATAATCATGGCAACTCTAGAAGATACTTAGTGAAAAAAACCCTTGATTGTCTTTGAACTAAGCAACTAAAATAACATGATAAAATGGAGACTGGGCTTTGAATCAATTTGGAGTTTGCCTGGTTTCATAATTCATGGTTCCTCTCATGTAACTAATACAGAGTCCAGCTTCTGACATTGTAGGAACTCAGTAGAGGTTGAACAAGGTACAGATGTACACGAATAGGTACCCTCTCATAAGATGGGCAAATGGAGGCTCCTCTACCTTAATACCATTCATTTTTCCTCCAAAATAAATTGATAACTAAATTGAAGAGTAGATACTCACAACACAGTATCATGAGACTTTACAACATCACAGATGAGTTTATATATTCAGGCTACTTAGGTCAATTAGACATACAAAGTAAATAACTGAACCCTAAGTTCTAGCTCCACTACAAACTAGCACTGAATTATGTGTGTCAGTTTTGAAAAACGAGGTTTTTATACATTACACCACCTCTAAGGCACTTAACAGCTCTGATATGTTTTATCAGGGCCCATTGCAGCAAAATTTGTTTTATCGTAAAGCAGTATTTTATGCTAAAATAAAATAGTTCTAAAAGTTGTTCCCACCACTCTTGATGAATAACTTCTCACTTCTCCATGGCGAAAGAGGACGGACCACAGCAAAAATTTGGTGGAAACCAACAGCTCCTGGAACATAAAAACTGGGATTGTTTTTAATCTCTCCACCCTGAATATCTAGCACCATTACTATATAATAATAGGTGCTCAATAAAGGTTTGTAAATAACTTTATTTTTAATCCTTAAACAGATACTAGAAGAGTCCGTAGTTAATTTCTGGTCATGCAACGGTTTAATTCTGTATTGTAAATTATGTATTGTTATGTATTATTGCTCTATTAAGAGAACTCAGACCACAGTAGCAAACATCATGAAAAAAAAAAAAAAAGCTCCATATAGTTTGCAAAAGCCTATTTTTTAAAAGTTTAAATGAAACAACCGACTTTTTGAGGTAGGATGCCCTGTTCTCTCTTGGGAGCTTTCACAAGCAGCGAAATAGTATAGTTACCACTGTTTTACGTACAGAGAACAAGAATTACAGGCTATCACTAGCCAGGGCACAAAGTGATCTTAGGTCTCCCTCAAGACAATATCCACTGGCGTGCGGATCAACTGCTTGCAAAGAGCATCTGCTGCTGAGGTCAATAGGAGACGTGTGTACTCAAGACCCTAACCAGGATGCTCCAGGTCCCGCCTCCCCTGCCCCGTGGGGCTGCCGGCCCTCCCACCTCCCATCGCGAGGCTGGCTGCGCCGGCGTCCTAGAGCCCAGTGACGGCACGGCCTCGGGTCTGCCCTGCGCCTGCGCGGCCAGCAGCTGGCGGAAGCGGCATCTTCTGGCGCCAGCTTCCGGCTTAACAGCTGAGCCTCAGGCTTGACGTTAGGTGGGAAGTGTGTGGGGTGGCAGGTGGGGGTTGGGGGGGAGTTGGCATGGGGGTGGGGGGATGAGGTGTGGCAGGTTGGGGATGTGGAGGGAGTCAAGCGGGGGGTGTGGTCCAGCAGGCGGCGGAAAGGCTGTGGGGCAGCAGACCGGGGGCAGGTCTGTGGGGCGTCAGGTTGGGGTCTGTAGGGTGTCAGGTTGTGGGTCTGTGGTGCGTCAGGCGGGAGATCTGTGGGGCGGCAGGTGGGGGGTGTTCGGGGCGGGGTTTGGGGGGTGTGTGGCGGCAGGAGGAGGGGGAGGTCTGTGGGGAGTCAGGCAGGGGGTCTGTGGGGCGTCAGTTTGTGGTCTGTGGCGCGTCACGCGGGGATTGTGTGGGGTGGCAGGTGTGGGGTGTGTGGGGAGTCAAGTGGGGGGTATAGGGCGTCAGGTTGGGGGTCTGGGGGACCAGGTGGGGGGTGTCTGGCGGGGCTTCTGGGGGGCGTCAGGCGGGGGTTGTGTGGGGAGTCAAGTGAAGGGGATGTGGGGCGTCAGATTGGGGGTCAGGTGGGGGGTGTCTGGGACGTCAGGCAGGGTATCTGGGGGTCGTCAGGCAGGAGGTCTAGGGGCTTGAGGCGGGGGTCGGTCTATGGAGCGGCAAGCAGGGCGTTTGTGCAGCGGCAGGTGATGGGGGTTGCCGAGTTCACGGCGCTATAGACTGCTCCGCATTAGAAGCCTGGCCTCTTGATGCTGTGCTCTTATCTAGACCCAAGCCCCAGGTCGTGGGACGATTTCTCCCATTTTTGACTCCCTGAAACTGTGTTGCCTGCTTTACCTGCTTACATGCTGATGCTTTCTCATGGCAATCCCGCAGGAAACCATCAAGATCTCATTTTACAGCTGGGATTCCCTGGTTCACAGAGGTAACGGAGCTTGCCGGAGACCAGGTATTCACTGGGAATCCATTGAAGTGTTGGGGGAGAGTAGGGGAAACTGGCAGAGGAATGATGTAGATTCCCTCGGGATTTTCCATTTTCCGAGGGGGTACAGGGGGCATTGGAGCGGGAGAGACTTTAGGCTTGGAGGGAATTACTTTATTTCTCTTCTTACACTTGGTTTTTCTTTAACTTTTGGGATCCCAGAGCCCTTCTAGCCTCTTTGTCCGCTCATTTCTTTCTGCTGAGATTATCCCAAATTGTCACTAAGTGCTGTGGAAGATAGACAACTGTAAACCCTTTGTTTCCTAGGGAAACACAGCTTGTCAAGGGTTGCGTGAAGGATACTTCAGTTGTATTAGTCACTTTCTCCTTTTTTTCCTCTGCCTTTTTTAAGTGCAATAACATAGCACTTAATCACCTTCCATAGTCTCTTACTTCTGAGTAAAACCTGCCGGTTTGTTTTCATGTGTCACTTCAGGACAATTTAGTCAGCAACTGAATGAATGATGAATCATTATTGTGTACTAATTGCTTGCATTCATTCTCCTGAAAGCTTTGCTTATTGTTAAAGAGTGAAGCTTCTTCCCACCTTTTTATCTCCTTACTATTTTACAATATTTATATTTTAAATGTTGCTTGGATCAGCAAGCATTATAGTATTAAAATTATCAAGACTTACTACTTTTTAAAGCACATTTTTTAGGTTATCTGATTGTATCTTCATTCTAATTTCTACATAGTTTTAAACCCCATTTTATACTTTAGGAAACAGAAGCTTAGAGAAATTAAGTAATTGCCCAGTATCACACAGCTGTTAAATGTTACTATCCACATTTGAACTCAGATTTATTGGAGTCCAAAACCTGAGCCCTAACCAGGAACCTCCTCATTTGTCTTATTGCAAATGGAATGAATCAGCTAAAATCCTCAGAATCCAAAAAATAAAATTAGCATGTAAAAATGAATGCAAGGCCTAATCTTTGACTGTGTATGCCATTGTAATGAGCAAAAATACTTATGCTAGTTTATAGCATTTTTGGAATCCTTGTTATCTGTGTAGCCGTTTTAGGATACATGTGTATCCACACCATTACCTACATTTTGTCATTACAAAGTAATTTAAGTCCTTGCCTGGGATTTGTTGAGCGAAACTTCAACTTTGAGACCATATAGAATCTATAGATATATCTGTAGAAACTAAATACCAATATTTGAACATTAAAGAAATATTAACCTACTTCATTTTACATAGTTTATAAAGAAATTGTAGATCTAGCATTGTGTACCATGATGTACTCCCTTGAGGGAGCATATTTTGAGAGACAGGGCAGTGAACATACATAACCAGGTGTTACAGTCAGTTATGCAAACCAGATTCAGAGAGAGGAAAAAACAGTATATTCAAAGATAAAAGTTTCAGAAAAGTGGTCTCTCACAGGTTTATCCCTTGATCTAACCCACTCAGTAGAAGTTGGGTTTCTTTTGTCAGAAATTAGACTGAGAAGTGCAGCTTTTTTCTCTATAGGCCACCAAATGGCTGTTGTGAACCATTGCCAGGGCAGTCAGAGGTACTGAATATTTTTAACCAAACTGAATCTCACCCACTGTGCATCTGCGTGTGTGTGTGAGTGTGTGGTATGTAACCAGACCATAGCTTTCCCTAGTATGCTTATCCAGGAGTCAACTCTAGGTGTTCAGTAATTCATTCAGCAAACCTCCTACATGTCTGCCACTAGTAGCACAAATTACAGCACAATTTCCAGCCTCTAGAGACTGACAGTATAGTAAATGTAGTATTGTAATTAGCCATTTGATTTATTTTACTGGATACTAGATAATGTAGCCTTGTGCATGTGTGTGTGGCTTATTTGTTTGCTGTGATGGGGAATTGGAAGATGGGGAGTCACATGGTCTCTGCACTGTAATAGATCTCCCCACTCCCAGTAAAACTCTGACTCCACTGCCTGAGATACATGGTGTGCCAGGAGGTGTCTGAAACCACAGGATAAAACATAGTTTCTATTCATGGAGCATACATTTTACTTGAAATCTTTTTTTGGAAAAGTTATTTTAACATTACATAGTTTAAACCATATTAAAATTAATATATTTATCTTCCAGTAGAACTTGTATGAATATTTAAAACTAAAGAAATTTACACTTGTGAAATTTTAGGAAATATTCTTGCCCTAGTTCAGCAAGGTGCCCATTATTTCTTCTCTGACTTTAGCAGACACTTTAGGGAAAAGCTCTCCCCTCAGGACATTTTACGTTTGTTTTATTTTGTTAAAGCACTTGAGCACTTGGCATTTTATTATACTCAGTTTCCATTGCACTCCCTCCAACCTTTTTTTTCTTTTTTTTCTTTTTTCTTTTTACAGAATATATGTTCTTTTAAAACAGAAACATGCGGTATTTTCCCCTGGCACGGTGTACGTAGCACATCTCATATGTAGTCATTAAATACTTAGGGAATAACTGGCCTGGAAATATGAAAAAAATAAGCATACTAATAAATTTATACTTATAAGACAGTAAGTAACTATGGTAAAATAGATAAAGTGAGGATTTTGTAGGTAGGGCATTTTGAGTTGGGATTGAATGCTGGTGTGATTTGGCATAGCTAGCAGTGAAGAAGTGAAAGGAAACATAGACATAGGCTTTGCTTGGCTGGAAGAAGAGGGTACCTGTGTTTCCCTTTGTTTTGTTTTTTGGTCAAGGGCCCTGCCTATGATTAGGATTTCTAGGAAGTCAAATTTCAATACAGCAAACGAGTGATTTGTTATAAACATCTGTTTGAAGAAGTTTATTTCTGGTGCTATGTGGTAGTCTGACAGGGAAAGAAGAGACATACGTGAGGGGCCTTCCCTCAGAAGCTCAGAAGTGAAGTGAATTAAGTCTGATGAGGTTTTTTGTCACCATTATTAGCAATATTTGTTTGTATTATGTGCTAAATAATTAATATATAGAATAATTGGAATTTAAGGAGAAAATTGAAGTGATTTCTGTATTATAAATACAGGAAATAGCTATACAGCTGATGATACTTTTCATGGTAATTTCAAATTAGGGTTGAAACAAAATAGTTGTTATTAAATGTAGAGGTTGAAAAGATACATCATTTAGAGCATTGATCTATTTAGCAAACAATAAACATTTATTGTGATCTTGGTGATCATTGTAAGGTCTTTACATTAAATATTTAGTTGAATCTTATCTTTTACTTAAAGTTATTCTCTTTTTGCTTTACTAGTTAAACGAGAAGATTCATCACCGCTTTGATGGCTGCCTCACCACCTTCACAAACTGTTGCATCTCACGTTCCTTTTGCAGATTTGTGTTCAACTTTAGAACGAATACAGAAAAGTAGAGGACGTGCAGAAAAAATCAGACACTTCAGGGAATTTTTAGATTCTTGGAGAAAATTTCATGATGCTCTTCATAAGAACCAAAAAGATGTCACAGACTCTTTTTATCCAGCAATGAGACTAATTCTTCCTCAGCTAGAAAGAGAGAGAATGGCCTATGGAATTAAAGAAACTATGCTTGCTAAGCTTTATATTGAGTTGCTTAATTTACCTAGAGATGGAAAAGATGCCCTCAAACTTTTAAACTACAGAACACCCACTGGAACTCATGGAGATGCTGGAGACTTTGCATTGATTGCATATTTTGTGTTGAAGCCAAGATGTTTACAGAAAGGAAGTTTAACCATACAGCAAGTAAACGACCTTTTAGACTCAGTTGCCAGCAATAATTCTGCTAAAAGAAAAGACCTGATAAAAAAGAGCCTTCTTCAACTTATAACTCAGAGTTCAGCACTTGAGCAAAAGTGGCTTATACGGATGATCATAAAGGATTTAAAGCTTGGTGTTAGTCAGCAAACTATCTTATCTGTTTTTCATAATGATGCTGTTGAGTTGCATAATGTCACTACAGATCTGGAAAAAGTCTGTAGGCAACTGCATGATCCTTCTGTAGGACTCAGTGATATTTCTATCACTTTATTTTCTGCCTTTAAACCAATGCTAGCTGCTATTGCAGATATTGAGCACATTGAGAAGGATATGAAACATCAGAGTTTCTACATAGAAACCAAGCTAGATGGTGAACGTATGCAAATGCACAAAGATGGAGATGTATATAAATACTTCTCCCGAAATGGATATAACTATACTGATCAGTTTGGTGCTTCTCCTACTGAAGGTTCTCTTACCCCATTCATTCATAATGCATTCAAAACAGATATACAAATCTGTATTCTTGATGGTGAGATGATGGCCTATAATCCTAATACACAAACTTTCATGCAAAAGGGAATTAAGTTTGATATTAAAAGAATGGTAGAAGATTCTGATCTGCAAACTTGTTATTGTGTTTTTGATGTATTGATGGTTAATAATAAAAAACTAGGGCATGAGACTCTGAGAAAGAGGTATGAAATTCTTAGTAGTATTTTTACACCAATTCCAGGTAGAATAGAAATAGTGCAGAAAACACAAGCTCATACTAAGAATGAAGTAATTGATGCACTGAATGAAGCAATAGATAAAAGAGAAGAGGGAATCATGATAAAACAACCTCTATCCATCTACAAGCCAGACAAAAGAGGTGAAGGGTGGTTAAAAATTAAACCAGAGTATGTCACTGGACTAATGGATGAATTGGACATTTTAATTGTTGGAGGATATTGGGGTAAAGGATCACGGGGTGGAATGATGTCTCATTTTTTGTGTGCAGTAGCAGAGAAGCCCCCTCCTGGTGAGAAGCCATCTGTGTTTCATACTCTCTCTCGTGTTGGCTCTGGCTGCACCATGAAAGAACTGTATGATCTGGGTTTGAAATTGGCCAAGTATTGGAAGCCTTTTCATAAAAAAGCTCCACCAAGTAGCATTTTATGTGGAACAGAGAAGCCAGAAGTGTACATTGAACCTTGTAATTCTGTCATTGTTCAGATTAAGGCAGCAGAGATCGTACCCAGTGATATGTATAAAACTGGCTGCACCTTGCGTTTTCCACGAATTGAGAAGATAAGAGAAGACAAAGAGTGGCATGAGTGCATGACCCTGGACGACCTAGAACAACTTAGGGGGAAAGCATCTGGTAAGCTCGCATCTAAACACCTTTTTGTAGGTGGTGATGATGGACCACAAGAAAAAAAGCGAAAAGCTGCTCCAAAGATGAAGAAAGTTATTGGAATTATTGAGCACTTAAAAGCACCTAACCTTACTAACGTTAACAAAATTTCTAATATATTTGAAGATGTGGAGTTTTGTGTTATGAGTGGAACAGATAGCCAGCCAAAGCCTGACCTGGAGAACAGAATTGCAGAACTTGGTGGTTATATAGTGCAAAATCCAGGCCCAGACACATACTGTGTAATTGCAGGGTCTAAGAACATCAGAGTGAAAAACATAATTTTGTCAAATAAACATGATGTTGTCAAGCCTGCATGGCTTTTAGAATGTTTTAAGACCAAAAGCTTTGTGCCATGGCAGCCTCGCTTTATGATTCATATGTGCCCATCAACCAAAGAACATTTTGCCCGTGAATATGATTGCTATGGTGATAGTTATTTCGTTGATACAGACTTGAACCAACTGAAGGAAGTATTCTCAGGAATTAAAAATTCTTACGAGCAGACTCCTGAAGAAATGGCTTCTTTGATTGCTGATTTAGAATATCGATATTCCTGGGATTGCTCTCCTCTCAGTATGTTTCGACGCCACACCGTTTATTTGGACTTGTATGTTGTTATTAATGACCTGAGTACCAAAACTGAGGGGACAAGGTTAGCTATTAAAGCCTTGGAGCTTCGGTTTCATGGAGCAAAGGTAGTTTCTTGTTTAGCTGAGGGAGTGTCTCATGTAATCATTGGGGAAGATCATAGTCGTGTTGCAGATTTTAAAGCTTTTAGAAGAACTTTTAAGAGAAAGTTTAAAATCCTAAAAGAAAGTTGGGTAACTGATTCAATAGATAGGTGTGAATTACAAGAAGAAAACCAGTATTTGATTTAAAGCTAGGTTTCCTAGTGAGGAAAGCCTCTGATCTGGCAGACTCATTGCAGAAGGTGGTAATGATAAAATACTAAACTACATTGCATTTTTGTATCTTAAAAATCTATGCCTAAAAAGTATCATTAGATATAGGAAAACAATAATTTTAACTTTTAAGATTGAAAAGGCCAAAGCCAAGAAAGAAAAATTATCTTAAGAGTGTAGTAGTTGATCATTTTTTATGATTAAGGTGAAATAATTAAACAGTCTAAAGAAGAGGTGTTTTATAATATCCATATAGAAATAAGAATTTTTACTTCAAGATACTAATAAGCTACATTTAGAAACTTTTAAAGTCATGAAAAGCATTAACCTTCTAAACAGTATTTTCTAAAAAATCAAAACTTTAATAATAGTTTTTATCTAATAAAAGCATTGCAAGAAAATAGGGTAGAATTGTTATAATTGGACTTGTAAAAATATGTCTTTTTACTCAGGGTTTAAAATGTCCCTTTTAAATGTGAAATGTAAACAAAATGTAATAATAAAACCCTGTGAATGATGGTTTTAGCTAAATTAGAGGAAGTTGTATGAGACTTAATGATCTAAAAACTTAAAATTGAATTGGTTTGATTAAAAATAAAGCTTGCAATTTTAAAAGTAGCTTACATTTAATTTCTTGCGTTAAAAAGAACATGCTTTAAAGGAAGTATTTTTATGTGAATTTGCATTCCAGTATAAATAGTATTCACAAAAAAGAGATTTTTGTAGATTTTATCTATTGAATAGGTGTCAATATGGTATGCACATTGTAACTTTCATTAGAAATAAATTGCTTTGACTTTTAAAAATGACTTTTATAGTTAGATTATTTAAAGTCAATATATATAGCATAATGTATGGATTTATATACCAAATTTTAGAATACAATCTATCTCATGACCATATTGAAATGTATGAAATTTGATCCGTGAGATACTATGTGTGCATTATTTGAAAGTAATTGGAAATTTTATCCAAACCGTGGAACAAATGTGTGTGATTTTGTTATACTTCTTAATTTAAATAAAATGTTCAATGTACTATTAAAATAATTTCTTATGTTCTATTCTTTTTAAAACAATTCATAATAGTTGTATCACACAGAGTTTCTGGTGTCAGGAAAATTTTTTTTTTTTGTTTGTTTGTTTTGAGGCAGACTCTTGCTCTGTTGCCCAGGCTGGAGTGCAGTGGTCCAATCCCGGCTCACTGCAACTTCCGCCTCCCAGGTTCACACCATTCTCCCGCCTCAGCCTCCCGAGTAGCTGGGACTACAGGCGCCTGCCACCACGCCCGGCTAATTTTTTGTATTTAGTAGAGATGGGATTTCACTCTATTAGCCAGGATGGTCTCAATCTCCAGACTTCGTGATCTGCCCGCCTCAGCCTCCCAAGGTGCTGGGATTACAGTTGTGAGCCACCACGCCTGACCCGGTGTCAGTAAAATTTTTGACTGGTGCCAATCTATTTCCTCTTTAAAAGCCTTTGTATTTCACATTACCAATGAGCTGTATTAAAAATTTTAAACTTAACGTACAAAATAAATATTTAGTGTAACACATGTATAAAGCAAAGTGTAGGCTTCATTTAATCAGCTTTCCTCAACGAATTTTGAAAATATTTACAATTCACTAAAATATAGCTCCATCATTTAAAATTGTTGTGCAATAGTTCATTGCCCTGTAATGTAGCCCATTATTGTTCAAATTTTACACTTTTTCACCGTGCCACCCACACCTTTTTTTTCCTTTACTTTTTTTTTTTTTTTTTTTCCCTGACAGAGTCTCACTATGTTGCCCAGGCTGGAGTGCAGTGGTGGGATCTTGGCTCACTGCAGCCTCCACCTCCTAAGTTCAAGCTATTCTCCCACCTCAGCCTCCCGAATAGCTGGGATTACAGGCGCCACTAGAATAAAGTACATGAATAAAGGCACTAGGTCAACTATTTGCAGGATAAATATTCTGAAGCCAACTGAAAAACACACTTGGCTCTTAATTCTCCAAGGCTATGGTTTCTTGCCAGAAAACAAGACAGCAGATTTACCAAGAACTCCACCCTATTCTATATCTGTGATGACTTAGAAGTAACCTCAAGGAGTTCATTTCAGGCTGATGGCAACTTCTTTGAAAGTCAGCCTTATACTCATGTGTTTGATCTGGGATCTACGTGAACAGGGTGGCTTTGGCCCCTTGGAATTCCCACTTTGGGGAAAATATATTGTGTTTAAAATGTTTAGCATGGAATTCTTTGAGCCCTAGAATCTATCCTATAAACAACACTACAATTCACTTTAATTCAATAAAATAAGTTCTTACTCTCATTAGTAGCCCTTTGGGTAAAAAGAGGGATAAAGTAATCCCTGCCCTCAAAGAACTCACAGTGTATTGACAGATAAAGATAATTTGAATACAAAAGGTAAGTGTATTCCTAGTTAAAGGAATGATGGATTGTCCTGGAAAGTCATATGGTGTAGGGGAAAGAGCACAAACTTTAGAATCAAGTCATTTGGGGCTCAATTACAGTTCAGCCACCAATTATCTGTTACTTTGAGCAATCACAACTTCTTTGAAACTTAGTTTCTCAAGTTTCAAATGCAAATGACACCTGTCTTACCAGAATGTTTGAGGACAGAAACATAGCTCCCAGCACATACTAAGGACTCTAGATTTTACCTGCTATTCTTACCCACACCCAGGTTAGTAAGTGAGTAACGGGGAAAATGAGTTTTCATCGGGCATAGTGGTATGGAAGGTTTTTCCTGGCGGAGGAGAGATTATAAATAGAGCCATAGGGGATACAAAAGTGTGTGGAGATATTTGTAAAGCATTGAGATTTAGGGGTGAGGGAGAGAGACAGGTTAAAGTAGGCTAGGGTAGATTTTGAAAGGTCTGAAATGCCACACTACAGAATATGGACTGTATCCTGTGCTCAAGATAAATGCATAAAGAATTGTAAGCAAGATATTTTAGCCTCTCGTGTAGGGCTTTTTTTTTTTTTAAATTTCATTTTTTTGTTTATTAGACCATTTTCTTAAAGTATGATAAACATACAAGAGGCAGTACATATTTGAAGTATACAACTTGATGAGTTTGAAGTTAAGTATACACCTTGTGAGACCACCACATTCAGGCCATAAAGTTATCCGTTAGCTTCAAAAGTTATCTTCTTCCCCATTATTTATTGACCGAGTCCCCACCATGCCTTCTGTTACTTAATGATACACAAATATGAGTGCCTCTTGAATTCTAGGCTTTGTCCTAGTCCCGGACAAACAACAGTAATCAAAGTGGGCAGAAATTCCTGCCTTCGTTGAGTTTACATTTTAGTGGAAAAGAGAGGAAAGAGAAAAATTCATGTTTCCTTCTCTCTCTGACTCTCCCTCTTTGGAGGCTATTGCCCTCAGCATTTCAAAACCACGTATTTTCTGGCTGATGCTTCTTTTCACACATGAGCATTTCTAAGAATTGTCTAAACTTCTAGTTTCACTTTCTGGCTTTTCACTCTTAAAATTACATATATAATGTTCTAACAAAGTCTTTGACCTCTTCACTGATATACCCCATAAATGTTAAGAGCTTGTTGGGTGTTCCATTAAAGGAACACAGGCACTTACATAGCGTTCACCAGGAAGAAACGATAATCATGTTCTGAAGTTATGTATTTGGAGTGAACATTGAAGGAAGAAGATAATCCACCCAACTAGTCAGCTAGATGAACCAAATAAGCATTAGTGATTCTGACTGATAGACATCATGGAGAGGTTGTCTTAGATGGAACACATGCTTCCTTTGATATTTGAAAAATTTTGGAGCATAGAAAAAACATGGAAGCCTTCCAAAATCATTTATTAGGGCTTAATAATCTTTATATCTCCCTCTATCAAAAATAGCATAGAATGTGGAGCGACCAGAACTTTCATATGTTGCTAGTAGGAACATGCAATGGTGCCACTTTGGAAAACTGGTAATTTTTAAAGTGATATACCTACTCTGAGACTCTTAAACATGTGATTTGCTCATCTTACTCTGAGTTAATTGTACTTCAAAAAATTATTTAAATAAATATTTGAAACAACTATTGATTGTATAGTTACATATATAAAACATCCCAATAATGCATTTTTAACTAATATTGCAGTTAGAAGAACAAGAAAATATTTCCAGTATTTTAAGAAATGTGAGGATAATACAATATTAAATATATATTATGGCATGTGGCTGTATTAATAGATTAAATGCGGCAATAAAAAATTGGTATATGAAATTCAAAAGCTTTTAAGCAATAAAAACAAAAATAATTTAAATAAAAAAGGGAGTATTTAAGGACAAAAATATCATTCAGCACTATGAATTCCTGAAATTCATACTCTATATAATTTAAGGGAGTAAGGTACATTCTTTTCTTTATGACTCTAACAGGGGTTTCTACAATTATTGGAGCAAGACTTTTGGGGTTTCTGAAACTAAATTACCAAAAGAAGTGTACTGATTTTTTTTCCATTTCATTCTGTTAATTATTTCCTTTCTGCTGGAAAGTTGGCATTGTTAATAGCTGTAGAGGATGCTGGGAGTTATGTAATTTAGTCGAAAGTAACAACAGATTTATAGTGTGTCTGGCTTTGGGGTAGAGCATCATTTTTCAACAGATAGTTTGGGAATCTCAAGGTGTACAAAGATGTTTCCATATAAAGTTAGTAATGATTTTAATATATTTGGCTTTTTATATAGATTGATAAATAACTAAAGTTTCCTTTAAAATTGAGTAAGTTGAAAGCCTCTGAGTAGGAATTCAGTAAGCACTTGTAATAGTTGAGGATGACAAGTGGCGAATGACTCATTTACTGAATCATTTCATCATTCAGCAGAACATCCCATGCTGACAAAGAGGTTATGGCCATTATTCAGTTTTGAATTGTTTTTCTTCCTAATCATATACAACTTAATTTGTCTCATAATGTATCTTTAATAAAAGAAGGAAAAATAAGGTACATTAAGATAACACAAGTTAATGAAGAGCAGGAACATAAGAATATTACAAAAACATATCGAGATAATTGTAACCAGATTAATAAATTTTATTCACCTGATCAAAATTCCTATATATTATATCAAATTTTTCCTAGCAGTTCCAAAAGCAATGTTACACAAAGGAGAAACTATGTTGGTAATCATATCCAGTTTACCTTTTACTTGTTAATAATAGAACACTATTCATAACCTCAATGTATTTATTTGTACAGTTGTGTTTGCAAAGAACTCCAAACATTCTCTTTTTCTAGCCACTTAGAGAAAATCCATGACCATTTTCAAAAATCTAATCCACTTGACTTTTTGGAAGTCCAATTTGCAAAAATTAAAAATCAGAAAATTAAAGTATTTTAATATATTCTTGGCGCTGAAACATATAGTTAATTTTTAGCATATATTTAAATATGCAAGGGGATATAGTATGCTATTTTATAATTTTTCCAACAAATCATGGCTACTTTCATAATTTATTTAAAGAGAATTCAACTGAATTTACTTATTAAAGAAACAAAAATTGGACTTACGAATATTGTTCCAGTTACTATTATTACACAGCAAGTGGATCGAAAATTTAGTGGTATAAAAAGACATTTTAATTATGGTCAGGTATTAAGTTTGTTCACAGTAGGTATGTCTTACATGGTTCTATTATGTCTGGGGACTTAGCTGGGTGTAACTTTCTTCTCATCTCTTGCTGGCTTTGAAGACGTGACAGAACATGGATCTCACGGCCTCTAAGAATTGTTCAAGCAACAGTCATGAGGGTAGGGAAGTGATAGTCCCCTAGTTTATCCTTCAGAAGAGAAAGCAACAGTAGAAAACTAATGTAGATTTTTAGTCCAAGAAGTGGGGTGCTGCTTAACAAATACCTAAAAAGTGACTTGGGAAAAGAGTAAACGGTAGAGTCAGAAGAAAAATTGAGGTGAATAACACAAGAAGTGTAAGTTACTGAGCAGATTTTTATTAGAAGCCTGGATTTCAAGGTCACTGGCAGTAAAGTTTCAAAAGGAAGCAAGGAACATATTATTGGAAAGTGGGGGAAGAGGGATCATTGTTATATAGTGCTAAAATCCTTAGGCAAATTGTCTCCTGTAATTATGTAAAAATCAGAACTTGTAGGTGACAAACTCAGTTATAGAGCCAAAGAGATTTTCAAGCAAGGTGCTGGTTTCTTGTTGCTTATAAAATATGGTAAGATTTAAACAAATCTGTTTTTGTCTTTTAAACAAAAAAGAACTAGAAGTTGATGATTTTGAAAATTCTCAGCATCTCCAGAAAGCAAAAACTGCTGAAATTAAGAAATTGCTCCAAAAATATGGTATGCAGAAAATTCCAAAGGTATGATTATGCAAACTTTGCTCAAAGCTCAGATATACCTAAAGATCAGATAATTCAATTTCACAGAGTCCTTTCAAGAGATCCTTTTAGATCTTCACGAGCAAGCTATGGTGGCCATAGGAAGGTTAAGCACGTTGTCTTTTAGCCATCTGATATGGTTTGGCTGTGTCCCCACCCAAATTTCAACTTGTAGTTCTCATAATCCCAGTATGTTGTGGGAGGGATCCGGTGGGAGGTATTTAATCATGGAGGTGGTTACACTCGTGCTGTTTTCATGATAGTGAGTGAGTTCTCACAAGATCTGATGGTTTTATAAGGGACTTTTCCCCTTTTGCTTGGCACTTCTCCTTCCTGCTGCCATGTGAAGAAGGACGTGTTTGCTTCCCTTTCCTCCATGATTGTAAGTTTCCTGATGCCTCCCCAGCCCTGCGGAACTGTGAGTCAATTAACCCTCTTAAAAATAAATACCCAGTTTTGGGTATGTCTTTATTAGCAGCATGATAACAGATTAATACACCATCTCTGCAGGAAGATGAAGTGGAGGAAGACTTACATTGCACTGATCTGTTGTGTAGCTTTTGTTTAGTGGAATAAACTCAATTAAAATCTTCAGGGGTCAATACTGTTGAGAAAATTATTTTAGCATAAACTCTACCAGCTTGGAATACAAGAAACAGAGACATTATAAAATAAAAGAAGTCTGAGGGACGATAAAAATTCTACCGGTGGGAAGCAGTCTCAGAAAACTACTCAGCTGCAAACATATGCTTTCCTTCACGAAAAGAAAAGAACCAAAAATGGCATATGATCTGTGACTTTAGAGATAATAGATTTTAGAAGTTTGAGGACTGCCATGGCATGTACTCAAAGAAGGCATTTCAATAGAGGAAACAGGATAAATAAATAGAGGAAAGGGTAAAACATAGCAAGTCAAGAAAGGACAAATGCATTTTTTTATCTAACGCACCTCCTTTTATTACTATATATCGCATCATGTCTGGATCTATTATTTTTCCTTCTCACATCATGTACAAAATTTAATTATACAGTACAGCATTCTAAACATCATCCTAATACACACACATGTGTATTTAGTCCTAAAAACAACTCTATAAAATAGATACCATTATTTTACTACTTTATAGAAGAGGAAACTAAACCATAGGAAATTGTATAACTTGCCCAAGTAGAGTAACCAGATTTCAAATCCAGGTTCGTTATTTCTAGGGTCTGTACTCTTTATCACAGAGCTACACATGTGTTTTCTTTTTCAAGCAGAGAAGTTTTCAGCAGTGGACATCATTTCACACATGTCAGTATTAATCTCTGAGAAACAACAGTGATACTATGGATAACAAAAGAAGAAAAGTTTCAAAAAGAAATGGGGTGAGAAAAAACTGTGTAGACGTACTCCAAATATATTTATGAAACATTCAGTAAACAAAAAGAGGCACTGAAGCATAAAATATTCATTCACATAGAATTATTCATAGCCTCAAAGATCTAAACCCCTTCTTTCTTCTAGACAATGGTTCACAACTGGAGCTGACAATCAAAAAGTATCCAGATGTTGCCACCTGGAGGGGTGTCAAGACTGGATGGTGCTACTAGCGTCTAGTAAGCAGAGACCAGGAATGCTATTAAATATCTTACAATGAACAGAACAACCCCCACGAATAGTAATTATCCAGACTAAAATGCCAATATTACTAAAGTGGAGAAAACTTATTCTAGAATCTTCTGCAATGCATGAGAAAAGACATTATATTACTTGTTAGTAATACTTTTAGACCATGCATATTTACAGCTGTATTGCAAATCAGTGTTCCATTCATAAAACAAATGCTAATTCCTACTTATTTCCTTTAAAGGAGTTAGGATGTAGGTTAATTAGTGTTTGCAAACTTCTTTGAAGATGTAAAGTCCTACGTAAATACTGCTTATTATTAATTACCATTCTGGAAGAACTGCACTGTGACCCTACTTGTTCACTAGTAGAGCCAAGTCTCAAAGACCTGAGCAATGCTGAATTATTTTTGATAAGTTAGAATATTTATAATGAGAAAGGTAGACATCAGGGACCTAAGCCAATTTTAGATAGCTGGGATATGACTTTATATAAATTGGCTCATTAAGGTCAAGAAAACTATAGGTTTTGATTTGGGATGTTTGCCATACTGGAGTAAATTTCTTTCAATTTTGCAATAGTATATGTCAGAGAGGGTGGTAACAAGAATCTAAAATACAAATTTAAATAATTATAAACAAGCAAAAATAATTTATAGAAATACATTTATATTATTTATATTATTTATATTACAAACTGATTTTCTCTGGCCAATGAGTCACTATGTTATTTGGAGTGTATCTGTCTGTTAAGACAATAAAATGATTTACAAAAACCTTAAAAGAAGATACTAGGTATGATAACATTTCTTTCTAGATATGAAGTATAAATCATGTCATGTAAATATAATATTATACTTTGTATAAATATCTTTACATTTTAAGATGGCTCTTGGTCTTCATGATCATGACATTTTCCTGTTAGGGCAGAGTCTAATCCTATAGATTCATATGGCAATTACATTGTGATCTGCTAAAATGCCTGCAGCCCTATTTTTAACTCAGTATCAATCTGGACAAAGGACTTGTTGGTGACAGTGTAAACCAAAACTAACATTTCAGTCCCCAGTTGACTGAATGGACCTCTCCTCTCAGTTAAGGGCATTCCAAAGTTAACCTGAAAAACTAGTTCAAGCCATGATGAGAAGTGGGGTTCAGACATGCCTCATTATGCTCTCCTCCCTTTGCAATTCAGGCAGAATTGACCAGCATTAACATTAAAACAGAGATCTTAAGACTGACAAAACATATTATACATAGCAATAAGATACCAAATTGCATCCTGACACTAGTATAGCATTACATGACAGATAGCAAACCATGAAAGAAATTTTACCCAAAATATATTTCTTTGATGTATTTTGAAATGGCCCTGCAAAACTCTCTTGTGGAGGAAATTTACATTCTATAGTGAATCCCCTTCCCTTTCCAGTCCTTTACTTTCTCATTCTGAAGAGATTAGCTGAGAGTCTAGCACCTTTTAAAGGTCTGAATAGGAAACATTTGCCATCCATTGCCTCTAAGGGCAGACATCTATGGGACTTCATCTATGTAATAAGAACACTGGTCTCTACAACTGTTTGTCTTAACCCAGATACCCCTTTCTATTGATTCTGTCACATGATCCTTTGGGTGTCACTTCGCCAGCTGGAAACCTCTGTGGCTGGTGGCACCTCTGTTTGGGTGTTGCTTGTGCCCACTGGGCTCATTCTACCCACTCAGCTTGGCAGGCTGGGCTCAGCATGCACGACAGGCCTGGATCACACACCTGCCAAGGGCAAGCCAGGTGTTGAGTGGCAAGGGGTGTGTGGGTAAGTGAGCACAGGGTCTGGCCACTGTGCACAGCCAGTCATTTCAGCTGCAGAGGGGCAGGCAGCTCTAGACACTGGCACAAGCAACCTGGCTCCACGTAAGGCTGCAGCTGAACCAGTCATACTGCAAGTGCCTTCTGCTGCAGGCACTGGTGAATAAAGTGGCGCCTGAAAGCTTGGAGATGTCAGGAACCACATAGCCCCAAAGAGGATGTTATAGCATGTTACAGCCCAGGCTCAGGGAGTCCTGCGGTTTGGGCCCCCAGAAAGGCTGCAGCTCTTCTCTCCTTCTTGCTGCCCACAGTGCGGCAATCGGTAGGGGCGTGTTTCAGTGGGGGTTCAACCTGTTTCTGTTGCAGCTCTTTCATTCCCACTGCCCCACCCAAGCCCATAGCTCCTGGGCTGGCCCAGACCTGCCGCTGCTTCCCATTGTGTGGGGTGGCTGCCTGCAGCCAATGGAGTGTGGGAGGCCTATAGTGCTACAACAATTCTGGCTTGGGGAACCGTGAGGTCTGGGACCCCAGAAAGGTCCTCACTCTTTACTCCTGCAGTCCAGGAGCATGTTAATATCAGCAGCTTGGTAAGCTAACCAGCCAGGAATGAGTTACAGCACCTTTCACTCCCACCATTTGGCAGGTTTCAAGTTCTTGTCCTGCATCCAGGAAGAATGAGGTAACATGGACGATTGGAGGGTGAGCAAGGCAGAGAAGAGATTTATTGAGCAACAAAACAGCTCTCAGGAGACCTAAAATTGGTAGCTCCTTTCCACAGACAGGTCATCCCAATGAGTTTCTAAGTTTGGCTGAGTCTGGGGTTTTTATATGCTCAAAATGGAGAAAGTGTGTGCTGACTGATCTATGGGCAACCACAGGTGAGTCTGGAAAAAGCACCATCTGATTGGCCAAAAGCCATCAGTGAAATTCTCACTCTGGGTCAGACTCAACCTGGAACTGGCAGCTTTTGATCTTCTAAATTCTATGGCCAGTCACTGAAAAGTTCTACATCTATCAGCTTAGCTTATTTACACTGTTTCAGTGTTGTGATGTAATCCCACTTTCATTTACAGATTAACTCAGAATAGGTTCATTATATACCTTCTATGTGCAAAGGCATGATGCTTGGCACAGTGTGGGTTCAGATACTAGAAAATGTTTATCCATGAAGAGTTTTTAATTTAGAAGGAGAAATATGATTGCAATATTTGATCATATATGAAACTAAGCAGAGTGATATTAAATGTGATGCATCCATATTTGGAAGATTCTTTTTTCTGAGATGATCCAGGAAAGAAAGTGGCACTTGAGTTGGTACTTTAAGGATAGACAGGAATTGATAAGGATGGATCAGAGAGGCCTCCTGCTGCATTGTTGGATTTTAATATTTTGTCTAAGGTGGTTTGAACCTTTCAAAGAATGATTTATTTTGTTTTTGCATGTTTTAACTGCCTCTCGACAATTATTTTTGGCAATTGGAAATATTTGTTTTCGTTTCAATGAGTGAACTTTACAAATAAATATAATAACACCTTTAATGTTTTATTTTTCTCTTATATTTTTAAAATGTACTAGCTATTTAGTTCTCTATTAGGGCTATATTGTAATTAAATACAGCCCTGACTTTTTTTTTTTTGGTCTCCTCTGGCTTGTATTTTGATTCAATATTCTTTACTTTCAGTTAGCCCCTAAAATGAAGGACCTTCTACTTTCTATACATTCTTTCCCTTCTCTTTCCATTTTTATAATTGTATATATCTAGTATTATACGTATTGTCATTCTTACCTCCATGTTTTAAAATGTGTCAATGAATATTTTTGTGTCAAAACTTCTATAATTATTTCTTGGTGGATTGACACTTGTTTTCTACAGATTCATCAGGTAATACTTATGGAAACAATTTCCCAAATTATTTCATTTTTATAATAGCTTTACTATGACTTTTATATCTAAAGTTTAGTTAAGAGGAAATGGAATCCAAGGCTCACATTTTCTTCATTTAAATATCTTAACTCACTATTTCATTGCATCTGGCATAATGCATTGCTATCAAAAGTCTTTGTATCTTTTTCTTTTAAGGAAGGGATTTTCCCTAGATGCCAAAATAATTTATTTTTCAAATGTTTCAGTTATTTTCTTAGAATGGTTTTTGGTGTTGAGCATTCAGAATTAGTTCTTCCAGGTACACTGTATGCCTCTTTAAAATATAAGTTCAAGTCGTTTATTATCCAAAATACTTTCTTGGATTATATTCTTAAGTACTTTTTCCAATATTGCTTTAGTTTTCTTCTTTGAGACTCCCATTATATGTATGTTGACTACTCTTTATTTTCCATTTCTCTCACTTTCTCTAGAATACCTTTTATCTCTTACTTCATTGCTTTATGGTTCATTTTCTTCAAATTTTGATTTCCTATTTTCATTTCTTCTACAATAATTTCTATGCTCTTATGTTACTTTCAGTTTAGGTTTAATTTCTGAAATAACATTTTCTTTTATTTCAAAATATTTTCTGGGCATACTCAACTCTCTCTTAATGTTCTCCTATTGTTCAGATATCTCAGTACTGATGTTTTCTAATTTTGATGTATATTGCTTTTTCTGCATATATTTAATTATTTTCTTAATTTACTATGGCATTCTTTGAGATAATGGATTATAGGTTTTTCTTTCTTTCTTGGTTATATTCTTTAGCTGTGTCTTCATTTTTTATGTCACTGATATGGTTTGACTATGCCCCCACCCAAATCTCATCTTGAATTGTAGCTCCCATAATTCCCATGTGTTGTGGGAGGTGCCTGGTAGGAGATAACTGAATCATGAGGGTGGTCCCCCCATACTGTGTTTGTGGCAGTGAATAAGTCTCACGAGATCTGATGGTTTTATAAGGGGAAATCCCTTTCACTTGGTTCTCATTTTCGCTTGTCTGCTGCCATGTAAGACATCCGTTTTGCATTCTGCTGTGATTGTGAGGCCTCCCTAACCATGTGGAACTGTGAGTCCATTAAACCTTTTTGTTTATAAATTACTCAGCCTTGGGTATGCCTTTATCAGCAGCATTAAAACAGACTAATATAGTTACTCATATTTTTGACTTCATCTTTCTTCCAACATCTTTGTATGGATTTGGGCTGCAGACCTTGTATGGTGCTATTATAGTAAAGTAAGATTGATTTTCCTGTATGTTTAGAAGGAATTTTCTGTTGTTCAAGATTTGGAGGTGAGCCAGGGTGACCTTGCTAGCTTCATATTTGTGGGGTTTCCTCTCTTGTTGTTTCTGCAACATACTAAAAATGCAGCCTTTTTATGTAGCCATCTCTCCAATACTTTAAGCTATCCATCTCCTCTTGTCTCCCCCATCACGACACCTCCTGTTTTCTTTACTTCCAGCATTTCCGTTCAGTTAAATGTGAGACATGTTCCTCCACAGATCCCCCTCAGTATGAGGCTCTGTCCTCTGAGAATTTCAGAGATCCCTAATGACCTAGGCTTCCATAACCCAGCCCCTAACATTCCACTGACATTCAAGCTTTCAAATTTTCCTTCAAATTCTAAGCACTGTTTTCAGATCCTTCACCCTCAGTGGGGACTCCTCTTTTTGAAAGTGAGTGTTGGTAATTTCTGAATTTCCAGTTTGTTAGAACCATCAGAAGTCCCCCTTGTCTTCCTTCTTCTTTGTGTAATACAGCTGCTATGTCCACACAGTTCTTGCTGTTCTGATTGGCATAACCCCATTCACTTATATTCCACAGTTTGTAGCGATACTTTCCTCCTAGTTTTGTTGACAATGTTCATATTGGAGGTTTTTTTGGTAATTCTAGTTGCTCTGTCTGTTTTAATGAATAATGAATATTACACAGATTACAAAATTGATTTCCATTAGTGAAAACAGTGCAAGGTAGTGTAAAGTATAAAGCTGTAGTAAGGAAAACACTGTGGTTTTGCTACATGATCAAACAGATCAAGGACTTAGAAATTCCAGAAATAAACCCAATTGTGTGTGAGCTTCAGTATACGATGAAGGCAACATTTCATGTCATGGGGGAAAACACATATTATTTAATATGTAGTTTGAGGATAATTTTGTAGTCATCAAGAAAACAGACAGTAAATTTGGAACCCTCTCTCATTGCTTAGACCAAAGTACATTTTAGATAAAACAGATATTTAAAAGAAAACAAAGTCATACAAATAATATAAATTTAGGGAAGGCTATTTTAAGCATTAAATATATAAAACAAAACAAAAAACAGAACCCAGAGGAAAAAAAGATGACTGAATTTAATGTATAAATTTCACAAAAATGCTATGTGGTAAACACCATAAATAAATCAAAAGAGTTGATGCAGTAGGAAAAATTCTGTATTAAAAATTTTGTATTAAAATAGCAGAATAATGACATTTTCCTTTATGACATTTCCTTTATGTCAGGAAGGGCATCTGTAAGAAAGGCTATTAACTAAACAACAACAAAGAAAAGTATACATAAAAATATTCAAAACCATAAAATATAGATTAAAGAAAACAAATGACTATAATACTTATAAAAAGTTATCCACACCATCCATAACAAAATGAGACAAACTAAAGTCATATTTTTCTTACTGTTATAAAATTTGGGAAGCAAAACTTTGATAATACTTTGTTTGGTAAGGATGTGAGAAAATAGATACACTCATCCTTTTTTGACAGAAACATTTATATTTACATTATGTGTTGATTCTGATTCACTATTGGGGGGCACACGGCAGTGCCCATCATCAGAATTTAAAATGCATTTATGCTTGGAGGAAGTAATTTAATTTCTAAAGATTTATCACATAAATATAGTTACACATGTACAAACAGATATTTTCTTTTTTTTTTTTTTTTTTTTTTTTTTAAATTTTTTTTTTTTTTTTTT